>NC_133573.1:19176000-19524500 GCF_048773025.1 Camelus bactrianus | reverse complement strand
AGACAAATGAATATGAGCTAAGAATATTATTCAGTAAGCTATTTAAAGGTAAGTTTTCTTAGTAGGAGGGTTTAAAATAAATTATGCATTTATTTATATACTTACTATAAATAAATTCTAAATTTGATTGTCACTTTAAGTAAAAGTAGGAAACTTAACAGTAAATCTAAAATATATGCCTCTCAGGCTCTAAAGGATTTTAATTACAAATCAAAAAATTTGCCAAAACAAAGGTACCAAATAAGCCAACCTCAGGTAGTTCATTCCTGGCAACTTTCAAATGCGTTTTCCACTTTCAGGAAAGTTCCATTATCTCCATATTGTATCAATTCCTTACAGGAATACAATGCTGCATTAAATCTACTTGCTTCATTGATTTATAAAACCCATCTTTGGCCAAAATTAATCGTATTCCAAGAATCTTACCTGTTCTGGATTAAAGCAATTACTTGGGAATAAGTCTTTCCGATAACACTTTCTCCATTGACTTTTATAATTCGGTCACCTTCAAAGAGGAGTTAAAAAAAAAAAAAAGAACAAAAAACCACATGAGGAATTCCTTTAAAAAGTCAATTCTGAGTACCTTTGAAATATTTCTTGAGTAATATACTTATGTTTGATATATCCTTGCTTGTTGCTTTTTCAAGTACCTCTTACAAAAATAAATCTAAATTTTAATATATCCAGCTTCTTATGAAATATAACTGTGTTTTAAATAAGAGCCCAGGCATTGATGAATTTGGAAACTCCAGAAAGTATAATCACCAAGTGACCACAGGTACACTAGTTACATTTACATCCCTATCCTTTGTCTTCGGAGTTGTAGAACTAGTTATTCTTCTGTTCACCCTGTCATTTCTAATAGAGAAACATTCTTTAACAGGTTTAAACAACTGATTGATTGTGATCTCAGTGTCCTCTAATTTCAGTCCAGCTGATTTCCTTGTGGCATTCTCCCCATCTATTTAGTTCATTGATTGGTGCTACATTACAGAACTAAACATGGTTATACACATAGCTTTGACTTTATATATATTAACTCGTTCTTCATTTTAATGGGGAAAAGGATATTTGGATTACTCGGAAAAATTGAGCAGAGCAGAAAGGAAAATCATGAGAAGAGACAGGGAAAAAAGGAAAATATTTAAAATGTACTTTTTGTGCACACAGCCCCTCCACTTCATCTTCCCAGCCTTGTGAGGCTTAGAACATGACAGATGATTCTAGGTAATGGAATCCTGTATGTTCACTGATATGCAGATTATATATACTAATAATACTGAAATTAGACTTCCTTTAACTATGACTAAAAAGATAATTAATAAATTAATGGTGCATCCCTAATAAATCTTGGCAATGACACTTCCAAACTATATTTGTAGCCGAAAAGATGACATTTTATTCAAAAGGCAGTAAAAAATATTTTTCACTAATTCCCATTTTAAATGATTTTATGTTTAAAGGCGAGAAAATTTTAGCGTGCGCATTAATCTAAACTAAATCTTACGTAGTTTTAATTAAAATCCCAAATCACAAGATACTTTAGAATATACACCTGCCAGACCACATCCACATTCATCTACAGATGAAGCCAGGCCTTTGTTGCACTGGAGACTTAAACTGCTTTTTGTCTTGCAGTGATTCACTCACCTCTGGCAGGTCAGGCACCTCCAGGACTCAGAGATCCAAGAAGGCTATTTCAATTATATCAAAAAATACCTTCATCATTTTGCTGTTTGGTAAACCTTTGTCAAAACTAAATGTATGCAAAATAGGCTGTTTAAAAGGGCCTCCAAGAGTCTGTTATGTGACTGATAACTCAAAGCTTTCACAATTTATCAATTCATATCACGTTCTTTCTGTCCAGACCCATCCATTTGGGTATCAAAAAACATCTAACTTAGTAGGTCTGGAAAATAGTAATACTTGATGTGAAGAAAAAGGAAGAAATTCACAGAAGGAGGGAGAAGGAAGAATAATGGAAAATGAAATGTGGAAGAAACAAAATAAAAAAGAAATGAAAAGGCAAGTTTAAATTAAAGTATAAGCACCTGTGCATAATCCAGCTTCAAAAGCAGGTCCTCCCTCCTTCACCTGTTTAACAAAGATGGTATCCATGGGTTCCAGGCGGTTCCTTTGTTTTCCTGTGGGAGAGAAAAGATCCAAGGCAAGATTTTACCTCCCCATGTTTTCTTAAAATAGCAACATAAAATGATACTTAACTGCAACAAGTAAGCCAAGATTCTTTCAATGAAGTGGTAAACACATATCCTGACTCTGGATGCTAAAGTCATCATTAAGGGGGGTTGATGAACTCAAATACATTTTGCTTATTCCATAACACAACCACCACCACAGTCGTGGTTTCCATTTACTAGAAATGTTCTGTACGTAAATTATGACGCTAAATACTATACATACCTGAAGCTAATTTCCTCAGCAAGTATTACTACCACCAGTGAATAAAAGAGGACGCTGAGGCTCAGAGAGATTACATAAATCCTCCAAGGTCACACAGCTAGATTGCACTGGTGGTACCCCTTCTGCTGCTTTTTAACACTGCGTGGTGTTAAGCATTAAGTCATGATGTTAAACGAAACATAGTTCTTTCCCTTTAGGGACTCTGGAGGGAGACAGACACATGAACAAACAGTTAACACTGCAGTATAAAAAGCAGAGACAGATGCAACGCACAATCATGGGGATGAGGAGCCCGTGATCAGATCTGAAAGTCAGTATTTCACACATTGCTATCCACGGATCATCGGCGTTAACAGCTAAGGTGCTTGCTAAAGATCAACGATTTGGGATTCAGTCAGGAATCTGCCTTGCAAACAAGTTTCCAGATGGTCCTTCTATACTAACATTTGCGAACAACTGACAGTTGGAATACACAGAAGTCCAAGAATGAGTCACAGATGAGAGGACATTTAAACTAAGTGCTAAGCACCAAGTACTGAGAGGGGACAAACAGGTAGACAGTGGTTCTCAAAGTGTGGTCCCCAGACCAGCAGCACTGATATAACCAGGAAGTGTGCTGGAAATGCAGATCTGTGCACTCCACCCTAGATCTACTGAATCAGAGACTGATGTGACCATTAAGTCTGAGAATCGCTGAAACAGAAGACACAGCCCTCATTCTTAAAGAAGAAGATAACCGAGAAAATAAGGCATGTACCTGTATGGAGTAATTTACTCATACTTGTTAAACTGCCAAGTTGGGCAGAATGTAAGAATATGATTGAGTGTCAAATATAAAGAATCCATAATTACTGCCATGTAAACCAAATTTTTATCCAGGTGTATTACAAAAGTTGGCTCAACAGAAGTAGAAACTAATGAAGGAACATCCATCAGCAACTCTCTCACATATTTAGCTATTTACTCTGAAAAGAAATCCTCTAAAAGTAGTAAAATGGCCAACTCTACTCAAAACGCGGAAATTGACTGCATTTTAGAAGCCAGGAGACACAGATCCAAAGCCTTGCTTTGCCACTTGGTAGTCCAATTGCAATTAAATAAAACTTTTTACTTAAATAAATTTTTACCTTTATAGTTCAGAGATAATTATTCTATGCTTTTGCATTCCTGAAGTTTCTATGAAGACTCAGTAACACGAGAAAGCGCTCAGCATAGCAGGAATTGGAGCAATTCCTCAGTAAATGTGTATTTCCACTCTCCGTGGTGCTTACATGAAGACTAGGGTCATCTTTTTATGTTTTCAAAAATTGAAAACTTCAAAGAAAATAAAAACACATCTGCAAAGTACCTATTATATGACTTTAAAAACCATAAACGTATGTATCAGATATCTTCCCAAGGAAACTCTACACGGTTTTCTATGTTGAGATAACATGAAAGTATTATAAATCCTTTTGTCCCTTCTAAGTAGCTTGACAGACAGCCCTGACTGCTTTCTCCATGAGGTCTGGAGGAAAGAGAACTAATACTAGTTAAATCCCTAACACAAGGAAGGATGCCCTGATTCTTAAGAGATGCTTGCTGAAGTACTCAGGGGCTAATTGTAATCATTACATTATCATAGTTCAGTATTATATTAGTACATTTCTACTATTATAATGATGATGATATCTGAAACTTAATTTTCAGATGGTTTTGGGGAAAAAATAAACCAAGATACCCACACACCCAGACACACATATGGATGGTCAGATAAAGCAAATACATATTCAACACGTTATTTGTTGAATCCAGGTGGACCAAACTATTTGCGATACTTTGAAAATCATAATAAAACGCTCTGTACGTTCCAGGCTTTATTTTTCTTCATAGAACTTGTCATCCACTACTTAAAATGACATGTTGGTTGCTTGTCTTTTATACTAAAATAAAGAGAAGAGATTTTTGTCTTGTTCACTGATACTCAAAGCACCCAGAACAATGCTTGGCACATAACAGGCATTCATTAAGTCATTATTCAGTAAACAAGCAAATTTATTATTTGATTATTACATCAATCCTTCAAGAGAGGCATTATGATCCTAATACTGCCACTGCACAAGGAAGAAACAGACCAAGTAACTTACGAAGAGGCAGAGCAGGGATTTGAACCCGGGTCCGCATCCAAGCATGCTGTTCCCTGATGCTTCCAAAGTGAATGAACTACTCATTCAGTTGTCAAGCTTTACTGAATGCAAGCAGACAGTCCACTCACAGCTAATTTAAAAGGGAAGTTTCTTTTCAATGTGAATCACTTAAAAGGCAAATACTTAATTCCAATCAAGTTGGTAATCAGGCTAGGTCCTTATGTAGCCAACTCAACATTTACAACAGCTGGTGTTTGAGAAAAACCATCTATTTTTTCCTGGCTAGAGAGTTGAAGGTTGAATAAGCTTTGTTGTGCCAAGTCATTGCTTTCATGGAAAGATTTATATAATAAAAGAGAGAGCACTTTTTTTTTTATTAATGTCTTTTAGGCCACTATATCCCAAAGGTGATTATACCATACTTATATTTAAAAATACAAAGTATAAATGAGCATTAATGAATTCTACCAAATAATAAAAAGCTGGCTGGGTAGCAAATGTAGTGACTTGTAAAAATTCTGATAAGAAATGTCACTTATGCAGAACAAATGTAGTCCAAAATAATTCTGTTTTAATTTCTATGAAGGAAATACTAATTTTTGCAATGACCACCATTATAAAATCAAAGAGACTCTGTCGCTGACAAATCTTTCAGTACATTGTGCCTGAAAACACATGAAAATGAAATAGACTAAAAGAAGGGCCAATCTGACAGCAAGCACTCTTACACCTGCTGAGAAGCTGTTCTCTGATTCTTCTTGTTCATGCTCCTTCCTGGACTTTTTTCTAAAATTCTGACTTGCTGTTAAAACTACCTAGATGTTAACCAATTCCTTCTGGACAACAGAAAATTTTCCCATAGGTATCTTTTAATTACAGGCAGGTTTAACTAAGAAATACCCCTCCTCTTCAATTTCCATATTTCTTGACACTTAAAAGTCTTGTGTTAAACTCGTGGTTCATTAATTGTAAGAGTGTCTTCTTTTTAATATATGCTGTCTGCAAAGCCACTGGAACTGGAAATCGTAAGTAACAGATTTAAAGTGTGTGTTATTCAATCTCTTATGCCTCTAGTTTTTTAAAGTCAATTTCTAGATATGCAGAACTAAAATTCCGATCATGAATTGCGGCAATTCTTCAGGAAAAAACTGATTCCTTACTTCCTTCCCTGTAGGATCTTTCAGCAGAGACTAATGGCTTCCCTGGCAGTTCTTAGTAAAAAGCTTCTTTCAGTTAGCTCTACATCTGTATCGTATAATTTCTCAATTTCTTGAGAACACTTTAGGACAGGTTTCAAAGAACTGCCAAATAACTTGAATATTCAAGTGTCATTTCCTTCACTTTATCAAAGGAAAGGGAAATGTGTCTTGTTAGCACACACACACGTAATTAAATCTTTCTGTACTTGAGAAAAGGAAGTCAAAAGACAAGGATCTTACATGGATGAGAATGGCTAAAATGACCAGGTACCCACTTTATGCCATTTAGCATACAATTAGTAAAGACTTTAAACAAGAAAATATAAAAAGCATATATGAATTTACTTGAAACTGAATGTTACCCTTTGAAATCAGAAAGAATACACATACTTTTCATTCTAGTAAATACAATCAGTTGGGGAAAAAAAATTCAACCAAAAGAAATAATAATAATATGTAGGTAGCAGCTGCCATCCAAATGCTGGATGAACATCCAGGTGATGTGGTATCTAGTGTCTCCATATCCCGTGTAAATGCAGTACGTAACAGCCTTAGCCCCCAAACCAGATTATATGGTTTAAAATCCCAGTTCTACTACTTATTTTCCAAGTAGGGTAACTGGATTTTGCAAAAAAATTATTATCTACCAGAAATTCAAATTTAATTGGGCATCCTGTATTTTATCTGGCAACCTCATCCTCAAGTGATTTTAGACAAATTATTTACTTGTGCCCCAGTTAACGCAGCTGAAAAATGAGGATGATGATCATTTACTTTTACTGGCTGGTCTGTTGTGACGATTAGAAGAGAGAATTCATTAAAATACTTATATAACGCCTAGTACCAGAGAGTATTTAATAAGTGCTAGTCCGATGACAAACCTTCAGAAAGTTTACATCTAGATCAGGGGTGACTGAGGCCAGGGGACACAGCGCTTGTCCCACTGCCAGTGCTAGATTAGGTACTGCTTCAAAGAGTAACTACACTGTATAGCACAGGGAAACATACACAAGATCTTATGGTAGCTCACAGAGAAAAAAATGTGACAATGAATATATATGTTCATGTATAACTGAAAAATTGTGCTCTACACTGGAATTTGACACAACATTGTAAAATGATTATAAATCAATAAAAAATGTTATAAAAAAAAAAGAGTAACTACACAAACTTAACTCGCATACAGTAGGGGGAGCCAGAGAGCAGAAATCAAAGACCAAAAACACTGAAGGAAAGAAGGTAGAAAAAGAAAGACTGTACTAAAAAATGTCCCTCAGCTCTGACAGGTACTGCACATCTGTCTTCAGAGAGGCTGGGGTCTAAGAGCCACAGTGCTCTAGTGACCTTCTTCTTTGGAGAATGCTAAAAAAAATTTGAAATATTAAGTCTACAAAGCAAGCAGGACTAAAAGCAAACAGATTATTTTCAGAAACAACGTATTCTGAATGCTACCAGTTAGAAAAAAGACCCTGTAATGAAGATACACAGAGAAATAAACATGTATAGATCAGGGAATCCTATAATTCTAGGGACATGAGAAATGTATTTTTTAATAGTTAAAAAAAAATACTTGAAATAAACAAACAAAAATACCATCTTACATTTTAACCAAAAGCAAAGCAGCAGAAAATAATGGTTATCACAGAGACTGAAGGTTTTTAAAGAATTTTTCCTTCTCTCTGAGTTTTCACAGATACTACTGAACAATTTTTTTTTAATTGAAGTATAGTCAGTTTACAGTGTTGTGTCAATTTCTGGTGTACAGCACAATGTTTGTCATACATATATATATTCATTTTCGTATTCTTTTTCATTATAGGTTACTACAAGATACTGAATACAGTTCCCTGTGCTGTACAGTATAAACTTGTTGTTTATTTTATATATAGTATTTAGTATCTGCAAATCTCGAACTCCCAATTCTTCCCTTCCCACCCCACTCCCTTTACCCCCTGGTACTCCCTAAGTTTGTTAACAATTTCTTTAATGGAACCAAATCTTCTCTGTTTTTATAATGATAGTTATTATTTTTAAGTATTTTTAATTGGTTTCTTTGCTGTAAAAACAAACAAACAAAAAACCCCAAACAACCCCTCTACCTCTACAACAGAAAAGGCTGTTGAAATTAATCTGTGCTTCATATGAAAGTTAGATAAGCCTTGCAAGGCACGTGCTCTGAACAAAGGCAGGAAGCTAAAGAGGTCATATAATGTAGCACTAAAGCTCCAGGCATTATTTAAAGAAAATCAACTAAATAGCTTATTGAAATTAATATCTATTTTTCAGACCAAAAATAATTGAAACCAAATATAGAATGAGACACATAGATATCAAAGTTAAATCTGTAGCACAGGGAACTATGTTCAATATCTTGCAGTAACCTTTAATAAAAGAAGAATATGAAAGCGAATATATGTATGTATATGCATGACTGGGACACTGTGCTGTACACCAAAAATTGACACACTGTAACTGACTGCACTTCAATGAAAAAAAAAGTTTTATCTAAAAAATGAAAGATGATCTTTGCTTCTCTTTAATGGGTCGTAGATTGCCACAGAAAAACAGGGCATGGAGAAGCATTTATTGAGCAAAAGGCAAAAAACAAACAGAAGGAGTAATAAGCACCAAATCCAGGCTAGTGGTGACCTCTGGGGGAAGAGAACAGGGAACGAGTGGTAGAGAAGGGCTTCAACCATATTTATAATCATCTATGTTGGGGGGGGGGTTCAGAGCGGGGAGGGAAGGAGGGAGAAATGGGGATGGGGGTGTAAAAATGTTAAGATGACAAAGAGAGGTGGCAAGCATTTGGAAATTACATATTTCCCCTTTATGTTTGCCTGAAATATTTCATAGAGGTTTTTTATTGCTGAAAACAGGCTTCTAATTTTTATTGAGGGGTTTGGTTTGCTAGTGGCATACAAAACTATCTGAAGAGCCCAACAGAGATACATCACCAAACATCAAAAATCTAGATGTATCATATGATAAATACATCCTATATGGTAATTAAGTAGACTCCAATATAAGAAGACTGGCAACGGCAGAGTACTGGGCAGAAGCACAAAACAAAACAAAACAAAACAAAATTAAAAAAAACCCAAAGCAAAAAACAAAAAACCAACCAAACAAACAAAAAACTCACAGCTTTTTAAACCTAGGTGTCGCCAAATTTCCACTTAAGATGCTCTCATCTCCAAAATCACAGCCAGCACTTTAAAATTCTATCTCCCAAGCCTCCAATCTTTGAGCTTCAAACTGAAAATTCCAATAACCTCTAGACAATGTCAGTAGAAAGTCACCTGTCAGGCTTCAATAACATTTCAACTGGTATAAGCAAACACATACTTGCTACTCAACCTCATCTTCAAGTAATATCAGATAGAACAAAGTGAAGTAAGGAAATCTGCTAAATACTAAAAAGCAGATCACATTCTAATTTAATCATGACAAACTTTCTTCCAGCCCACACCCATCTAATTTTGGGGGGTTTACTTTTTAGTGTGGAAAATGTCCAGCATAAACAAAAGTGGAGAAAAACAGCAAAATAAATCCCCAAGAACATAATTTAAATAATTATTAAAAATCTGTCATCTTGTTTCATTTATACTCACATTTTTTTTCAAGTATTTTTAAAGCAAATCCCAGGTATCATGTCCATTCACTCATAAATTCTTTAAATACTTCAGTATGCATCACTAACAAATAAGAACTTTTACTTCTTCTTAAAGAGAACAAAATCCTGTTCACAGTTTTCCATATTATGTGGTGTCCTGCACAATGTGGATCATATAAACTGACAACAAAGGCAAGCTTTCCTTCTCTTTTCATCTTCCTAAAAGCATACCTGGCACTAATGAAAAGCAGTATTTCATGACATAGAAATGGTAGCACCAAAAACTGTGAAACAAATTTAGAAAGGTCTCATATGTGTAATCACAATAGAAGCCCAAAATTAAGTTCTGGAACAAGTTTCCTGCTCTTGATGGAATGCTCTGCCTATGTATTCAAATTCAGTGAGGTCATACATGCAAAAGAACACGCGCTGTATGAAAATCTAGGGCACACAGAATAGTGTCTGACGTTTAGTGGGTGCTCAATGAATATTTACTGCTGGTAAATTAAAAGTCCTGGTAAATGCCAATAGCAAGGCTGCTCAAAACCAACTCGGAGACTTGTTTCAGGACCTCAAATAGAAGGAAAATGCTGCCACTTAATTGTAATTGGAGTACAATACCACTAGGTGTCAGACGTGAACCAGAACTTTTCCGGCGCCATCAACTATGTAGGCAAGGAAGACTCCGGAGGGTGTTATTCATTCAACAAATATTTACTGGGCTCCTACGAAATGCCAGGAGCCGATTACCCTACAACGGACAAAACAGTCCTGGGATCTGTCTTCTGGAGTACCTGAAGTTTATGCAGCATCGTTTTTTCTCTCTCTAAACCTCCAGGAATTTCACAAAGTATGTATCACGTGTGGATTCACAGCCCTGCTATTCCAGTTGTGCTAGATTTTAAGTTCTATGCAAACCCAGAAAAATTTGTTGCAGGGCTCTAACCAGGGGCAACTATCTTTCCATCTCTGACCTCACCACTGCCCGACCCTTTAACTGATTAAACCTGCCATTCATCTTTCTCGAGACCTTCCAATCAATCCCTTTAGTCCTCTCTGCTCTTCAAGACTATCGGTCTCCCAGAAATCACTTTCTCACTAAGGTTGCCCACAGATCAGTATTATAGCCACATTCACAAACAACCTCAACTTCTCTTCCCCCTTGAACTTTCAAAGCATTCCACTTGCCCACGTCCAACCATGGAGAATTCCAACCAGACCCCCTCCTCTGAGATTTCAGCAGGGTAAAACTCCATAACCCCCTGATTTAGAGTTTCCAAGCTCAGCAAAGTGCTTGGCACTACTCATTAAAGCCTGCTGCTTGTATTTTTTTTAATTGAAGTATAGTCAGTTATAATGTGTCGATTTCTGGTGTACAGCATAATGTCCCAGTCATGCATATACATACATATATTCATTTTCATATTTTTTCATTAAAGGTTATTGCAAGATATTGAATATAGTTCCCTGTGCTATAAAGAATTTTTTAAATCTGTTTTTATATATAGTGGCTAACATTTGTAAATCTCAAAACTCCCTAATTTATCCTTTCCCACCTCCTTTCCCTCAGTAACCATAAGATTGTTTACTATGTCTGAGTCTGTTTCTCTTTTGTAGATGAGTTCATTAGTGTCCTCTTTTTTTCTTTTTTTAGATTCCACATATGAGTGATATCATATGGTATTTTTCTTTCTCTTTCTGGCTTACTTCCCTTAGTATGACAATCTCCAGGTTCATCCATGTTGCTGCAAATGGCATTATTTTTTCTTTTTTATGGCTGAGTAGTATTCCATTGTATAAATATACCACACCTTCTTTACCCAGTCATCTGTTGATGGACATTTAGGTTGTTTCCACGTCTTGGTTATTGTATACAGTGCTGCTATGAACACTGGGGTGCATGTGTCTTTTCAAATTAGAGTTCCCTCCAGATATATGCCCAGGAGTGGGACTGCTGGATCCTATGGTACGTCTGTTTTTAGTTTTTAAGGAATCTCCATACTGTTTTCCATAATGGCTGCACCAAAGTACACTCCCATCAGCAGTGTAGGAGGGTTCCCTTTTCTCCACATCCTTTCCTGCTGTTTGTATTTTAATTTCCATTCCCTCACGGTTGCTGTTTCCAGCTTCTAATAACCTTCTTGGACTTGCTATTCCATCTGGATTTTCTATTTGGATGACTTTGTCTTTTACTTTCACTGTATCTCAACTGCTGTATCCTCAATTTTTTTTCCCCAAACCTTTGCCTATCCTTACTTCCCTCAGTTCTATCTCAAGTGAGGACTAGTTACCAGCCTTCCTCAGGGCCTTGCTCCCCAAATGGTCTCTGAGTATAAAAATTCGGTGAGGGGGGTGGAGTGTGGAAGGGTATAGCTCAGTGGTAGAGCACATGCTTAGCATGCACAAGGTCCTGGGTTCAATCTCCAGTACCTCTATTAAAAACAAACTAACTTTAGCCAAACTCTCTTCTCTCCAGATCTCACAACATACAAAGAGCTTCCCCACCTTAAGAGAACAACAAATCTTTTCCCTACCGTTCCCCACAGGTATCATCTCTCATGCTTCATCCCTTCATTTTCATTCTCCTTGAAGAACAGTCTAAGCTCACCCTCATTTCTGTGCTTCTAATTCAGGGTTTCTCAGACACTGACAAGTATCCCCTGGGGGCAGAACCGCCCACCCACCCCACTCCCATCCATTCATCGCTCTAATTTATGTTGCAAGCCACTGATACTTGGTTTCCTTATCCCCTCGGCCCACTGTACTGAACCTGTTCTTGGTAACTTTACCAATTTGCTACTTATCAGGTCATGTCCAATCGTGTCTTTTTAGTCCCCATTCTAAGGACAAATGACAAATCATCCACCCTCCCCTAAAATTATCACCTCTTAATTAGCAAATCATCGACTCCTCCTGGTTGTCCTCATACCTTCCAAATTTTACTCTCAGATCCCCTTTCTGAGCCTTCTTTCTCTGACCGACAGTTAGATGTTGTCTTCCCTACGGTTCTATCTACGCACATGTCTTCATGCTCTGTGTGTATGTATGTTTCATTTACGCCTAGGTTTTAATTACAGCATTTATAATGGTGACTTCCAAATCTGTTTTCAACCCCCACCTCTCTCTGTGACCTCCACATTCCAGTGTTTAACCAAGTTCTGAACATTCTACCAGCATCAGAAATGTAACTCATCCCAAACTACTCATTTCCCCAGGAGAAGGAGGTAGCTGTGTTTCCCTTTCAGTAACCCTCAGGTAATGCTACCTCCACTTATCCACTCTTCATGCCAGAAAATCCACGCAGAATCCTCCACAAGTCATCTTTAACTGGTGACACACTATCTACCCCCAAGTCCTACCACCAAATCTGGGCAAATACAACTTCTAAGTATCTCAGAAATCTGTTCTGGAATGCTGTTTCTCCTTTGTCCTGATGAAACCCTATTCAGCACAACGCACATTCCATCTGAGAAGCCTTCCCCAGTGGTAAGATGATTCACTGTGCTGTGACCCTGCCACAATTGTAGTTGTCTCTGTTTCTCCACTATGTCATTCTTTTACACCTTCACCTTCCACTGTCCTATATAAATGTTCACTATATATGCCAGAAACTATTTTGAGCTTAAAGAAAAAAAGTAAAAAACAAAGTGAAGTTCCTGCTCTCTTATCCAACTGAGGTAGAAAAATGTTCAACAAGAAGTAAGTAGTATGAGAGCTGGTGAAAAGTGTTACGGAGAATAATAAACATCGTGAGAAGGGAAGGGAGGGTGAGAGGCAGGGCTGGGATACTGTTTTTAGGAAACTGTCAGGGAAGTCATCTCGAGCAGGTGACATCTGAACCACTACCTAAAGGAAGTGAGATTAAGGGTCAGACTGCTCCCTTCCCAGCAGTTAGTTCAGTGACTGGCTCACAGCAATGACTCAACAAATGCTCACTAAACAACAGGAAATAGATTTCTAGACTTGATGCATTTAGCATTCGCATGCAAATATTTCTCCTGTGGTTCTATACCAAAGATGAAAAGTTATCTGCTAAACTTCAAGTGCAGGTCTAAATAGGGAAAGTAGAAGTAAAACTGTCACTGTTTACAAAAGACATGATACGATACATAGAAAACCCTAAAGAAGCGACCAGAAACTACTAGAACTCATCAATGAATTTGGTAAAGTTGCAGGATACAAAATTAATATACAGAAATCAGTCATATTTCTATACACTAACAATGAAATTGCAGAAAAAGAAATTAAGGAAACAATCTCATTTACCATCGTACCAAAAAAGAATAAAATATCCAGGAATAAACCTACCCACGGAGGCAAAGGATCTGTACACTGAAAACTACAGGACACTGATGAAAGAAATTGAAGATGACATAAACAGATGGAAAGATATACCATGTTCTTGGATTGGAAGAATCAATATTGTGGAAGTGGCCAGGCTACCCAAGGCAATCTACAAATTCAATGCAATTCCCATCAAAATACCATTGACATTTTTTACAGAGCTGGAACAAAAAAATGTTAAAATTTGTATAAGACCCTGAATAGCCAAAACAGTCTTAAAAAAGGAGAACAGATCTGGGGCAATCAGGTGCCCTGACTTCGATTATACTGCAAAGCTACAGTTATCAAAACAGTATGGTACTGGCACAAAAACAGACACATAGATCAATGGAACAGGATAAAAAGTTCAGAAACAAACCCATACACTTATGGTCAATTAATCTACAACAAATGAGGTAAAAATATACAGTGGAGAAAAAGACAGTATCTCTTCAACAAGTGATGCTGGGAAAACTGGACAGCTACCTGTAAAAGACTGAAACTAGAACATTCTCTAACACCACATACAAAAATAAACTCAAAATGGATTAAAGACCTAAATATAAGACCAGATACTATAAAACTCCTAGAGGAAAACATAGGCAGAACACCCTTTGAAATAAATGACAGCAATATTTTTTTCAAACCAGCTCCTAGACTAATGGAAATAAAAGCAAAAATAAACAAATAGGATCTATTTAAACTTAAAAGCTTTTGTACAGCTAAGGATACCATCAAAAAAGTGAAAAGGCAACACACAGAATGGGAGAAAATATTTGCAAATGATGTGACCAACAAGCAACTAATTTCCAAAATATACAAACTGCTCATACAGGTTAGTATTAAAAAAAAAAAAGCAACCTAATAAAAAAATGAGCAGAAGACTTAAACAGACATCTTTCCAAAGAAGACATCCAGATGGCCAACAAGCATGAAAAGATGCTCAACATCACTAATTGCTAGAGAAATGCAAAACAAAACTACAACGAGGTATCGCCTCACACCAGTCAGAATGGCCATCATTAAAAAGTCCACAAATGATAAATGCTGGAGAGGCTGTGGAGAAAAGGGAATCCTTCTACACTGTTGGTGGGAATGTAATTTGGTGTAGCCACTATGGAGGACAGAAAGGAGGTTTCTCAAAAAACTTAAAATAGACTTACCATAGGATCCAGCAATCCCACTCCTGGGTATATATCTGGAGGAAACTATAATTCAAAAAGACATATGGACCCCAATGTTCACAGCAGCACTATTTACAACAGCCAAGACATGGATACAACCCAAATGTCCACTGGATAAAGAGGTTGTGGTACACACACACACACACACACACACACACACATACACACTGGAATACTATTCTGCCACAAAAAAGACTACAATAATGCCACTGGCATCAACATGCTTGGAGCTGGAGATTGTCATTCTAAGTGAAGTAAGTCAGAAAGAGAAAGAAAAACACTATATGATATCGCATACATGTGGAATCTAAAAAAATCTAAAAAGGTCACAAATGAACTTATCTACAAAACAGAAACAGACTCACAGACATAAAGAACAAACGTACAGTTTCTAGGGAGGAAAAAGGATAAACTGGGGATTCAAAAATTGCACCTCTTGGGGAGGGATGGAAATGTTAGCTATCTTGATTGTGGTGGTGGCTTCATTGGTGTATACATCTATTAAAATTCATCTAACTGTACATCTAAAATGTGTGTAGTTTACTGTACAGGAATCATACCACAATAAAGGCGTGTTTTTTTTTTTTAAAGTGTACAAACTACCAAAAAAATCAATTGGTCACAGATGTTTGAGTTTCTATCTGGACTTTCAATTCTGTCACATGGGTCTATGTGCCTACCTAGTGCCAGTTCCACACTGTTTTGGTTACTGTAGCTTTGTGGTAAGTTTTGAAATTGGAAAGTGTGCATACTCCAACTTTAGTCTTCTTTTCAATATTGTTATGGCTATTTGGGATTTCTTACAGTTACTTATTAATTTGAGGATTAGCTTTTCCATTTCTGCAAAAAGATGCCATTGAAAATTTGATGGGGACTGCACTGAATCTGTAGATTGCTTTGGGGAGTACTGCCATCTTAACAACATTGGGTCTTCCAATCAATGAACACTAAATATTTTTCCTTCTACTTAGGTCTTCTTTAATTTCTTTCAACAGTGCTCTCTAGTTTCTAGTGTACAAGTCTTAACATCTTGTTAACTTTATTCCTAGGTATTTTATTTTTGGATGCTACTGTAAATGGAGTTGTTTCTTATTTTTGGTTTGTTCATTATCAGTGTAAAGAAATAAAACTAATTTTTGTGTGTTGGAAAACGAACAAACAAACAAACAAAAACTTCAAGAACAGGGACCATAGCTAGCAGAATTCACTTTTTATTAACTGGATCTATGAATCACATATTTTGAGTGTAGACTAACCAAGAGCAATCAGGGGAAAAATGGGCCCATCCAGTTAAGTGTCTTTGATCAAGGTCTTAAGTTATGGAGCAACTAGGAAAAGACAGCTCAAAAACCACTGAATTACAGGTCCTCTCTGGAACAAACACTTTCTATAGAGAAGTGATTTCCAGAACAGTCTAGGACTGGAAAATAGGAAGGAAGAAGAGAGAGGTAATTTTCTTCCTCAACAGCTGAGGTCAGACACTAACTTGTTCAACTTTGCAGCTTTAGAAACAGTGATTTTTAAATTGTGCCCGGTGAAGGTGGTGGTACCACCCTGTATTCAGTACATTTACCCAACACATGTTTGTGCTCCAACAACATACCATGTACTTACTGGGCACTGAAAATTCAACAATGAAAGGCAGTTTCCACCCTTAGTGACCTTTGTTCTTAAAGTAACATATGAAAACGTTAAAAAAAAAAAAAAAGAATAGTCTGGGTATGCAGGAAAATTTTACTTCGAACATTCTAAAGAACAATTCTTGATAAAGCATATCATCACCCTTCTTATTTTTCTATTTTCCTGTATCAGATCTATGTTACTGCTGTCACCTCCCTGGAACAGGTACAGTAGGAAGCAGAAAGTCTTTCCTTGTTTACCACAATCACTCAGATTAACTGTCTCCAAAATATGAGTCGGGATTGAAACTGGGGAAGGAGCCTCTTTCCGTCTTTCATAAATTGTAAAACATCAACCTAAACCTAAGCCACCTTATACAAAATAGCCTTTCAAACATTTGAAAGCTATTGAATGTACTGAAAGCTATCACTTTCTCTCCCTAAGCATAAGTTTCAAGTTCCTTCAATCTTTCCAAAAAATACATAAATATCACCACACACACACACCCCCCCATCACTGTCCTTTACATCTGGGGCTCCCTAGTGTTTTGTTTTGTCCTGTTTACTTAGAATTCCCTGGAGCCCTCCTTTCCCATGTCTCCCACCTGTCAAATGAAGAGGAACAAATCAAAGATACCAAGCTAACCTGTTACTAGCAACACACAGAATCACTTATTATTATCTGTGTGTAAGTGCATACATGTGGGTATACGTTTTTACATTAGGAAGCACTGCCCATAATAGCAAAGTACAAATACCTTAGTGATTTTATTATAACTATTGACAGAATAGTTATTTTAACGGGACAAAGACATGGGCAGCAAACCATCCAATGAAGTACTGATGTACTAGCAAACTGAGTGAGAATTTTCTGTAAAGGGCCAGATGGTAAATATTTTAACCTTTGCAGGACTCACATGGGCTCTGTCGCATATTCTTCTTTTTTTAAACAACCCTTTAAAAATAGAGAACTATTCTTAGTTTGGAAGCTGTGCAAAAATGAGGCACAGGCCAACCCCTGGAATAAACTCCAGAAACACAGCCACACATATACAGGCACTTTATGATCAAGGTGGTATTAGAGAGCCATAGAAAAAGTACAGTCTTTTCACTAAATCGTGCTGGGCCAAATGCATATCCGTATGGGGAAAAAATTAATCTTGATCCCATACTACATGTAAAAATAATCAATTACAAGTGAATTGCAGGTTTAATTGTTAAGTAACAAAACAATAAAGCACCTTGGAAGATAACACAGGGAAAATATCTTCATGACCACCAAGTAGAAAAAAAGTCTTCAATAGCACTCAAATTATTAGCCATAAAAGGAAAGACTGATAATTTGGACTACATTAAAATTACGAAATTTCCTTTATCAGAATTACTAATAAGAAATTGAAGGCAAGTCATAGCTGAGTATCTAGTATATCTATATATATTATATATACATAAAACTAACCAAATTTTCATCAAGAATATTTAGACTCCTACAAATTATTTAAAAGAGACTGATAGCTAATAATCAAATAAAAGGTAATCAATTTCATCACTTTCAAGAAATTTTATTTTTTTAATGGAGGTACTGGGGATAGAACCCAGGACCTCTTCCACGCTGAACGTGCACTCTACCACTGAGCTACTTCCTTCTCCATCAAGAAATTTTAAATCAATCCAAATTCCACACCACTATACACCCACTAGAATGAATAAAATTTAAAAGACTGACAAGTGCCAAGTGTTAGTGAAGATATGGAGCAACCGGAATTCCCATACCTTGTTGGTGGTTGTGAAAAACTGTACACTCATTTTGGGAAACTTTTTAGCAGTATCTACTAAATGTGACTGTGTGCTTACCTATGACTCAGTAACGACATTCCTAGATGTATATACCGACTAGAAATGAGCATATATATGCACATCAGTACATGTAATAACAAGGCTCATAGTTGCAGTATGTGACATAGCTAAGCATTGGGAAAAACCTAAATGTCCATCAACATTAAATTGAATAACTAAACTGTATAGGTTCTTGTCTGTTTTAAACCAACTTTATTATATTATAGCTTACCTAAGACAAGATGTATCTATTAAGTACAGTTTGTAAGTTTTGACAAATGTATATACACCCATGCAACCATCACCACAATCACGATACAGAACATTTTTCTATCATGCCAAAAACTTCCCTTGTGCCCCTGCCCAGTCAACTCAGGCAACCACAGATTTTATTTAGATTTGTCTTTCCTAGAGTTTCATATAAATGGAATTAGATACACACTCTTTTGTACTTGGCTTCTTCACTAATCAAAATGAGTTTGACAGGAAAGGTATGAGCAACAAAAGTAGATTAGAGTTCATCAAATTTATTCTGATTTTTGAAAACTCTGAAAATTTTGATTTTTGAAATTAGACTTCATCAAAATTTAAAATTTTGTGCGTCAAAGGACATTACCAAGAAAATAAAAAGACAACCTACAGAATGAGAGAAGATATATGCAAATCATGTATCTGATAAGGGCCTAGTATCTAGAATTTATAAAGAACACGTATAACTCAAAAACACAAGGACAGACAGCCCAATTAAAAAATGGGCAGTGGACTTTGAATAGACATTTCTCCAAAGACATAAAAATGGCCAACAAGCCCATGAAAAGATGCTCAATATCTTTAGTTATTAAGGAAATACAAAGCAAACCAAAATGAGATCCCACTTCATACACGCTAGGTTGACTATAATACAAAAATGGAATACATGTGTTGTGAGTGAGGATGTGGAGAAACTGGGGTCCTCATATATTGCGGAGGGGAATGTAAAAATGGTACAGTTGCTATGGAAAACAGTTTAGCAGTTCCTCAAACTCTTAAACGTAGCATTTTACCATATGACCCAGCAATTCCACTTCTAGGTATATACTTCAAAAAATTAAAAGTAGGGACACAAACAAATACTTTACTTGCATGTTTAATAGCGGCACTAACCACAATAGTCAAAGCCCAAATGTCCATCAGTGGATGAATGGATAAACAAACTGTGGTCTATGCGTACAATGTAATTATCATTCAGCCATAAAATGGAGTGAAATACTGATACATGCAACACACAGACAAACCTCAGAAACATTACACTAAGTGGAAGAAGCCATATGACAAGATTACATATTGTATGATTCCATTTATATGAAATATCTGGAATAGGTTAAGTAAGTTCATGGGGACAGAGAACAGACTGGTGGTTGCCAGGGACGCAGGGGAGGAGAGAACCGTGAGTGACCGCCTACTGGACATGGGTTTCCATTAGGGATGATGAAATGTTTTGGAACTAGACAGAGATGCAAATTGCATATGCATCCTTTAATTCTGTACTAAATGTCATTGCATTGTTCACTTTAAAATGCTGAATTTTATGTTAGGTGAATTCCACCTCAATGAAATAAATGTTTTTGAGATTGACCAGTGATGCCATGTGTAGTCCAGTATATGAACATACCACAGTTTTGTCATCAATTCATATGCTGATGAATATTTAGGTCAAATCCAGTGTTTACTTAATATGAATAAGCAGCTATGAACAGCTCTGTACAAATATTTTTGCAAGCATGTTTCATAAACTGTAAGTGTTATCATTTCACAAAAATCAGTAAAAAAAGAGAAAGTGTTATCAGTCATAATATAACTGAATCAAAGATGAAAACCAGTCGCAGACATTAAAGCAACAATGCTTTATCCTTAAGCTCAGCAGATGTAAGCCAATAGTCCATGTCCAGTTATGAAGAAGGAAACTAAAGAACAGGTATGATACGCTTACACTATGTTAGCAAACTTACAGGGGGAAGGGTATATATATAGCTCAGTGGTAGAGTGCATACCTAGCATGCACAAGGTCCTGGTTTCAATCCCCAGCACTGCCATCTAAATAAATAAATGAATGAATAAACAAACAAACAAATAAATAGGCCTAATTACCTCCTCCTTGTCCCTAGAAAAAAAATTTTTTTAAAAATTATATCTGAAAGTTGAATAAGCAATCTTTTAATACTGCTTGAATTTCAAAGGACCAGAAACCCCTTTCTTACACATTTTCAAGAATGACTTATGTGGGAGTAAAGATCTTTCTGAGAAGCCGGGGTGGGAATTGAGAGGAAACTCTAGAATCAAACCGCCTGAGTTTGTAGTCCAGCTCGGCCACTTCCTAGTGACTTAGACACTTGCTGCACCAGTTTCCTCATCTTAAAAATGGAGGTGACGATAATGCCCACCCCTAAAAGTTGCTGTGATGATCAAATGAGTTAACCCACGCAGAATGTTAGAACAGAGCCTGGCACGTTGTAAACTAGCAACTGCCACAGCCACCACCCTGCCACCAGCACCACGGTCATTTCATCATCATCATCATTTCTACTTTCTAAAATATCTTCAAGACCAGTTAAGACATCTGTGATCCGTCAACTGAACAGCACTAAAAGTTAGTAAAAATATGCAGCTCATTAGTGTATCTACCTAACTCCCAGAGAAACTCAAAACTCAAATAATTTAACTGTCAAGAGAGTTAAAAATGGATCTTAAGGGGCTCAGTTAATGCTCCTTTTCAAAGATGTCATGAGCTCCATGGTGCCCACCCGGTCAGGTTAGGACCACTACATTTCAAAAGTAACATGAGCACAATTCTGACATCCACAGGTCTACCCAAAATAAGCATTTTTTCTTACAACTAATGTTCAGGTCCATATTTTAGTGTTATGTTATTCTGAGGAAATAGGTTTTCAACCTATTAATGGAAATCAGTGGCATAAAATACACTCAATTCTGTCAGCTTTACAGAATTTAGCTCTTCATTAAACTGAAGAACATTTGATCTCTAATCACAGTGAGTGCAGTTCATTAAGTGATAAACTAGGCCAATTAGATTTCCCTCTCAGGGGATTTGGAATGACAATGATGAGAGAGGAAGGAAGGAAGAAGATAGCGAGGGCCGTACTGTCTACAGAGTCAGCACACGAGACAGTCACGTATAATCACATGAACTGTGAAACTCATTTAAATCATCCTGTAAATACCAGCATTTGGGCCTTTAGAAGATCAGATGCCAAGATTTTGTTGTTGTTACTCTTTGCATTGGGTGGCTCTCTCAGGTCCTAATCTGGTGTCTGTGGCACCCTGGATATCCTATAGTGCTTGACTTTGAATTTGGATATGTCCTTTTGGTTTTTTTTTTTTAGAATTAGCACAGCATGTAGTTTGGTAGCCATTATGGGAAACAGTATGGAGATTCCTCAAAAAACTAAAAATAGACTTATGATCCCAACAACCCCACTCTTGGGCATATATCCAGAAGGAACCTTAATTCAAAAAGATACATGCACCCCAATGTTCACAGCAGCACTGTATACAATAGCCAAGACATGGAAATAACCTAAAATGGCCACTGACAAATTATTGGATAAAGAAGTTGTGGTATATTTATACAATGGAATACTACCCAGCCATAAAAAGCGATAAACTAATGCCATTTGCAGCAACGTGGATGGACCTGGAAATCATTGTTCTAAGTTAAGTAAGCCAGAAAGAGAAAGAAAAATATTGTATGATATCACTTACATGTGGAATCTAAAAAAAACAAAAACAAAAAAAGAGGATACTAATGAACTCATCTATGAAACAGAAACAGACTTGCAGACAATTTTATGGTTATCGGGGAAGATGGGGTGGCAAGAGATAAATTTGGGAGTCTGAGACTTGCAAAGGTTAACCACTTTATATAAAAATAGATTAAAAAACAGATTTCTTCTGTATAGCACAGGGAATTATATTCAGTATCTTATAATAACCTTTAATGAAAAAGAATATGAAAACAAATATATGTATGTATATGCATGACTAAGACATTAATGCTGTACACCAGAAATTGACATACTGTAACTGACTATACTTCAATTTAAAAAAAAAAAAGAATTATCACATCTTTCCTGAGGTGGCTTGAGGAAGGTTTATAATTATTATCCTGCATTAGAAGACTTGAACATAGACTAAAGAGCTGTTTAGTTAGAAGTGACTGCAACCACAAAATACAAACTTTTACTACTGAAAAAGTTTATCAAATTCTTAGACACTTCTTTCCTACTATTAACGTGTTTGAATATACATGTTAATGCCAAAGTAGAAACCTACCAGTTATTGAAGCACATTTTACAACATTGAAAATGTCCCTACAACTACACTGAGGTAGAATTTTTACTCACAGAGTAAGTAAAAAAGAAATAATGGTAATTATAAACCTTCAATTATTTTTATTATGAATTTATGATTTAAGGGAAAACAGGACATCCACAGACAGCAGTTATCCACTAGCATTATTATCACCAGAAAACATTTTACTACGTTCTTGTAAACACTATTTGCATTATAGTGCAGAAAACTAACCAACAAGAAAGAAAAATAATTTTTAAAACACAAGTGAGTACACATATACAAGATATATATGAGAAATAATATAATAGAGTGGAAAAGTTGGATAAAGGAGCATAATCAGAAAATTAAGTGGCAAAAAGAGACTCCACTAATTTGCCAAAAAGAAAGAACACAAAAACAAAACCTTTCGACTGTTTCACAGAATTTTGGCAACAGAGCAGGATCTCCTAGGAGCTTGAATAAAATTCTGGCAATTATTTTCTCTCCAGTGATTCTAGACTCTGACTCAGATCATTATACCGGAGGCTGGGATTCTATTTCATTAAAACAAAATTCACATACAAGGATTTCATAATCTCAATACACTTGAAAGTAAGCCTGAAAAGGAAATGAGACTACAAAATAAATATTGAAACATTCCATTGAATCAAAATGATAGATTACATGTAGTCTTTCTCTAAATAGGTGGTATTCTAAATAACTGTTCACGAATCAGAACTTTTCTCACATAGAGAGTATGTTCTGATGGATGATCTGATCAGTTTGGTTGAAATGGTGTTATGAGGACTGAACTTAAGCTAAGGATGTCTCTGAAGAGCAGCCTGTGACCCCCACTGCCAACTGGGATGATGAAAGCAAGCCAGGCCCTGGGAGGCAAAAGGAGACAGACCCCTGGGAACTCTTTAAACTCATTCAGCTTCCCGGGTCCACTGCCAGCCAGGTATTCAGTGATGGGTGCTCCTCGGAGATGCTCGAGGCCTCTAAACATGGGGCTTCCCTGACCTTCTTCTTGTGAATTCTTCGTCCTAAAGTGTTCACAAATATGTGACAAGTTTCCTTGTTTTTAACTTTCTCAGTGCAGAGACATTTCACAGAGTTAATTTCCTAACATAGGAAATATACCCTGTGTTAATTTACTAATTCTAGACCCTACATAAGTCAAACTTTTTTTCTTTCTTTTTTTTTTAACTCAACAGAAGTAAGATGGCAGAGTTTAAAGAAGATGAACTTCAGAGTCCCACATGCCTGACTTGGAAGTCCAGCTCTGTCATGTGGCTGTGCGATCTTGGGCAGGTTACTTTACATCTTTCTCAGCCTCAGTTTGCTCACCTACAAAGTGGGGATATTGTCTCATACCTCACAGAATGATAATGAGGATTAAACAGGATAGTAATATATAAGTCCTCAATCATATATTAATTTCTACCACCCTTCAAAAAAAAAAAAACCAGGCAGTTCTCCTTTTAAGTATCTTACAAGCATATCATAAAATAATTTCTTTAGGTATTCTCACATCTTTTCATATTCTTCTTCTTAGCAAGAAAACACACAGTTCTGGACTTAATCTTAGATGGACTTGCTTTGTAGGAAGTTAAGGTGCTTGACCATTATTTCTCTTATTTTAAAACCTTAGTTATGTTGTGTTTATTTCAATTCTTCTATTAGTCTTTTAAATTAAATCGTGCGTTAACCTAGCTTATTATAATTATTTTCTCCCTCAATCTGTTCGATTCCTCATGTTAAGTTTATTACATTTCAATTATTTACATTCTTTGATTTTTCTTTTAGCTATTTTATCTTGTAGTTTTTAATATACTGATTATTTATTTTCTTGAACTGTAATGTTTTTCTTATGATTATTCCTTCACTGACAACATGCAATGCCAGAAGAATGATAATTTAACCTCAAACTATAGCAGTAGCTCAGTTCAGATCAAAACTCAGTTGTGAGGGATAATGATCATTAAACATCACTGGATATGCAGTCTTGAATACTTATTCTTCTAAATGGTCTGAGTATTGTCACCAGGTCAAGCCACACTTTTGGGGACCTGTATGGTTGGGCCATTGTTTTGGTGTCCACCCCTATAATCCAAGGTTTCTCAACACTTGCACTATAACATCTTGGGCCAGGTAATTGTTTGGGGAGAGGGTGGGAGGGCTGTCCTGTGCAATGCAGGATTCTCACCCACATCTCTGGCCTCTACCTGCTTGCTGCCAGCAACACAACCCCAAATCCCCAAATGTGACAATCGAAAATGTCCACAATGTTGCCATGTATTTCCTGGGGAGCAAAACTGTCCCCAGTTAAGAAGCCCTCTACACTAAGTTGGACCATGGGGTTTTGAAATCAGCTTACATTGAGGGCTGTTTATAAACAGTCATATAAACAGTATTGAGGATACTGTCTACTGTATTAGCCTTTGTTTTCCATTATGAGGAGCCATAGGAGAAATCTGTCTCAGACTTTCAGTGCAAACCAGATTTTGTTTTCTTATGCATAATGTGAATCCTTAACTAATTCTTCCTTCCTTCCTTCCTCTTTTTTTTTCCTTTTCTTTTCCTTTCTTTTTTGCCACTGGAAAAGCTCAAAAGCAAATTTATAGCCCATTTTTGACAACAGTGTAAGATTCTACATACTGCATGTATTTCATATGTTTTAAATCTCCTGAATGTCTGTTCATTTCCCCCCTACCATGAACTTTTTAATTTTATTTTTATCTTACTATAAATACATGTATTTTTGCATATGGACACAAACTCTTTTTTTAATGAGATTAAATATAAATTAATAAATAAAATAGTACTTAAACTGTAATTTTCCCCAGCAGATCACAGACTTTAGTCCTATTCTATTCTGCCTCCCCCAATCTCCTGTTAGATGTAGATCAAGTCTTCCCTTACAAATATTTAAGTCTGTTCTCTCCAGTCAAAGCATATAACTAAATCCATTCATTTCAGTGAGCTAAGTCAGATATATAATCATCTGCATAGTAAAGTTTTATAACTATGTCCTTCTATATTTATTAGAAGAATATTTCTCCCAATAAAAACTAGAACATGACAGGCACGAAATTCTAGGTGCTGTGCGTCTGGTAGGTCACCCAGGCTTTAGCACATCATTCCGTAGGATGACAGGGAAACAGAAGACCCATGTCCTCTTCTGCTATACTGGTTTTGTCCGTTTTCCCTTTCCCCACCACGGCCAAGTAATATTTGGAATTCATCCTGAGCCCTGGTGCATGACAGATGGTGACACAGGAGTGGCCCATCTTGCACAATGGTGACAACTAGGGAGGGTCTTACCTCGCCCTATACTCTCCGATTACTTTGACAGTGCTGAAAGAAACCATTTTCCTCTCATTTTAACACTTAACAGAACCATTCCAAGACCTCAAATCAGATAGGGTATTACAAAGGTTCATCGACAGGTGAGCGGATAAACAATTTATGGTTTATTATTACAAGGGAAAACCACTAAGCAAAAAAAAATCTAAAAAATTTAAAAAAAGGTAGTACTATTAGTACCTACATGTACAATATGGTGAATTGTAAAAAATATTATGCCAAGTCAAAGACACAAAAGAGTACATATTGTGTTATTCGTTTGTAAGAGATTCTAGAAGAGGCAAACGTCATCAATAGTGACAGAAAGCAGATCAGTGTTGGTCTGGGGCCAGCAGAGTGTTGACAGCAAAGTGATACAAGGGGACTTTGTGGAATGATGAAAAGATTCTTTCTGACATCACATCTTGCTTGGAATGGTGGCTTCCCAAGTTACATACTTATCAAAACAAAACCTTAAGTGTAACAGTACACTTCAATTAGGTACAAATGTGATCTTCTTGCTAAAAATGCATAACTTCAAACTAATGATAGGAAAAACGTCAGACAAAACCAAATTGAAGGACATTCCACAAAATAACTGACCAGTACTACTCAGAAGTATCGAGGCCATGAATTACAGGGGAGGCTGAGGCAGCGTCGCAGGCTAGGAGGAGCAAGGGGACGTGACAGTGAATGCAGTGTCGGATCTGGCAACAGAGAAGGTGCAAAACCAACATAAAGCCTGCAGGTGTGTCGTACCAAAGCTGCTGTCTTGCTTTTGTTAACTGCACCACAGTTACATGTTTTTAACGTTAGGGGAAGTTGAATGAAGGATATATGGAAACTCTTCACTATTTTTCTAACTTTTTACATGTCTAAAGCCATCTAGAAATAAATGTTTTATTTTATAAAAGTTACGTGTAAATTTTAATTCAAAGCTCATATAAAATTAAAACAAAAATAAATGGCAACTTTCAAGACATAAACCTACCCCCAGACTGACTTTCCTTTTAAGCTCATTAAATATGTTTAGATCAAGAGTAAGACTGCTCTAAGAACCAAAATACTACATCTCAATATTTGAACCAATAAATCTGGTAGATAGAACACACACTAAAAGAAATCAGTGAATTTAAAAGATTACTAATTGAATAGAAATCTCAGAATTACTTCCCTCAGAATCATATGATCTAGTCCACCACGTGAATACTGATACATAATTAACAATAAAATCATCACATGTTCAAGTCCACAGGAAAAATAGGAGAATATTTAATTTCTATGCTCTCACTTCTAAGGATTGTTATACATTTGAACTCCAAAATCTACATCATCTCATTTAAAATGATTTAAAGAATGGAAGCACACGGGTAGAAACACATACAGAGAAAAATTAAAACGTTTACAACATACCTCCTCTGTTGCCATTTTCTTCATCCTACAAAATAAAAAAATATATATTCACATATGAATGCATGTTTTATAGCTTGGTGAAGTCACAGTGAGGCTCAATTCAGTTTAAACTGCTCTCCCTCAACAAGCTCACTAACAGTGCCTTGGCCAGAAGGATGGAACTCCCGTGAATGCAGATGGGAAGATGGTGGGTGAAGCCAACTTTATGAGAAGGACGTCGGAAGTTCAGATTTAACTTACTGAGTGTAGGGTGTCTAAAACAGACACACAGGGTGGGGGGGGGGGTATGGCTCAGGGGTAGAGTGTGTGCTTAGCACACACGAGGTCCTGGGTTCAACCCCCAGCACCTTCATTAAATAAATAAATCAACCTAATTCCCTCCCCCCAACACAAACAAACAAAGACATGAAACAGACATCCAAAGAGAACTGCCCAAGTGGGCAGCGGTATAGATGAATCTAGAATTTGGATGAGAGGGCCAGTCGGGTCATTATATATTTATGCACTATACCTTAATAAAATGTGCCTTTGTAGGCTATTACAGGACCCAGAACTGTCTTGGTATAAACTGGCTCCAAATTGCTCTCTACTTAATTCCCTGTATTCAATTTTGAGCTGTTATCTATTTGGTTGCTTTCACTGCTACCGAGCTCTCTCTCTGCCAAGTTATCTACCTCTAGCTGGGAAATTAGAAAAGCAACTTTGAAAAACCAGCATAAAAACACATTGATTCAAATATTTGTTGAGCCTCTATCATATGAAAAATACAATGTACTGTGGAAAGAAAAACAGACATCTAGCAAAGGGCTGATAACTTGTTATATAATTTTTGACCTTTATTCTCGCTGCCCAAATACATTCTTTTTTTCCTGGTTATAAGCTCTGTTCTGAGCCTGCTAGGGTTGCCAGGTTCGTAACATAATAAAGACATTGTATTAATTGCACCTTCTCTGAAAGCTATATAGTATTAATTTTTATAAACTCCTTTGAAGTGAATGAACACATTTTCATAATTGAAAAGATTTTAATATATATTTTCCATGTAAAATTTACAAGACTGGGAACTATTTGCAAGAACATCTGTGTTAAATAATAGCCTTAATAGTTGAAGTTTCCTGAGCACTTACTGTGTGCCGGTTCCTGTGCTGTTTCACATGTATGTATCACTTACTCAACACAGCCACCTGGGAGGAAGGTGCTGTTGCTGTCTGCTGTTAACAGTTACGCTGCACTACTAAAATTTCTAGAAATATTTTCCAATAATAACAATAATAATGATCATGATCATGATGCATTTTAAACCTGTGTTGGGTACAATTATCTTATAAAAACTGTACTGCGTATCTGTTCATCATGACCCAGAGCTCTTCTTCAAAACAAAAACAAAAGATGAAAAAAAAAAAAAAAAAGATTCAGTCTTAGTATGTAAATAAAAGCAAGGGACTCAAATTTTCAATGACTCTCACATGTGACCTTAATACCTAAGTGATAGTATTTAGGACATTTTAAGATCAAGCAGACTCTTAGGGAATCTGGTTCAACTGCTTTATACATGTCAGGAAAGCCAAACTGGGACATTTTAATTCCAAAGGTAGCAATTATTCATAACTCTTAAAAACTATTCAGTACTTTTAAAACCTTATCCTGTAAGACATTTGACTAGAAAGAAACATTTAACATAGATATAAGAAGAGTGTGGTCTCCAGAAGTGATCTGACACTACATTTTAAAAAGACAGCCCTAGATTCGTAGATATTTAGAATTAGAAAGGACTTTCTAATCTTCTAGTTCAATTCCCTCAAATTAGAATAGAAATCTAGAGGCTTGGCCGAAGTCTCACAAGTCTCCTGAACGTCATTTTTTCCATTACCCTGTTGTACAACAGCCAGGCATCAGGCATCCATGTTGGCCAAGTTCACGTTCCTAGGTCCACCACTTACTCGTTATATGACTCAGACCAGTTCCCACATCTGTTACACAGGGCCAATAATAAAGGGAGAGATCGCTCATAAAGACAGCAAAGAACTCAGAACAAGCACCCAGCATGTCATCATTCCATGCCGCCTCTCACGAGACCACGTTACTGTATGTCAAGGTATATTAAGGTAATTCACTCTGGTGAGAAGCTGTGTTTTTAAGTTCTGACTTGCCATCATATTACGTGTCTGGGAGTTAAGTGTTAGTCTAATTCCAATAACGTTTTATAACTGTCCAAATGTGTTAACAAACTGTTTCCTCTGCACCCTCTGCCCAGAAAACTCACCAGCTTTCTAGATATTAGAAAACCAGCTCCATATTACACAAAGGAGAATGACGATCAGAATTAGACGCTCTAGTGAGAAAGATTTGGCGTTCATAATCAACAGGACCTTTTCAGAGCAGATTAAAATTTTTGCTCTAGAAGGTAGAAAAACTATCTAAAAGGTGTAAAAGAATATAATAAAAATGCAGATATAACACTTAATCCTTTTTTAAGACAGAAAGAAGGCAGTATGTGAGGAAGATGAGAAGGAGACAGGAACTGCCCAGTGTTCCACCGTAATCACTTCTCTTACCTTATATGAAAATTGAATTGCAGACTCTGGGGGATAAACAATAAAATGCCTTAATGTAAAACCGAAACCTTGAGATGTTCTTTTCAACATAACTGTTTTGGGACCTGGCCAGGAGAACGCTTCATCTTCGGATGGTGATACAGTTTCACTTTCTTCTTTTCCATCTTTACTTTTTGATACCTAAAATGAAAAGACAATTCAAAGTTAATGTTAAAAAATAACAATGGGGAAAAAATTATATGTAAAAATAAAATACCTGAGTGCAGACAGGAACCTAATGGAGAAAAAGAACCACATTCTGACACATGAACTGTATATGGTACAACAAATTATGCAGATTATCAAAAACAATTTCTTTTTCCTAGAAGGGGATGCTATGAAAAGTTAATCAGAAGCAAGAACAAACTCTTGGAAATGAGAACTAGAATGGCGAAAATTTTAAATTCAATGGGAGGAATGAAAGATAGCACTTCTTTCTTCTTTATGAAGAAAAATCCCATGGAGCGCTGAGGACTAGGAAACAAACTGAAAGAAGAGACATGAAACTCTTGCTGAGTAAGAACACTGAAACTGTTATCAGTCCAACAGCAGCAAAGAATATTAGAAAATAAAAGAGAGACGGCTTCAGGTGTTGAGCACAAATTCAGTATCCACATAGATAACCTTCCAATGTCCTGGCTTTCCAGCTCTTTGCTATCCTCTCCTCTACTCCTGGCTTTCACCTGGTCATGAGCGAAGACCCTGTGCAATCTCAAATCAAGATCTCACACTTCATTCCTCTCACGTGCCAACCCTTACAATTCTTCCATCTGAGGCTGACCCTACCACCCTGTCCCCATCCCTCACCACCCCACATCCTCACTTCCCCTCTTAAGCCAGCTTCAACTCACCCCTTGGCCTTTCTCACTTCCTCCAAGCCACATGAGAAAACCTAACCCTGGATCAATCAACATTGCCTACTCTGGACCTGCACCTACATGGCCCAACGTGGGTGGAAACAAACAAAAACTAAGCCGACTGCTTTCACGCTAAGTTCATGACCACCAGCCTCAAGAGAGCCTCCAGAGCTGTCTGTCAGTGATAATCCATTTCTCTCCAGTCCCTCATCCAGGACGACTACTTCATCCCTTCTCCCCTGCTTTATTACACAGAAAACACAAGCGGTAAGATGGGAACTCAGGGGGTTTACACATCTGCCCACCCACCTGCGACTGGGCCACATGCTCCTGTTTTCTGCCTTGTATCTGCCTACCACTAATGCACTGGATCCCAGTCCCTCTCACCAGACAAAGACCTGGTTTCGGCCATTCTTCCCTCTTGCTTTGGCATCATCTGTTTTCTCTTCACTGCATCATTCCCATGAGCATGTGTGTGTACATTTTCTAAGTTTTTTAATCTTAAAATAACAAAAATCCTCCCTTGACCACAGCCCTTTCCAGCCAGCACACTGCGTCCCTGCCTATCTTTAGAGCGAAAAAGTTGTCTTGCTTGAAAGTTGTCTACAGCTGCTATCTCTAATTCTTTTTCTCCCATTTGTCTCTTAAATCCCCTTAAATCAGGCTTTTGCCACCATAATTCCCTGAAAATGCTCTTGTCAAGGTCACCAGTGGCTTCGCTAAACTGAAAGGTCAATTCTCGGCTCTCGTGACCTATCAATTGCTGCAAGGATTACTTCCTTCTTGAAGAATTTCTCCATGTGACTTCCCACACTGAGTTTCTGCCTAACTCACCGGCTCCTTCTCAGTCCCCTTCACTACTTCCTCATCTGCTAAACTTCTGAACTTATACCCAGGACTCAGTCAATGGATCTTTCTACCGCTACTATTTTTTTGGTGATTTTCCCAATTTTTATCTCCAGCTCAGAGATCTCCTCAATCTCATAGGTATCTCAAACTTAACACATGTACCTTGCTGCTAAGATTTTGTATTAAATTACAACTCCAAGTTCATCTCAGCAGCTTTGAAATGTCACCTTTATCAAACAACAAATACTTAAATATGCTTGATTCTATTACCGTTTTCATTATGCTTCACTAGTGAATCTTATCCTTCCACAATGATTTGTTTCATATATATATATAGGTATTTGAACTTTAAAAAGTGCTCCTGGAAGCATTTTTTCAAGAGTCTTCTAATCCTGAACATTTTCATCCTAAGTCAACATTTGGGCTGTTACTAGTTAGTTGTTCATCAATTTTATTTTATTTTTTCCATTTGGGAAGACAGCTTGATAGTAACATTCCCCAGCCAAACCTGCAGTGGGGGGAGGCTGTGACCGAGTCCTACTCAATGGAATAGAAGTAATTTAAATATACAAAACAAACAGCATATCTATACACTGACAATGGGCAATCAGAAATTGAAAAATTTTAAATACTATTTAAAATGTAAAATACTTAGGGATAAATATGACAAAATATTTGCCAGACCTGTAAACCGTAACTCCTAAACACTGCTGAGGGATTTGGGGAATATCTAAAGAAATGGAGAGATGTGCCACGGTTCAGAAGACACAATGCTGTTACAACATGAACTCTCCCCACCCTGATCTACAGAAGCAATGAAATCCCAATCAAAATCCCAGGAGACTCTGGTGAAGAAGTTGATAAGCTGTTTCTAACATTCCCTCTGAAATGAAGAAGACCTACATAACCAAAACAACTCTGAAGCAGAACAAAACTGGAGCACTTAACGCTACAAGACTTCTCATAAAGCTACAGTCAGCAAGACTCTGAGCACTACGGAGACTGCACATGGAAACTCATTTATCATAAATGCATTTTAATTTATCCCCCGTTCCAAGGCTCGGGGATGGAGGGGGAGGGGGAATAACATCAAACATCAACATGGGAGACTCCAGTTGAATCCTGAATAACTGCGGAAGTGATCGTATGATCAGGTAGAACTTGTAGGATAAAAGTTATTATTCTAGGCTTAATTATCCAAATAGTTTAATTAAGCTTTAGTAGTGGCTGGCTCCTCCTTTTGAGATCCAAATGAGAATTATTTCATACGTGCACACAAGTTTGTTCTTTCTCTCTCCCTTCCCCCCAGTTCATTCAGTAAATAAGTATTTATTGAGCACCCACTATTTACTCAACACTATTCCACAATGGAGACACAGGGGTGAGTGCAGTATGTACAATTTAGTTTAATTAAGCTTCTTATTTTCAGATGATTACAGCTTCCCATAAAACTGTAAAAAATAATACAATGGGATCCTCCATAATCTTTATGCAGAGTCCCTCAACAGTAACATCCTGGAAAACTACAGTACAATATTACAACCAGGATACTGACATCGATACAATCCATCCACGTTATCCAGATTTCACCAGTTTAACTTGTACTTGTGTGTGTTTAGCTCTATGCAGCTTTATCACATGAGGAGGTTTGTGTGTCCATCACGACAAAGATTTCTCCTGCTGCCCCTTCATAACCACACCCACTTCTCCCTTCAGCTCTCACACACTCCCCAACCCTAGGCAACCACTAATCTGGTCCTGTTATTTTGTTGTTTCAAGAACTGTTAGATAAATAGAATTATACAGTCAGTAAATTTGAGGGATTGTTTTTTTTCACTCAGCATAATTCTCTAGAGATTCACACAGGTGGTTGTGTGTATGAACAGTTTGTTCTTTTTCATTGCTGAGTAGTATTCCTTGGTATAGATGTACCGCAGTGCATTTAAAGGACATCTGGGTTGTTTCTAGTTTTTGACTATTATGAAAAATGTGTTATGAACATTCATATACAGGTTTTGTGTAAATGTAATTTCCATTTTTCTGGGACAGATGTCCAAGAATGCTGTGGCTGGGCTGTATGTATGGTAATTGCATGTTTTTTTTTTTAAAACTGCCCAACTTTTCCAGAGTAATTGTATGATTTTAAATTCCCACCAGCCATGTGTAAGTGATCCAATATCTGTGCATCCTCAGTGACATTTGGTATTGTCATTATTTTTCCTTCTGGCCATTGTGACAGGTGTGTGATGATGTCTTGTAACATTTGCATTTTCCTAATGGCCAATGATGAGCATCTTTTCATGTGCTTAGTTGCCATCTTCTTGTGTAATTTTAAAGCACAAAAGAATCTTTAAGATTTAGTCAATGTAAGTGAACCTGTTCCTGTTACACATGAGGAAACTGAGGCCTGGATTAGTTAAGTGATTTGTCCAAGATTACTGCTGCCTAGTATCAGGGCAAGAATAAAAATCACGGTTTTTTGAATCTGGGGCTGGAGTATTTCCCCTGTGTCACGGTATTTTTCATCATCTCTTCTATTGTGTAGTCTACATTGATTCTTCCCAAAAGCTCTTTGATATGATTTACTATTTTTATATTTCATTTTTCTGCAGGACCCTAATTTCACAACTTCAAACACTTTACACGTATTAAATTTATTTCTAGTGCATTACTGCAGTCTGGCCTCACAGCTGCCAAATATATTCAAGTTTCCTTTCCTTCTCCTTTGAACCATATGGATGAGGCTCTCGGATCATGGCGTCATGCTTCAAGGTTCTGAACTGAGCCTGCTGTGTCTTGTTCTACTGAGTTCTTTACTAAAATGGAGAAGATGGGATGAAGGGTTGGCAATTTCTTTTTTGCTCCCTCCAAACTAAGATTTTTTGATGCAACAAAAGCTCCATTGTTTCAATTATTCCACCCTCCTCAGAACATTGCATTGAGTCCTCTCTGGTCTCCCTACCTGCTCCCTACGGGAAAGAAGGGAGGGTTGCAATTCTTTCTACAGAGAAAGAGAAGATGAAAAGACATATACATATGTGCCTTCTTGCTCCTTCTCCTCCTCACCCGTGGGGCCTTTTGATCTGCAGGATTTTATAACAAGGGCTAACTACAGACACACAGTCAGATCTCTCCCCTTGAAGACCCTTAATTTGTTCTCTCTCTGCACGTGTCTCATCTCCCCACCATGAGCACCAGTTCATGGACCAACACCATCAGCGTGTAAGAAGCCAAAATGTGGCTGGAATAACAGCAGTTAAATTCCTGTGGACTAAGAACTGTCATTTGATTCCCTTAAAAGACTTCATAACAAGGTCACTTGATTGAGTAATAGCTCAAGGTTAAAAGAAACCAAAATAAAGGACAAAAAGTAGATATAACAGCTAGACAAAGCAAAGAGGAGTGAGAGAAGGTACAAGGGGAAAACGCTAATCATACAACAGTAAAGGTAATAAAAACCTCACAGAAGGGAACCTGCGCTGGCAGGAGAGCCCCTTCTGGGATGGAGGAAACGTTCTAAACATAGGCTGTAATGGGAGTTTCACAACTGTCTATATTTACTACAAGCCACTGAAATGTACACTTACGATGGGTGAATTTTATGGTATGTAAATTACACTTCGACATAGGTGTTTTAAAAAAAGAAACTGGCGTAGGTAAAAAGTACAAAGTCTGAATGTTTGCCAGAGGTGAAAGACACAGCAAACACAGGAGACTGAAGAAAGAATCTCTGTATACCCAGCAACTGTACAGCTCCTAAGCTAGCTTTTGTCATCATTTGTACTTTAAATTGAAAGGGAACAGCTTCCTAGTATATTCCAGGAATCATTCACAACAAAGCAAAAAAAAAAAAAAAAGTATTATATTATGTTCATCCTAAAAGATTGTAATTATCGGTTCCATCATATATCTAAAGATTATGAGCCCTACTCCTAGGGATTATTTGAAAATGTTTTGCTATTTTTTTTTTAATCTTACCACTGAAAACATTAATAGTAACAGTTGCTTAAAGTAAGATTTTTTTCCCTTATTTCAGGGCCTGACTTTTTTGTGGTGATGCAACCCCTTTTTAAGATGACACTTGCTGAGAAAAACACAAGGGATTTGAATATGTGAGGTTTTTTTTTTTCATAGTTGAATTGCTCAACTCTCATAGTTATGACTGTCATCTGGTTTGATGCTTTTTCATTTACTACATGGGGAGCTGTGCACACAGAGGGGAAAAGCATGGACTCTGCAGCCCGGGTCCCTGGGCCTGGGTCCCTAATTTACTTTGGGCACGTTCCTTAACACACCTGAACTTTGGTCCCTCATATTCCATATGAGGGTGATAATAATAGTGCCAACTTCATTAGCTTCTTATGAAGATTAAATGAGTTAAAGTTTGTCCAGTGTTTAAAAAAGTACAACACACGTAGCAAGCATTATTTAACTGGTTTTTTTTTTTTTTAAATCACAGGGGTCCCCAATATAGAAAGGCTTATTTCAGAAGAATGTTACATGGTAACACTTTTCAGATACTCAGAAGAACAGCATTTAAAACATAGATTTTTATGTACACACAAGAAGCCTGATGGAGAAATGCGTTCAGGGTGGTTGAGTAGTTTGGCAAAACACAGCTGGTAAGGGATAGAGCCTACTAGACACCGTGAACAAAAGGGGAATAACATGTGGATTTAAACATCTGGGTATCGCCCATCTTTAAACTACTTTCTCCATAGTCCTAATGCTGCAGAGAGTTAATCTCACTGCAAATTATTCCTCACATATTGAGTATCTCTGATGGGGCACTTCTCTGCAAAATGCACATCACGTGGAGACCTTGTGTTTTTAATTAAAGAGCTTGTTTGTCTAATTCCAACCAAGTTAAAAGAATCTTGAATAAATCTTCTTTATCTGCTATGTATACCTGGCAACTCATGATTTACAGCTTCTTACGATAAAGTATCTTCCTTAAAAAAAGTTTTTAAATTGTTTTTGCCAATCCAGGTTGAAAACAATTGAAACTCCTTTAATGTTCAATATCTAAATGTGTCTAGATGTATTTTTCCGAGAATTAATTCTAGTTTTCAGTAGATACGTTAATATTTAAAAAATGAAAGATGACCAAAGACATTCTAATGCTCTCATGACTTGAAAAAATCTAGATGATGTAGTTCAAAATATTTCAAATTAAATGTTTGGACTTTTTTTCAAATATAAATCTTTAAATTTTAAGTTTATTATTTACTTGGACACTCATTTATAATATCTTTCCTCTAAGTTGACTGTCGATATGGGTCCTTTCTGTTTCTGTTTCTGTTTGGTTTTATTTATGGATTATTTTAAATCAGCTGCAATTTTCCTATGTGATTTCCTTCCCTTTCCAGGGTTCTGGTTTTTAATGTAATTTTTATCTAGACAGTGTTGTCTCTCTTCTCTCTCTTATTTACTTTCAGATCCCATCACGTCAAAGACATGAGTTCTTAATTCCTCAATTTTAGAAATTTACTCATAGAAGATGGCTATTTTAAAATCTGAAGTAAATGAAAAAAATTGTAAAGAATGGAATGAACTTTCTAGAAATGTCCTATAAATAGCTTAGTTCTGACAACTGTTAAGACTTTGAAAACCTATTTCTAGTTGACTTCTGAGACATATAATAATCTGGTAACAATATTACCAGTTTCACAAAATGGTAAAGATCAGAATGTACCTCTCTTCATAAATTACCCATTCAGACCCATTTCCTAAGCATATTCCTACTCATACTCAGTTGTTCACTAGCAGCGATGGTGGCTTTAGAGTGTATCCACTTAATTCTCCCCCTTGGACCTCCTTGTGAAGAACAGTAAGTATCTTCATGATATTAGAGGAAGATCTGAGCTTGTCTCCTAAAATAGAGAAATCACTTTCAAGATGACACCTTAATGAGACTCCTCACCTGTCACCTGGCATTTGTATAACTTTCCATATAGTGTGAAGGAATTCCTCTCTATTCCTGATTCCAGAAGCAAATATGACTAAATCTGGCATATTTTATGCACTCATCCTCTCATCTTTAATAGCCTCTGACATCACTTCCTAAATCTGCTATTAAATATATTCATTAAAGTAAGGGAGGCTGGAGAGTGCGACCAGCTGTTTACCAGAAAGAGGAGGAAAAGGGTTGATGAACAGCCAGTCTCTGCTGTGGTTCACTGATTTTCACTCGTGTATAAAATTCCATTGTGAATATACCACATCTTATCTATTTTCCTCTGAATAGAAATAGGTCCCCCCCCCCAGTTATTTTACTATTACAAAAAAGAAAAAGAAAAAAGAAAAAAAATGTTGCTAAAAACACCTCCTGATTATAAAGACATCCTTCATATCATTGTTTCTTAAGGTATTTACAAAGTAGTTACACGGTTTCTTTACGGTATTTACGTACGTTTACACAGGATTTGGATGGTTGCTCTAAGGTATTTAGCTGGTACAGGCCAGATGTTTATAGTATAATGACAGATGGTGGCTTGTTAACATAGGAAGTTTCAAACGTGTTGTTCAGGAACCTGACCTGGACCGTGACCACGAGTGGCCACTCCCCATCACTTATCCCCACCATCCTTCTCCACCGAGAGGGGCACGTGGGTAGGAGACCACCTGTCTTTGAACATGCACAGACCGCTCAATGTCCCACCCTCAAAGTTTCACACGTACTCCCCTGGTGCTATCCTCGGAAATATAAAAAAGCAGCTCTCATTTTTAAAAAAAATGGTTTATTGATTTGTTTTTAGAGACGAAGAAATCACATGGGAAATATTTTTATAAAGCATTTTGCACACACACTACATTACATTGCAGGGTTGTTTCTCAAAGGATAGAAAAGTCTACATTTTACTTTATGTAGGGAAATAGTTGCATTCCAGGATACATCACTATTCCAAGAACTCTCTAGTTATTAACCGTAACTAAACATGAGGATAAAAGTTCAGGTAACATTCAGCAAACAAGTACTGAGTACGCCCCACGTGTTACATCAGTATTGCCGTATTGAACAACTGTCAACAACTGACAGGCATCTATTTACATTTTTTTTAATGAGTCTCAGAAAAGTAAAGTGACTTTCCCATAGTCATAAAACATAACTTCAATGCTAGACACCTCTTACCTAAAAGCAGCTCTCTACCCAAAAAAGTGCAAGAACTCAATATGATTCTTATATATTCCAATGAAATCTTTACTTACTGACTTAGGACTATATTTTTCAGAAAAAGAATGTTTGCTAAGCCTCATGATACTAATGACTTCTAAACAGCATTTCATTTTTAAAATAATGTTCATCAGTCCACTTATTATTAGTAAATAAAACTAAATACACATTAAACTAACTCAAGTATTTATTTCAATAAGCGATTCTCCTTACATTACGTGGCATACTTAAGTGCACACAGAAGGTCTACTGTACAGCTCAAGTGTTTTCTTTTTTAATGAAGCTTGAGATAGATTTTGCAGAAACAAAAATTCCAAAGTAAATACCTATGAAAAGAAGTGTATCCGTTTGACCGCTGAACATCTTCCAAGCATATTGGAAATGGGTTTGGAACAAATAATGACTGATATTTGGATGGCCAAAACTATTTAAATCTGCTTTGTGTAAACTTTTATTTACCTCTTTTTTCTTATCTTTCTTTTCCTTTTTCTTTTCTTTTTTAGTAAAGGAGCACAGAATAGAATGACTAAATGAAATAGATACAAAATGAAAAAAAAAATCTAAAATGTAACTTGAGCCGTTCAAGTTCTTCCCCAACAAGCCATGTAGCAGCCTTATACTAATAAGTTTAAATACTTCTGCTTAATTGCTTTTTCCTTGCTTACATTTTAATAAATATGAAGCTTCCTAAAGGCAGGAAGAGAGCCAAATAATAAAAAGAAATGAATAAGCTATTAAACACCTATTTGAGATTACAGCGGTAGTCAGCCACATTTAGCACACACCTAAAACAACAACAGAGCCTTGCATCAATGTCGATATTTGCAGCTTAACACAACTTACACTAGCCAAGCATCTTGCCTGTACCCTCAAACCCTAACTAGCTATACTGAGCATTTGTAATCTGTTGTTCTTTAAGCATGTCTACCAGCATCAGGGGACATAGTTTTAGTTACTTGCCTTATTTGCTAATTCGCCAGAAACTATCTGCTAACCACAAAAATGCAAAGATAGAATGCTCATTTAGTACAACAAACAAAAAAAAACCCTCTTTCAAAAATATAATACTATACATAGAATTGTCTTCTTCAATATAGCATTCCTAAAATCTCATTCCATGCCATAAGATTTTCAAATTATAAAGAAAAAGATATTACATTTCCAAAATATTTTTCTGCAAAGGATTTCTGAAGGAATTACTTTACTAATCTCAAGTTTAGGGAAGTCTCTCATTACCAATATTCTCTACTAGCAGGAAAGGACACTGAAGAAAAGATACTACACTAAAATCAATCAGGAAAAAAAATAAGAATTTTCAAACACTTCTACTGGGAGCACAAACTGCCTATGAACCCTCTTGGCAACATTTATCAAGAGACTTAAATTTTGTACCTTTTAACCTATTAACTAATGAAATAGTAAGAGATAGGGCAAAGATTCATTTTACAAGATGTTCATTCCAAGGTGTAACAAGCTCAAATTAAAAACTATTTAAATGTCCAACAAGAGAAACAAAGAGGAAGAGTAAAGTAAATTATGATACAGCTACTGAAGTCAGAATTATGGAAAAATTTTCATGGCATAGGGAAATGCCCAAAATATAATATTGAGGGAAAAGGTAATATGAAAGTGTCACAGCATGGAAACAACCTAAATGTCCATCGACAGATGACTGGATAAAGAAATTCTGGTATATAGAATGGAATACTACTCAGCCATAAAGAATAAAATAATGCCATTTGCAACAACATGGATGGACCTGGAGAATGTCATTCTAAGTGAAGTAAGCCAGAAGAGAAAGTAAAATACCCTATCACTTACATGTAAAATAAAAAACAAAAGACATAAATGAACTTATTTATAAAACAGAAACAGACTCACAGACATAGAAAATAAACTTATGGTTACCAGGGGGAAAGGGGGTGGGAAGGGATAAACTGAGAGTTCGAGATTTGCAGATACTAACTATTATATATAAAAAATATACACAACAAATTTCTTCTATATAGTACAGGGAACTATATCCAATACCTTGTAGTAATTTATAATGGAAGAGTATGAAAATGAATATATATGTATACGTACGACTAAAACATTCTTCCGTACACCAGAAATTGACAAAATATCGTAAACTGACCATATTTCAATTTAAAAAAAAAAAGGAAAAAAATAAAGTGTCATGGAAGGATTAAAATTATTTTAATCACATACATACACACACACACACACTTTGGAATAAGGAGCCCGGTTCCTTTTCTCTAAACAATTCATAGATTTTTCTATAAGAAACATATATGAATGGTACTTTTCACATCAGCCAGCAATATTGTGCAGCCCATCCACTGGTAACAAGTTGTGTTTTGAAAACTTCACCTGTGCTAACTGAATAAGCCATTTCTCTCTTGGTTCCAAAGTGCCTTATAGCAGAACATCCCAACCAGCGCACTGCAATACTGAGAAACAGTCTTCTCCCAGCCGCTGTATGCACAGAGCATCTTTAGTGAAGGATGGGCCCTACCGTATTATAACTACTTGCTGATACATCTATCTTTTCAATCTTAGAGCAGCTTCCAGAGAGAGATCTATGTCTTACTCAAGTGCCCACCACAAATCCGGACAGAAAGTAGGACCCAGAAATTACATTTAAATGAATTAAATGAGTAGAGTTTACATAAAACAAGGATAATAAAAAAACAAAACAAAACAACTACTTTAAAACTTTCTACCTATTTCCCCATTTTTCTCATCTGAAACAGTAAATGCATACAGCCCTATTTCACATCAGATAGACAAAGACAGTGAAACAGACATTAACTCAAACATAGGTGTCTATTTTTACACATATTTTCTTATCAAGAGGCTCTATGGTGAGATAATAGAGTTATTTTCAGAAGCTACTTATTTTCTGATATGAATAAAATTTTGTTTACTCTGAATCAGAGAACAGATTGTATTTTTTAAGTTCAAAACAATTACCTCCCTATCCTTTGGGTAGACAGGAATCTCCCAATTAAGAGACAAACTTGAATTTCAGTTCATCCCAGCTACCAATGAAATACTGCAGTCCTGTCTGAGCAGACACAGTGGTGATGTGCACGTACACAGGCTGGAGAAGATACGGGCACGGTCAGACCCATACGGTGTGGTTTCTATTCTGTTTGAAGCATTATAGTGTTCGAGAGTATCAGAGACTCATTAAATACACACACAAGTTAAGTTTTCTGAATCCATGCTGGTTTCAGATTATCAAAGACACTACACTGGCAACCAGTGTTAATAGCTGACTCAACTTCGTTAGCCTGAACTACAGAAAAATGTTACAGAATTTGATACAGCTAGAAGGAAACGTGGAGATAACATAAGCCGACTTGATCATTCATCATTTTATAGAACACTGAGTCTCCGAGGGGTAACTTGCCAAAAGGTATACAATTATTGATCAGGGTCCAAACTGAAGTAGGAGAGACCAGGTAGAAACTATCACACTCCAATGGATCAGGAGCAAATGGGGAAGTAATTCATAAAAGATGCTAAGATGGTTTTTTAGACGTGTAAAAATACAGGTCTCCCTGTGAGCGCGGGTGAAGGCACCCCTGTAATGCGAGTTATTCATTTACTCACTAGCTCTCAGTGAACGTAGACTATCCCAGTCTGACACTTCCAGCAGAGCGAAGGCATCCTGACATATGAGGTAAGTTCTGTCCTACAGGAAACTTGCCCTAGTGAACAGGAAGGGGGTGGGAAGCTTAAGCTTAAAGAAGTCACATAAAATATATTGAGAATTACTGAATCTTCGAAACAGTGTATTCTCCCCCTACCCATTTACTTCTTCCTTACCTTTTGCTCAAAGATAGTTTAAAACAAAAACTCAGTATCCAAAAATAATCACATATACAGAGCTGCTATGTCTGGGGAGCCGGGCAGGAGAGTTTAAACAGAAACCTGCCGCATTTGGCTAGTTCCTCGGAAATCCTCACAGTCTGATACGGAGCTTAAAAATCAGAGATGTAGTTCAACCAATTTACTTCACAAATATAAAAACGGAGGCCCAGAGAGACTTGCTGATGGTCCCGTGACTAATTAGTGACACAGCTTAGGCTAGAACCTAGGTTTCCAATTATCCCCTGATCCTGGAACTTTCCCACTAGGCTACACCACGAACAGACTGATTCAGCAATTTGAGGATAACAGGTGACATACCTTTTATAATTGGTATTTATTAGATACATAATATATGTTCATTAAAGACAAGCTAGAAAATAAAGCTAAGCAAAAATAATAATAATAATTTAACTCATGTAACATTACCACTCTAAACTGATGTCAATATTTTGGTATATATATATATCTTTTCAGATTTTTTCATATGTAAATATATATAAATATATGCTTTAGAAAAATGTTCTTCTAAACTACTTCTTTTTATTTAATATGTTATGAATGTCTTTCCATGTTAACATATATCTACACATTATTTTGAAAGACTTCATGGTATTTCACCACATGAATACACCAAATTTTATGTATTCACTTTTCTCTTTGTCATTTAGGAATGCACACAGTTCTTTAAGCTTTTTTAAACCACTACTCTGGTTTTTATCGCTGTTAGTGTCACTACTGCTACCATAACCACCTGTGGACCAATCCCTGTGGAAAACCATGAAAAGGTCATTAGGATAAATTCCCAAGAATGGAGTTGCTGGATCAAATCATTGTGTTTTCTTTCCTTGTTTTACAGTTTTATACACAAGATGTCAAAGGGTTGTCTATAAAATGGGGAACCAAGTCACAAACCTACTGACAGCATATCAGACCACTATATCCATATTTTAGCCAACATCGAGTACTTGGTTTTTAATCTTTGCCAATGTGCTAAGATGAAAAATGGTTCTTATTGTCTTAATTTTGTTTCTTTCATTAGCAGTGAGGCTAAACATCTTTGCATGTAACTTTCATCTCATTCTTAAAGACCTACAATATAAATGACATAGAAAAGAATATATAGATAGCGTCCAACTTGTTTAAGATTGAATTGCAAAAGAACATGCTGTCACTGGAGTTCAGAACATAGTTCTCATATAAAGTGACAGTTAATAGGAATGTCTTAAAACACAGCAGTAGAAACCAGAGCAAAATCCCTGGGAACTGGAAAGGGAGATTAACCTGAGCGCTGAGATGCACCCCAATTTCAGGTGGAGACACCAGAGCAGGTCCGGCTTTGAGGTGCGAGGTCAGCAAAGGGAGGTGATGCACAGGGAGCTAACTGCATCCACAGAACCCATGGTGGGGAGGAGGGGGACAAGGCTTGGAAAGGGAGCAGCTCGGCTGCTGTCAATTTCCAATGTGGTAATGTACCAACATACTGTCTTCTTAGCCCTTCCAAATGCATAACTGTTTCTAAATCCAACTCAATTGTGTCTTATTTATTTCAAAAACCCAGCTGAGTAAAAACATCCCAAATGCAGGAGGTCCTTGTTTCATAACTTGTTCGTGAAAAGTTATGATTAAATATCAAGAAGTATTTTGTACATGTTTTACAGGCACTGGTGGAGCTTACTATTTGAAAGAACCCTGGGGCTGAAGCCTTTTGGGAAGCAATAAATTATCTTAATCACTCCATAATTTATGTCCCATAAATACAACTGCCTTTCAACATAATGTTTTTCTGGAAACTACATTATGAAATGAATTTTGGAAAAGACAACATTTTTACATAGGAAAAAATGCTTTAATTGGCTAAAATACAGAAATGATTCAACAATACATCAGAAAAGCAAAGATTTAACTATTGGAAGCCCCTATAATCATTTACAAATGCAAACTGTCACAATTTTTAAATAAATATAATTATACCAGCTACATATTACATGAGGAGAAGCTTAAAGTATTATAAAGTACATACGGTCCTCACACACATACAAATCCAACACACCATAAATTTTACTAAAAATGTGTAAGGTAGAAATAAGAACCATTAATCATTCAGTTCAGCCCAAACAGCCAAAAGGGAATTACACATTAAAAGGACTTTTTACCCTCCTTTACATTCTTTTGCTTTGGCTTTAGTGCAAGCAGTTTATGGTTGAGTTGGATGCCACAGGGCATTTCTTTAAATACTAGCTGGCTGGACCGTCTCCCAAATCAATTTCCAGATTTTTGTTAGTGACATTGATATTATTGTTGTTGTTGAATTAATTCAAATTTGATTACATCATTATCATTTCCATAGGAAGAAACAAGAATTTGTCTTCCTATAAAATTATCTTGCTTTGGGAAAACTGCTTTCTCTGTATCCATTTTACCTAGGCTACAATGGCACTGCCACTCACTCTCTGGACCTTCTATCTTTAAAAATCTTTACATTCAAGTAAATATTGTCAATGCAGAAAATAGTCAATAAGTAGTTCTTAAGGATATCTGGAAGACGAAGTTGCTTGAAGGGTACTAACTTGCTTTCATTACTCAAACAGACTATTCAAAGAAACTGAAAATTAGATGACAGTATCCCTATTTTATGTATTTGTAACACTGCACTCAAAGAAATTAGGTAACTTTTCCAAGTTCTTACAATTAGTGAAAAGGTGCTCAACCTCACTGGTCATCAGACAAATGAAAATCAAAACCGTAACAAGACACTACAACACATACACCAAAATGGCTAAAAATAAATATTTTCTAACTGGTAAACAACTATTGGCCAGGCTGGAGAGTAACAGGAATTCTCAAATACTGCGGCTGAGGGTATGAATTGGTACAACCACTTTGAAAAGCTGCTTGGGAGTATCTTTCAAAGTTGGGCCATAAAATGTGCACGTCCTAATACCTCCATCCCTAGACAAACACCCAAGAGAAATCCATGCATATAAAGCCACGTGCAAAACTAGCCACCGCATCATTGTTTGCAGTGGCTGAAACTAGAAACAAGCCGAATGGCAGCAAAAAAAAGACAGACAGCCAATTACTAGAAATAATTTTGTTTAGGTTTAAGCTAATGCAACAACATAGACGAATTTGAAAGATAGTCTTAAGGGAAAAAGCCACACACAAAAGGGTACTAAGGTGCGATAATATTCACAATAAAAGTTAAAACAGGCAAACCGATACAAGGTGATGGGGGCCCAGAGAGTCATCAACTTTGGAGGGGAGAAGGCACCTGCCGGGGGGTAAACCAGAGGCTGCGGAGGGGCTGTTCATGTCCTACAGCTTGATCGGGGTAACGACTCCACAGGTGCGTTCACCTGGTAAAATTCATCAAGCTATATATATTTATGATCGACGCGTTTTATGATTGTTATATTTCCAGTTACAGTGTTTACATGTTTGTTAAAATGTGTTCACGTTTGTTCAAACACGAATCTGGCTATGTCACTGTCAAGCTAAACACCCTATGGTACAGGCTTCCCATCACACTGGGAAGAAAATCCAAAACACTCCTCTTACAGACCCTCTGGGACCAAGCTCTTTCCCATCTCAGGGACTTTCCCTGGGCAAGTCCCTCTACCTGGAGGGCTGACATTTGTACGACTTGCTTCCTAATTCATTTAGGATTCTGCTTACACATTATCGACTCAGAGAAGTGATTTCAGAGGGGCTTTTCCTGACCACCTTTATCTAAAGAAGTCTCCCCATCACTCCATCCTGCTCTATGTTTCCTCATAGCACTTACCACAATCTGAAACAATACTGCATATTTAATTATTTATTGTCTGTGCTCCCTCTCTTCCCCTAATTAAAACGTAAAGTCCAAAAGAGCAGGGACTTTGTTTTGTTCACGCCAGAACAGCAGCACAAAGAGGTTCATAAAAAATGTAGTGAATGAATAGAAAATGAGTATTTTCTCTTCCTGTCAGGGGAAGTTTATATTTGTAATTGTATCTTTATTTCTGTGTTTATTTGTTTAATATCTGTCTCCCCGACTCAATTATAATCTCCAGGAACACCGACTTACATGCTCACCATTTTATAGGCAATGCTGAACATCATAGCCAGGCAAAAACCAGGCACTGAATGAGTATGTCTGGAAACAAAAGAAGCAGGTCATCCACGGACCACTGACACTTCGTTTCCTCTGAGCTCACTACCGTATGTATTGTAACAGCCCAGGCAGGATCTGAATACCAGGACCACTGCCTGCCTTAGGCTCCTTTACTCTCTAGGCCCTAAAAAGCACCGTTTCCCCCGCCCCACTAAGCACAGGGCCAGAATCAGCAATTTAACAGAATACTTTGACTGATAATCATTATTGACGATAAACTTATCATTTTCCCGTTCCCTTCTGTGCAGAGAGGAGTTGACATGGCAGGCCTGAGATGCTGTCCACAGAAGGACTGCTGACGAGGCTGGCCCTTGGTTAGCATCTGCGAACTTGGACTTCAGGAGGGTCCCGCATTCCCGAACAGGCAAGAGTGGCCCACTGGCCCCTCCACTGTCAGGGCAGGCAATGTGGTTAACCCTGAACTGCTTTCCTTGTGAGAGTCTGGCATTTTGGCACATGCCCATCAGAAGGTGCTCACCTGCCCAGCTCTGAATAAAAACCTTGTCTCGAATGAGCCTCCCTGGTTGACGACATTTCACACATCTGTTGCTGGAGGAATTAAGTGCATCTTACGTGACTCCACCGGGAGAGGACCCTTGGAAGCTTGTGCGTGTTTTCTCGGCGCTTTATGTCATGGCTTTTGCCCTTTGCTGGTTCTGCTTTCTGTCCGCTGGCTGTAAGAAGTCACAGTTCTGAGTACCACTGTATCATGAATTCTCTAAGTCCTCTCGGCAAGTCACCGAAACAGGCGGTGACCTGGGGGAGTCTCTCACGCATCTCCCAACTGTGAAGCGGACGAGGATGAATCACAGCCGCAGAACAACAAAAGGAGAAAGGGCACGGTGACCCCGCCTTCCGGCTGGGATCCCCCTGCTCCGCGCAGACCCCGCCCCTCGAGTGCGGACCGGACCTGATGATGTGCTTCTAATGAATGGAATTCGGCAAATGTGACGGATGTCACTTCTAAGATTAGATCACAAAGGGCCGCCACGTCTGCCTTGCCCACACGCTCCCTGGCTCTTCCCCTTTGCTGCTTCTTAAGACGTAAGAATTACTTTCTGTAAAGACTGGAAGAAGGAAGCCTTGAAAAATCCTCTGATCAGTTTATAGGTAAGAACACTAAAATCCAGAGAATTAACAGAATTGTTCAGAATCCACACCCAAGAGGTGGCAGAGGGGACAGATGTGCAGGAGCCTCAACTCAGTCCCAGGCTCTCTTTCCACCAGACCATCCAACTTGCCAAGCCATTTCCCCCAAAGCTGGGGAGGAGGTGATATTTGTAAGTGCTTCTCTCCTTGCAGTCAAGTCCAACCACCATCAGGCCAGAGGATCGACCATTCCGTCCAGCTACATCCCATTTGGTCTGTCCTTCTGAAACCTGCCTTTTCTTTAGAGATTTCCATTTCTTATTCATTTAAACCTGATTTCACTCATTAAAAGCTCCCAGGCAGGACGCCTAAGCCAAAAATGAGCAAGACAGAGTCAGCCTCTGGGCTAAATTACAGATCCAGAAGCAGCCGGCTCGATGATAACCATCAACATAAACTAGCGGAACTCAACCACTTTCCAGCTCAACAGCGATTAGGCTAAATGACATTAATGATGCTACTTTTTAAACTTTACTTCAACATTAAACTTGGCTCACGGAGACTCACTGTTTATAATGATATTGCTTATATGAACATGGTGACCAACTCGTAATAAATTTATGTTGACAGTCATAAATATTAACAATGCTGAAGGTTCAGTATCAGAAGGGCTAAAGAAAGCGACTTACCAACAAATCAACAATACAAAAGGCTTCACCTAAACTTCACAGCAACATCTAGTTACTGTAAAACCAATGCTCCCTTTTTATTATTTACCTTTCTTAGCCTGCTCGTCAAGCTTTTATCTCTTCAGTCCTGCGTATCCATCATTCCAGGCATTCCTTTCCCTTTTTCCCCCTTCCCTGCTCCTTTTTCCTTCCATTTTTCTCTACTACTCCCTAAATTGGCTATCAATTGGAAATATATATATATATATTCCAGTATACATACCAAAAAATTTTTACTGTTTACTCTACACTCTTAATACAGCTTTAGAATTACGAGTTTTAAAAGCTACTGAATTGAACATCACATCAAATCCTTCGGTACAGTGTGAGCAGTTAGGACAGGGTTTGACCCCTCATCCCCAACCCCAGGTTTGCACCCCATTGTGCTCTGCAGCCTCTTGGCTGTATGGCCCCGGGAAGTCACCTGACCCCCGTTTCACCTGTTTCCTCCCTGTAAAATGGGAACATGAAAATAGTATCACCTCTGTAGGGTTGTCATAAGAATTAAAGGAGGTTAACTATGTAGTGTCTGGCACATACTAAGTGCTCACTAAATGTTACCCACTTTTTATCTCTCACAAAATATTGAACTAAAACTCCTTGCGATGGTTTTCCAGCATGTTAGAGGCTTCGTGTTAAAAGGCTAGTCATAGGGGCACAGGGATGTTTTTCCTCTCTTCTGCCTAAGACCAATAATTCTGAGAGTTACAATTTAGGCCAACAATTCTCAAACACTACTGGTGAAATGGAGAAACAGTCTGCTTGGATTTCTCCTCACAATGATTAAATGATTTAGGAGGTCTCTCTCCTTGAATTCTCGGACCCCCTGGTTTTACCTGCAAACTCTACCCGTGGAAAACTCGCCATCTGTGCATTCTGGCACTGTACCCCCGAGCACGGAAGTGTTCCTGCTAATCTCATGCTCAGCCTGCCCAGCAACGTCTTCCAGCTGGTATCACCTACACATCCGAGATCCCCTAACATCTCCAGCACCAGGCCATTTGCATGGAAGCGGGCAGTGCACACAAGTGAGGGAGGAAATAACACAAACAGCACATCCCAAGGCTACACAGAGGGCTGAACTGGAGGTCAAGCCAAGAAAAAGGCCATTTACACTACTGTGCCTCACAAGGGAAAATCCTGGGGTCCGTAATAACCTGAAGTCCTCCTTTTCAAGCTACCTGAATTAAAATAATAAAAGACAGCTCTGGTGTCTTTTCTGTTAATAATGAAGAATATTTGGTGCAACCATTTTGGAAAACAGTATGGAGAGTCCTCAAAAAAACAAAAAATAGACTTATCATATGATCCAGCAATCCCACTTCTGGGTATATATCTGGAGGGAACTCTAATGTGAAAAGACACATGCACCCCAATGTGCATAGCAGCACTATTTACAATACCCAAGACATGGAAGCAACCTAAAGGTCCATTGACAGAGGAATGGATAAAGAAGTTGTGGTATATTTACACAATGGAACACTACTCAGTGATAAAAAAGAATAAAATAATACCATTCGCAGCAACGTGGATGGACCTGGAGATCGTCATTCTAAGTGAAATAAGCCAGAAAGAGAAAGAAAAATACCATATGATATCACTCATATATGGACTCCAAAAAAAAAAGACACTATGAACTCATCTAAAAAACAGAAACAGACTCTCAGGCTTAGTAAACAATCTTATGGTTACCAAGGAAAGGAGGTGGGAGGGGATAAATTTGGGATTTTGATATTTTAAAATGTTAGCCACTATATATATATTTTTTTAAAGTTTTTTTTTTGTATAGCACAGGTAACTATGCTCATTATCTTATAATAATCTTTAATGGAAAAAATATGACAATGAATAAACATATGTATATGCATGATTGGGACACTGTGCTGTACACCAGAAATTAACACATTGTAATTGATGTACTTCAATTAAAAAAAAATAATGAAGCATAAAACAAGAAAAGTTGACCCCTTGTTCTTTATGTTCAGGTATTCTGGATTAACTGGTCTCTTACCCAATGATTAAAAAAGCAGCATTTAACCACTTAGAATTTTTCTACGAATACAATTATTTAAGTGATCTAATAAGTGGTAACACCATAATACTTGGCATTTGCCTTAATCTTTTGCTAACTGAAGCATAGTTGATTTACAATGTTGTGTTAGTTTCTGGTGTACAGCACAGTGTATTCATATGTATTCAGTTATACATATATACATTCTTTCTCATTATAGGTTATTACAAGCTAGTGAATATAGTTCCCTGTGCTATAGCGCAGGATCCTGTTGCTTATCTATTCTGTATATGGTGCCTTAATTTTTAAAAGAAGATACAATGTAAAGTAATATTTACAGAAAAAGTTAAATTAAGCATCTTTTAAAACAAACAAACAAAAAACAGCTTTAACTCTCACTGCAGGCAGAGCTTCAAAGTGCAGGAGAATCATGGAGGATCTTGTTAAAATGCCAATTCTTAAGTCTGGGCTGGGACCTGAAAGTCTTCATTTCTTATGAACTTCCCAGCAGCATCGACACTGCTGGTCTGTGGACCACACAGAGCAGTGAGAATTTAAGATACCTTAAGTGTCAAAAGGCCCTCTTCCCAATTTCCTAGTTTATCGAGGAAAGCCTCTTTCGACTGGTGTGAGAAGCAGCAGCTTGTTCCAACAGCTCTAAGGGACAAAGCGAGCCTTGGGCTCCCAACTGCTTCTTCATAATCAAGGAGGAGCTTCAAGGGGGAAGCAATTAAAAGAAAAAGTTCTCCGCCACCCTCTCCTCTGTCTCCCATTTGATTTGCAGGGGTGAGAGAGGACACAGTTATGCCTGGGTCCTTGGTGCAGCCACCTACTGGTTTCCAATTCAAGGAAACAACCAGGATTCCTCTCTGACTCTCCTTCCCCTTAACAGCCTTACACAGAATGACTATTTCCGTTAAATGATAGTTTCCTAATTGTTTTTACAATCTTTTTTCAGAGAAAAAAAGTCTCTTCTTTAGTGGTGTGATAATTTTTCCCTTCATTAACATTTTATCACAGATTTGAATGGAACACTGATTTGGGAAGGAGACAAGCAGTAAAAACCTAAAGAAAGTGAAGCAGGTGTCCCCCAGAGATCTGGGAGAAGAGCATTTCAGGATGAGGGACCAGACAGGAAGAGCAAAGGCCCTGGGGTTGAAGAGCAAGGAGCCTGGTATGGTCAGAAAAGAGGACAGAAAGATCTAAGTGGAAACAAGGTCATGGTGATGACGGAGGAAGGGGGATAAATCACATAAGGCCCTTGGCTTTTATGCCGAGTGATCTGGGCAGTCTTTGGGGGCTTTGAGTAGAGAAATGCGTTCTCCTGTTGAACAAGATCAGACTGGCTGCTGAGCTAAAAACAGACTGCAGGCTGTACACAAACATACACAAAGAATGATAATAATGCCAGGATCTCCCCTGCCTGGCACTTCCCAGAATATCGTTTCTGAGTTGTGCAATCTCACGCGTCACCAGGCTTGTGGGAAAATCAATAGCTAGATGATGGGATATGTTCAGACATGAAGCTTCTAATGCCCAACTCCTTGTATCTGACCCCACTATCACCATACATTCGGCCCCTACTTTAAATACTGATCCGAGCATTTGAAATCAAAACTACAATGAGGTATCACCTCACATTGGTCAGAATGACCAACATTAAAACATCCACAAATGATAAACACTGGACAAGGTGTGGAGAAAAGGGAACTTTGCTACTCTGTTGGTGGGAATGTAATTGGTGCAGCCACTATGGAAAACAGTAAGAGGTTCCTTAAAGAACTAAAAATAGAGTTACCACATGATCCAGCAATGCCACTCCCGGGCATATATCCAGAGGAAACTTCAATTTGAAAAGATACAAGCACCCCAACGTTCATAGCAGCATTATATACAATAGCCAAGACCTAAATGTCCATCAACAGATGACTGGATAAAGAAGGTGTGGTATATTTATACAATGGAATACTACTCAGCCATTTAAAAAGAATGAAATAATGCCATTTGCAGCAACATGGATGGACCTAAAGATCATCATTCTAAGTGAAGTAAGCCAGAAAGAGAAAGAAAGATACCATATGATATCACTTACATATGGAATCTAAAAAAAAAAAGACACAAATAAACTTATTTATGAAACAGAAACAGACTCAACAGAGATAGGAAACAAACTCATGGTTACCAGGAGGGAAAGGGGGTGGGAAGGGATAAACTGGGAGTTCAAGATTTGAAGATAACTACTATATACAAAATAGATAAACAAGTTCATCTTGTATACTACAGGGAACTATATTCATTATCTTGTAGCAACCTATGAAGAATATGAAAAAGAAATGAAATTTCTCCACATATCAACATGGAAAAAAGAGAGAAAAACACAGGGCTCTCCTCTTCCTAACATTGCTGTGGGAATTAACATTATTACCATCTATAAAATTTAAAATATCACTCATCTCTCACAAAATCCAAGAACACTCTCCTCTCAAAGTCTTTCTCAATTAATATAAGACATGTCTTTTGTAAAAGTTACGCTTTAAAAATATCATCATCCTGACCTGGTAATTTTGCTTCTTAGATTGTATCCAATGAAAATAATCCTAAACAGGAAAAAACAATTTTACTCAGAGATGTTCACCATACTTTATTTCTAAGAGCAAAAAAGTAGAAGCAATTTAAATGATAATTAAATACACATAAAATATTAACTATAATGTTACATATGTGTATGTGTGCATATACATATATCTGCTGGCTAGAATATTATGCAGCCATTAAAAATGATGTTACAACACAGCAGATAGTGCATAATATGATTACAACTTGTAAAATACACACACACACATAGAAGGAAAAAAACACTGTGCATGGGAGAAACCTGGCGGTATACATATCAAAATATTAACAAAACTAGTACCGAACTAGGTAAATCATCTTTAATTTATATTTTCCAATTTTTACATGTAACCATACATTTTATTTACAGTGGGTATTTTTTTTTTTACAATTTAAAAAATTAACTTAATGGAACTGCTTTACTCCTGTCTATTTCCAATATAAACTTCATAGAGCATTGCCCCTAGGTATGCTGTATTAACGTAGAACGTATTAATAATAGTAAGCCTGTATTGAGCACTTCTTGTGCCAGGCTCTGTGTGAGATGCTGTAACCAGGTTACCTTATTTAAACTTCACAACACGCCAAGACGCAGGTGCTGTGAGAAATGCGGAAGGAGACAGAGGTGAGTGAGTAATGCCAGAGTCATCACAGAGCCAGAGCCTCCCACATCCTGCCCTCTTGTTCCCTCCTCTTCCTTCTCTCCCACGCTCCGCTCCCAACGCCAGGCAGGAGCTTTCCAGAGGTATCCAGCAGCATCCCTGGGCACTGTTAAGCTTCGAAAGTAGAACTCAAATAAAACCGGCTGCTGCCCTAAGTGTTTCTATAAATCAGAAATTACACACGGGAAGCTGAGAGCCACATCTGGCCACAGATGTGTTTTGCTTAGATCTCAGTATTTTGAAAAACTTGAATTAGTCATCATTTTTAAATTAGGATGAATTCATGAAAAATGCAAAGTTTTAGTTTCTCTTGAAAACTCAGCACTTTGACAACAGTAGGTCCAACATGGCATCCATCTCCTGAAGCTGAATCCCCAGTTAGCCACAGTCTTCACCAGCCCCTGTTGACCCACAGTGGAGTGTCTCCAATTCTCCTCACTCTTTTATGGAACTAGCCTAGCCCCAAACGCAGTCGGTGACTTCCACCAAATGCTTTAAGTGGTGTCATAAAAGCCACAGGAGATGTGGCCACATGCTATTTTTACTTCATGCTACGTTCTGCAAACCCTCCTTCTGAGAGATGCCAGCAACTAAATAGCCCATTGTCAGATCGAAACCACAGCATAAGGAGAAATAGCAATCCTGCAAAAGCCCAGGCCAAGGCACGTCCAAAAGCACTTTGTATTGCTGACTTACTGGATCAACTCACCCCTGGATTGCAACCCAAATACTCCTTAGGGGTTAGCCAGAATGAAGACACCTTGACAAGGTCCTGGGTCTCAAACTAGAAAGTTTTCCAATGATGGGACTAATAGGGTTAGTCATAGGGGCAAACTGGTTACCAAACACTAGATTTTTTTTTTTTAATAAAGTTTCAGCTCTGGTAGGCTCCCGATATTATGAATTTTACATGCTAAGATAATTGGAGTATCTATCTTCTTTTACTCTCTAAGTAGCCATTTGAAATCCATATTTTTACGGTAATGTAAATCCATTAGGGAGAGAACTAGAAAGTGCACTGAGGGATCAATCTTTCACTGGAAGAAATGTAGACTAAATGACCTTCTCCATCTCTAATTTCTCTGATACATTAGTCCATTGTGTCCAACGTAAACTATGAAAATATCTTTTCACCACCCCAGAATAAAGAGAATAGGCATAAAGAAAGATTTTAGGGACCCGAAAGTCCTACTTGGAACTAAGTTCATGTCTCTAAAACTTCTGTTCATGCCATGGCTATGGGGGGGAACTGAGAAAAGGTGGCGTGTGTGTGTTTTGGAGGGGTGGGGGGTGGGGTGGTACATTTCACTTTTTCACTGCTTTCAATATTTTAAATTTAGCTTTCTTCTAAATTCAAGCAATACTAAAGAACTTTTTTAAATAACAAAGATGGACAACCACAAAGTGATTAACAACCTTTATAAGGTAAATAATTTGTAAGATTCATTGATAACTGGAACAAAAGATATCAATCAGGTTTCTTCCTATTTTGTACAAGATGCTTTTATGCTAAATATGTACAATATTATTTATGAATTACAAAAGCAGACTCTACCTGATAATAACAATGTTGGCTGAAGGCTGAAGGGAGGAATAGTTTCTGCTTCTTAGGGAAGAAAACTCAAAAGCATATCATAACTATCATTAAAAAATAAACTGGTAAAGTTTCTCTATCAAAAAATTAACTATTTTCTCAAAAGCCTGTCTAGTAACAGAATTCAAAATAGAATTTACATTTAATCCCATAGTGAAAGAAATCCAGAATTGTATTTCATTAAAAATGAAAAACCAGCCAAAAAGTAACTCATTCCAAATCTTGCCTACCTTCTTACAGATAAAAATATTAAGTGTCTCTAAAAATGTGTAACATTTACCATGTCAATTTTACTGCTTTAATTTTTCCTAGTTTCATTTTTTAATTTGTTCTAACTTCCCCTCCCCCACCACTTAAAGTTCTACAAATGAAGTCTCATTTGTGCAACTTCAGAGCTAATTTACTTCTTTTAGAGAAATCCACATGATTAGAGTTGAGATATGTCCTGTTAAACAAGTATTTCAATAAAAAGCAATAGCCTAAAGATTGCTTTTGCTGTTAAAGGAACAGTGATTTCATAACCGGCATTTTCATTGATTTTTTTTTTTTGCTTTATACATTCCAGCAGTTTTGAATTAAAAAGCAAATATACATACACACACACACACACATATATATATATATATTTATCAGACAAACCTGACCACTCCACGCACAATACAGATTGCACAAGAAACTCCAATTCTGGTTGCTCATGCAGTCTAAAATCCTGAACTGGGCCATGACTGCCTAGGGCGCAGCCTGCGCGTCTTCTCTGACTCAGCCTCTGTCGGCACCAGGGCTGCTGTGGGAGCTCTGCAGTGATGTGATCTGCAAACAGGCTCTTCCCCTTCCTCTCCTCCCCAAGCCCCGATGGCTGACTGGCAGAACTGCATCATCCTCCTAAACACTGGTACCTTCGGACTGTTACATCATGAAGGAAAGGCTTTCCCTAAAAAGTCGTATTCTGTATTTGTTACTATTTGCTTTTTAAAAAGATTATTGCTTTTTCCTTCTCTCTGGGTATCACAGTCTAGCATTTATACATTCAATGAAATTACAACCTGGGGAGCCATGCCGACTGCACCCCACAACAAGGCTGAGGCGGCATCAGTGAACTTTCCACCCCTTGGTGCTCAATCCAAAGGGTATCTCATGGTCCTTCTGTCATCTCTCAGTACATCTTAATTGTAACAACTCCTTAAATGTCTCATCCTGGGCACCCTGTTCCCACTCTCTTGGTTTCCTTCTTGCTTCCCTAACCATTCCTCCCTTGTAAAAACGAAAACAAAAACAAAAACAAAAAGTGAGACCTTAGTAAGACAGACTTCACTTCAACTGCCACCTACAAATGTACAACCAGGAGCTAATGGCTTAATTTTTAGCCTCAACTCATTCATTTGTAAAATGGAGACAATAACACTTGCTCTCTTGGGGTTTTTAGTATGAAATAAAACAACATCTGTGACATACTTGAAACAATTTCTAAGAAACATCTAATAAATGATTATTACTGTCCTTACGATGAGCTTCCTTCCTGTCTAATAAATCAGAATTCTACCTCTCAGATCTCACACTATCCCTTGATGATGTCATCCTCCTGACCCATGAGTTTCATTGTGAATTACTTCCAAACCTCTCTTTAGCCCCACTCTTTCTCCCAAGCTCCAAATCTTCCTGTCTGAATTCTTGCACGTGTCCCTGGATACCTTACGCCACATGTCCAAAACGGAACTCATCTTCCCTTTCACAACCTGCCCCAGCTCCGCATCCCCCCACCTGCATAATGGCAGCACCATTCATCCCCCTGGTCACGCAAAGAGAAACCAGCATAATCCAGACTCCCTCTTCCTTATCTCTCACTTTCCGTTACTAACTCCTGGTGCTCCAACACACAGTAAGCCTGTCCCCTTTCCAACCCCACTGTCACGGCCTCTATTGAGACCCTCGTCAGCTTCCTCCTGGACCACCACAAGTGCCTCTAGCTGGTCTTCCAAACATCCTGTCTCACTCCCTTCTGGAGTCCTGCCCATAGAGGACCACCTGAAGAATCTGAAGCCACAGCTAATCAGTATCTACCTGCCCAAGTCCCTTCTGTTGCTCATTGCTGCCTACAGCAGTGTTTCCCAAGGTAGGGTGTTACTTCTTCTATAGGATATAGAATGTGAATTAGCTACGTTTAAAAAAAGAAAAAAAGAAAAGGCCTCCAATGGCAAACAAGCGCAAAAAAAACAGGTTAAACAAAAATAAATAAAGTTGCAAGACTGCTCAGAATCAAAGTAGGAAGGTCAGATTCAAAGGTCTCAAAATCTAGAAAGTGAGCCTCCTGGAAAGCTTGTTTTCAACTAGTTTTTCTTAACATCTTTGGTTGGTTTGTTGTCCTCTGTCTTTCACTTAATTGGTGATGTTCCCTAAGGTTTTAACCTTGCCCTTCTCTCTCCGCATCCCTCTCAATGAGCTCATCTATTCCCCAAACTATAATTATAGTCAGTGATGGCTTAACTGACCTCTACCTAACTGACTTGCCAAGAAAACCAAAATTCTCAACTCCTGCTGTAGGAATACTGGCCGACCCATGGCAAGCTGGGAAGATTTTTCTCCAGCCACTTATTTCTGCTCCCATCAAACAAGATTCAAGCTTAACACAGTCAATTCATTTTTGCAGGTATCTCTTTATGTCGGTTTTACTTTTGGTATTGTTATTATGTAGCTTAGATGATACGGAAGCTGATGCAATGAGTAAAAATGAGAGTTGCTATTTCTATGAAAACCTGAAGACTTTGAAAACATCCAATAAAGGCTAGTGTTCATGTCTACATTTCTCTCTTCCTTGGTCTTGTATGTTTCTCTCCAGTGGGATATTAAAACTTCTTTGTAGCTGGAGCCATGGGGCATATTCAGAAACTAAGTTTGCTTCCCTCTGCCAGAATCTTCTCTCTTACCTGGAGAACGCCTACCTGCCTTAGCTTGAACACAATCTTCCCAGGAAGATTTTCCCCAACCTCCACATGAGGTGTGGTCTGCCTGATCTCCTCCTATAAAAACCCTCTCCACACTTGATATGGATGACTTGTTCAGGAGGAGGGCGTAGCTCAATTGGTAGAGCGTGTGCTTAGCATGCACCAGGTCCTAGGTTCAATCCCCAGTACTTCCACTAAAGAGGTAATTAAATAAACCGAACTACCCCCCAATAAAGTAAAATACATGAGAATGACTTGTTCAGTTGTTCCCACTTCCCACTATCCAAGTTCATCCATGGATGCAGAGACGAGATCGTGTCTGTATTTCCTCACACTGCTGTATCCCCACTTAGTGTTTGGCACTTAGAAAGCACTCAACAAATAATCTGTTGAATCAGTTAAGAAATATGGAAGGACAACTCCGAGTGGAACAGGAATCTTTGGCACTAGAAGCAGCAAACCTGAATCATTTTAAGATAGAATAATTTTTATTTTGGGGTGTAAGGGGGTCATTATCACTAGTTGGGAGCAAAATACAAATTGCTTCTTTCCTCAAGTGATCCCACTAAGCTGTTGGAGCAGATGGGATTCTAGCAAAATCCCTATGTACCTGCACTGACAGCACGTGATCTATCCCTACCTCGAGATTCTGCACTTGATCTTAGCCGGAAGGCCGAGAAGCGCTTTACCTCGAGGTTCTGAAAAATTGTGAAAGATAATTGGGAGGGGAGGGGAGGGAAGGGTTTCAGACATCTGATTCTCAAAAGCTCCTAGGTGATTCTCATAGACCTTACAGTTACGAACCATTAAACAAAAGTTCAGATCTCAAAAAAGGATCTGGAGACTAAAAGCACAGCTATAATCAAGCTTTTATAAATCTTTCCTAAACACAGTGTGCAATTTAATAATAATAGTGTTGCAATACTAATTTCCTCATTTTGATTATCGTACTATGGTTATTTAAGATGTTTACACTAGGGAAAATCTGGATGAAGGATATAAAAGAACTCTGAACTGTTTTGCAACTTTTCTGTGAGTCTAAACTTACTTCAAAATAAAAAGTTAGTATGAAAAGGACCATGAACAGTCAGAACCCAGTAGCAATGAACATCTCTAAATTCCAGATGTGATCTTGCACATCACTCACCACGAGAGAGAAAAAAAAAAAAAAAACAAAACAAAAAACAGCAGGGCTTTTTAGAGGAATGGCTGATTCCAGGACTTGGGCAGGATATATACATAAAAGCTAACGCTGGGAAATCATACTGGACAGTAAGGGAACTACCAAAGACAATTAGGCTCATATATGAAGGACTTAGGAGGAAGCCTGAAGAGGCTACCACAAGTCAAAACTGGGACAAATGGAGATAGAGTAAGAAACGAAACATCCACCAGTTAATACTAGATAGATAAATAGCACACACGCACACACACACACACACACACGTCACCTCTGAAACTTGGTTAGGGTACTGATTCACTTCCATAAGTAAAAGGAAAGAATGAAAAAAAAAATCATAGTGTCAAACGATTACTAGATAGTTTCTCAATGTGCACAGTTTACTTCTAAAAAAAATTAGGTAATATGTATCTATAATCCTACATTGACACTTCTCAAATTCAAACAGCTCTGAAAGTCAAAACATTTTTGCAACTCACTGATAGCAAAACCTGCCCTGCCATGAAGCTCTTTCTAAGTCCTTATTAGTATAAATATTCATACATTTTATAGCAGAAATCACTACTCTGATAACTGGGGGCAGTCCCGAAACCTGCCTCATCTCACATTTCTAAAACATGAAAACTTCTGAATTCTGGAAGACCCAAGGGTTTTGGATACTGGATTATAGATCTGCACAAAAAGAACTGGAAATAAGGGTAACTAGACAGCAGGAGTCCAGAAGGAAAAAAAAAAAAAGAACAAGGGAAGAAGATTACAGAGAGCAAAACAGTCTACCCCAGGACTGGGAACATCTTTTCTACCTTCGGTCACTAAGGTCAGAGAAAGCTTTGTAAGCAGGTAAAATGCCAGCCAGACTTTGAAGTACGGGGTTTATATAAATGACAAGACACGGGAAAGGCATTTCTGGCAAAATGAACGTGAACAAACACAAAAACACTTCACACTCCATGTATATTCAGGGGACAACGAAGCTGCCACGTGCTCTGAATCACGCTTTCCCGCGGGACAGTGGGACACTGTGGGGAAAAAACAGGTGTACTTTACATCCTGTTAGAGCCGCTCAGCTTTAACCGAGCTGCAGGCTTCCTTCAGAAAAGCATGTTTATGTGACGATCCATCTGTCACTCTAGAGAAATGATGAGCAGAAAATTAAGAGACTCTAAAAAGTTATCTTCCAAACCTTTGTCTTAAAGACCATACCTGAGGCTCAATAAATTCAGCACATGTCTTTTTCTCACTAATTTAACACAGTGAAGCAACAGAAGACTCTAGTCATCTGTGTATCATACGTTGATACTTTAAAGATACATAAGTCATCAAGTTTCCCAGTTTGCAGAGAGACAAACACAGGATTGACAAAAATGTCAAGCTATCAATCTGCCACTGAACTGTTTACCATTTGGCTAATCAAATACAAAGTATTTCCATCCAGATGAAATGCATAAATCTAGGTCAAAGTAAAGATTTTCTCCCTAATGTTTTTTTCTTCCTGCTACTAAAGCTTTTATGGTCAAGTTAAGACTTTATCCATCAACTTACTATCTTCCCCTCCTGGCTGGTAATGGTGGTTAAATTAACTAAGCTCTTGGCACCTCAGTGTCCACATCTTTAAAATGGATATAACAGTCAAACCTCGTTTCATGGGTTTGTTTCGAGGATTAAACAGGTAAATAACCAGTGTTAAGGTACTTAGTAAGGGCTCAGTGTTCTCTCTGAAAACCCTAAAAAGTTATCTAAAATCTACTTTGCTTCACTCTGTTTCTAGGAAACAGACATTACAGCCTAGCATTTACAAACAGTATATGAAGACGAAATAAATATTAAGGCTAGCAAATGTCAAGTGCATAAATACCAAAATTATAACTTGAACAAAAAATATTCAAAGGCTGTGACACTCAAAACTGGAGACAAACAGATACGTATTGTATGCCAGAAATTAAAGGACTACTAACTTTTTATTCTGATTTACATATTTTTAGGCAAAATAAAATACAGACTTTATATACATCCTTATCAACCCTTTGCAGAGGCTTAATGACTCTTTTATACCCAGCTATTGGGAATTTACTCTGATGGTTCTTTAATTTTAGTCAAAGACCAAAAAATCCAACTGGCCTCTTCCCCTACCAGAAGTCTGAGACCATCTTGGCAGATGGTCTTCTAGAAATATTCGTCATTAATTTAACAAAAACAAATTCACTTTTCCTGGCCTTGCTCGTTCAGATCATCCATAGAAAAGCAAAACCACGCCATAAAACCCTAGCAGTTTTACAGGTTATAAAATAGTAGATGAAGGAATTTAGCAGAAGCAAAGATTAAATAAATGAAGGCAGCTACAGAACCAGAATACATTAAAATATTTAAAAAGAAGAAGAATTATCTGATTTAACTCTTCAAAAAAGAAAGCTTAAAAACAGTATCACTGTTTCCCAGGGTCCTCAGACCAACTTGCTTGTGAGAATTAACAGATTATACAGGTTGACTCTGTAAAAAAAAAAAAATGACTCACTTACATACATACAGCTAGCTATTCCAGCTTTTTTTAAAAACCAGATTTTTGTCATAAAATATACCAGAGGTTCCCTATGTAGAACTCGAATCTATCAAAAACAGTTTGAACTAAGTAGCAAAAATAAGTTCCAGGCTCCAAGCACTAAAGTTGTGTGTTTTACTCTATCCAGACTATATACAGGACTCTTAAAACTCAACAACAACAAAAAAATACTCTATTTAAAAATGGGCAAAGACCCTGAAGAGGCACTTTTCCGAAGAAGATACATAAATAGCCAACAAGCACATGGAAATATGCTCAATATCACCAGTCATTACAGAAATGCAAATCAAAACCCCAATGAGATACTACCTCATACATACATAGGTTGGCTATAATAAAATAAAATAAATATTTTAAATGGAAAATAACAAATGTTAAGCATTTTTTCCTCTGATGATTGATGCAATTCAACATCTTTTCATGTTCTTTTAAACAATTCATACACCTTCTTTTATGGAGTTTACTTTCGCTCATATTTAAAATTAGGATGTCTTAATATTATTGGGTTACAAGAGTTCTTTATATATTCTGGCAGCAAGTCCCTGATCAGATATACATTTTGGAAGTATCTTCTCCCCATCTGTGGTTTAACTTTTCATCTTCTTAATGGTGTTTTTTTTACAAAGAACAGAAGTTTTTAATTTTGATGAAGACCAATTTAAAATTTTTTTTCTCCTGTTGGTGGTTTTATGTCCTGTCTCAGAAATCTCTGTCTCCCCCAAAGCCATGCATATTTTGATCTTGGCTTGAAGTTTTGTCTTAGCATTCACATTTACATCAGTAGCCTATTTGAGGTTAACTTTTCTGTGTGAGGTAAACATGGAGGAGCATTTTTGTTCCAGTACGACTTGAATTCACCCCCACTGAATTCAAAGGATCACATAGACATGGGTCTCCCAACCCTGAATTCTTTCATTGTTTTATTTATCTATCATTACATCATTTTACATGGTCTTGATTTTTGCAGCTTTGAGTCAGTATTATAAAATAGTAGTGTAAGTCCTCCAAACTGTGTTCTTTTTCAATCTTGTTTTGGCTACTCTGTCTTTTGCATTTCCATATAAATTTTAGAAGCAGCTTTTCTGTTTCTAACCAAAACAATGTTTAAACGCTACTGAAATTTTAAATAGGATTGAAATAGATTTACACAGCAATTTGTGTCTAAGTCCCATCTTAGTAACAGAGTCCTCCAATCCATAAATACAGCATCTCTCTCAACTTACTGAGGTTGTCTTTAAAATATTAAAGTAATAGTGCTATTATTTTTTGTTTCATTTTCCGACTGTTGGTTGTTAGAACATAGAAATACACTAATTTTTGTATATTAACCTTGTATTCTTGTTGGTAGCCTTCTATCCCCACAACCATGCAGAATTTACTTGTTAGTTCTAGAATGTTTTTTGGTAGATTCCTTGTAGTATTTTTACGTACACAATCATGTTGCGAACAAATAAAGAGCTTTATTTCCTCTGTCTGTTTTTCCTTCCTTCCTTTTATTTCTTTTCTTGACATATCACACCAAGTAAGGCCTCCAGTAGGACCGTGAATAGACGGTTGAGAGCAGACATCCGTACCGTTCCTGCGCTCGTCAGTGAAGTGTTCAATACCTCACCAAGCATGACAGCTGTGGGTTTTTTCATCAATCCCCTTTATCAAACTGGGTAGGTTTCCTTATATTCCCCACTTTCCGAGTCTTCATGACAAATGAATGCTAAGGTTTTGTCAAATGCCTTTTCTGTGTCTACTGAGATGATCATACAGATTTTCTCCTTCATTCTGTTAATACGTTCACGGTTCGTATGTTGTTGCTACATTAAAATGATAAACGAATCTTTCACTTGAGATAACTCCAACTTAATCATGATATTGTAGCCTTTTCATATGTTGCTAGATTTGATTTGCGAACATTTTGTTAAGGATTTTTACATCTACAACCATGAGGGTTATTGTTCCGAATTCCTGTTCTTATACTGTTTTTGCCCCGTTGTTACTAGGCTTAAGCTGGCATCATAAAGATAAGATGGGTGGTGTTCCCTCCACCTCTATTTTCCAAGCTTGTATGATTTCTTCCTTAAACATGTGACACAACATACCAGTGCAGCCATCTGGATCTGGAGTTTTCTTTGTGGGAAGTTTCTGACTCTGAATTCAATTTCTTTAACGCATATGGCAGTAGCCAGATTTTTTCCTTTTTTAATTTCTCCTTGTGGCAGTTTTGGTAATTTATATCTTTCAAGGTGTGATATTGTGATTCATAATAAGAAGTACATACTTGGTCTTCACTCCCATTTCTGGCAGAGCCCATAAAACCCTTGGAATTTCCTAAGTGATGACAGCAACAGAGGTGTCTTTTGTTATGTTAATGAAGTGATGTTTGGAATGCACCTGAGGAAAGGGCTGATTGTCAGGAGAACCACCCAAGTGATTAGAGGGTCAGAACATTCAATCCCACCTTGACATCGGGGGAGGGGGAGAGGGGGAGAGGGGCTGGAGGTTGGTCCAACCTCCAATGGCCAATGATTTAATCAATTGTGCCTGTGTAATGTGCTTGTGTAAACCCAAAAGGATGAGGTTCAGCGAGCTTGCGGGTTGGTGGCCACATGCGGACTTGGGGAAATGGTACACCTGGAGGGCGCACGGAAACCACACCTTTACCCCATATGCCGACCATGCATCCCTCCTATCTGGCTGTTCCCGTGTTATACTCTTTGTTAGGAGCCCTGTGATCTAGTAAGTAATGATTCTCTGGGTTCTGTGAGCCGCAGTAGCAAATTAATCAAACCCAAGGAGGGGGTCATTGAAACCTCCAGTCTGTAGTCAGGTTGGAAGCTCAGGTGACAACCTAGACTTGCAACTGGCAGCTGAAGTTATGGGGGCAGGTGGGGTGGGCAGTCCTGTGGGACTGAGCTCTTAACCTGTGGGATCTGACCCTATCTCCAGGCAGACAGCATCAGAATTAAGCTGAATTGTAGGACACTGAGCTGGTGTCAGAGAATTGCTTGGTGGGGGAACCCCACGACCACCACCCACATACACACATACACAAACACAAACACACACACATACACACACACACACACACACACACGTCTCTGAATTGGTATCAGAATCCTTATCTAGAATTTGCCCATTTCATCTAAGCTGTCAAATTCACAGGCATAAAGTTGTTCAACATTCTATCTTTTTCAATGCCTTGTGGGCTCTGAATGATGTCCCCTCTTTTATTCCTGATATTGGCATTTTAGGTTTTCCCTCTTTGTTAATCACACAAACTGATTTCTGATATTTGAAACCCTTTTCAGAGATCCCTGTCTCATCTGCTATCAAACTCAAAGCCAACTGGAAGAGACATACCTTCTTCCTGTCAAATATATGCCGAACATTTCACCCTAGTTTGTAGAAATCAAGGAGTATTTCCTCTCTAAGCCATGTGTGTTGGGGTACCCTTGCACTCCCTGAATATATGTGTATTTCAGGCTTTATATACCTGCCTACCTTTTTCCTAGAGAGCCCACTTTCTCCAAACACAATGTTTCAGTAACTTATTTGAAAATAATAGATAAAAAGATTATGGTGATCAAACAAAAAGACAGCCAAGAGATGTAGCGGTAGCCAAGGACTAAACTGGAGAAAATTACTCCTCTCCTAAACGGAAGAGGATTTGCATTCCCCCTTTGTTTAAGGCAGAGGCAGCGGCCGTAGCCATGAACTATGAAGTTCTGCCAATATCCTCAGCTAGGGATCCTAGTCTGGTTCGTGCCACCCCAAGGAAGACACCAGTGGTAGGTCTTTCCCACTAAGTCTAGAATGTAACTGTTCCTACTAGGATGGTTAGGTTGGTTTTTAATCAACTGCACATTTTGCTAAGGCATCATCCGTGCTTTTAGGCAGCAAAGACTCGTGAGAGTCAGAAATAAATGCAGCTAAACAAACAAATAACCCAATTAAAAAATGGGCAAACAATGGGAACAGGCATTTCTACCAAGAAGACTTACAAATGGCCAACAGGTTTATCAAAATGTGCTCAACCTTACCAATCAACAGAGAAACGCAAACCAAGACCACAAAGAGATCACCTCCCCTTCTCAGAATGGCTACTGCTAATACAAAAGATAACACGAGTTAGAGAGGATGCGGAGGAAAGGGAACCCCTGTACACTGCGGGCGGGAATGTAAACTGGTACAGCCATTACGTGGAGGTTCCTCGAAAAATTATCATGTGCCCCTGCAATCCCACTTCTGGGTACTCATCCAAAAGAACAGAAAGCAGGATCTTGAAGAGAACATTATTCAGCCTTAAGAAAAGAGGAAAGTCCTGCCATTTGCAACAAATTGGATGGAACTTGAGGGCATTAATGCAAAGTGAAATAAGCCACGTACAGAAAAAACTATATGATCTCACTTATATGTGGAATCTGAAATAGAGAAACTCTTAGAAGCTGAGAGAACATTGCCAGAGGCTGGGAAGTGGGGAAAATGAAGAGGTGATGGTCAAAGGGTACAGTTTCAGTTACGCAAGAGAAACAAATTCTGGAAATTCACTCAACACCATGGTGCCTACAGCTAACAATTCTGTATGTACACTTAAAATGTGCTAATGGGGTAGATTTTACGTTAAGTAGGTCTTATGTTTGTTATAATAGTTATATTAACAACAACAATAATAATAAAGAGAATGGGAGGAGGAAATGAATACGTTTATGGTCCTGATGGTGGAGGTGGTTTCATGGGTGTATTTTATTCCCAAATTCACTGAGTTGTATACATTAAATATATACAGCTTTTAAAATGTCAACTGTACCTTAATAAACAGATTTTTAAAAAAAGAGATGAAGGCATCTAAAACATTCAGACTCTGAAATATTTGTCCACCTAAGAACTATTGTAATAGCAGGATCTTTCAAGATGCTACTCTTAGACCCCTGTTTAAACAGTTTTATTTCTAAGTCAACTTGAGAAGCCAGGATATTCTATTCGCTCTCAGTGGCACTGTCTCTTAGAAGAAGAAAGCACAAGAGAAGTCTGGTCACTACTGTTACGCCTTCTTCTAGATTCACACCCACTTTTTAGGGTCTCTTGGCAATCAGAGCTTAAAGCATTAAATATCACTTCCTAGCAGATAATGTCACTTCCCCATACAATCACCTTCAAGGACATTAGTTTTCTCCTTCAGATTCAAATCATTCTCTTCGGAGATGCCTAACCACTTTGATTATGCTTTCTTCTTCTTTTGACTGGTCTCGTTCTGCCAGACCCTCTGTGTCCATGGTTTTCCTCCTTCTCCAACATCACTTTCTCTGATGTCAAGGAACCCTGCTTCTTTTGCAGAACTGGTAGTGGAACGCTTTGGTTTACTTTGTCTTTGCAGTATGTTATCCAGTGCATCTCATAACCAGCGAGATTTAAAGACAAGATGGATGGAAACAACCTAAATGTCCATTGACAGATGACTGGATAAAGAAGTTGTGGTATATTTATGTGATAGAATACTACTTAACCATAAAAAATGATAAAATAATGCCATTTGCAGCAACACGGATGGCTCTGGAGAATGTCATTCTAAGTGAAGTAAGCCAGAAAGAGAAAGACAAATACCATATGATATCATTTATATGTGGTATCTTAAAAAAGACAAATGAACTTATTTACGAAACAGAAACAGAACAGACTCACAGACATAGAAAACAAATTTATGGTTACCGGGGGTGGGAGGGAATAAACTGGGAGTTCGAGATTTGTAGATACTAATATATATGAAATAGATTAACAAGTTTATATTGTATAGCACAGGGAACTATATTCAATATGTTGTAGTAGCTTATGGTGAAAAAGAATATGAAAATGAATATATGTATATTCATGTATGACTGAAGCATTGTGCTGTAATGTACACCAGAAGTTGACACAACACTGTAAACTGACTATACTTAAATTAAAAAAAAAAGGGAGAGAGACAAGATGGATTCAATGAACAGATGGCGTGCCTGTTGGTGTTAAATGAGGAAGGGTGTAGAGAGAATTATTTTGTTAATGATTCCCTAATTATTATTTCTGTTAGAATGATTTCTGAAACCCTTCACAACGTATACTTAGGTAAAGACAAACAAATTTTTCTTTCAAAGTAACTTTTCCTACTCTTGATAAAGAGTAAATATGAACAAATGATTACAAAGAAATCATTCTAACAGTTACCTGCTTAAAGAAAATATGCCCATCTGGAAATGACATGAAACAAACTACTTTTATAATAAGTCTAAAAAGGAACAATACCTTTGATATAACCAAAGTCAGAGTTCTATCACTTTAAAATATTTAACTTTTGATAAAAGCGTTACATACAAAAGAGTACAACACCTCTTACTGTAGAATTGTAAAGTGCTCTTTTGACATAAAATGTATTTTATTTGAAAAGGGTATTATTTTGTTATACTAATGACATGTAAAAGAAATACATCTGATTACAAACTGAAGGAAATAATTATAATTTTAAGGTTGAAATTCTCACTGGTTTACAGTCATTTAAATTTCCTCTCCATATTTTTGCTGTTTTCTTTATACTGATTTCAATTTGGTCATGTAATTCCAAAATCAGGATGCCGAAGAACTGAAACCTTGAATGTCATTTAGTTCTGTTGTTCTCAAACATGGAAGATTTACCAGGGCACCTTTTTAAAGCTAAGGTTTGGGGGTCTCATTTCCAAGGATTCTGATTCATTAACTTAATGGAGGGGACAAGAATCTGTAGTTTAAAGGTTGCCCGAGTGATTCTAAAGATCATCCAGATTTGCCTGATTTAAATTCCCACCGAAGCAGGAATCCCACCTGTAATCCCCTAACTGAAGGGCATTCCACCTCTGCCAAGAACACATTCAATTTCAGCTAACTTCTAATTTAACAAAAAGTTTTCTTCTGAATTCTGGAAAGTGGCCCATCTGTCTATCCACTGATCCTAGCCCTACCCTTCATAGCCACACAAAATAAATCTTATCTCTCTTCCATATTACAATCCTTGAAAATATCTTTCTATGGTGCTTTTTTTAAGAGTTTCTTTTCCTCCATTTATAAAATTGATATATATCTCCCTTATGAACAGAGAAGGGTATCTGTAACATATTATTAAATGGAAAATAAGTAAACTGAAAACAGTTTCCTAAAAGCATTATAATAAAGATCTCATTCAAACTGGGTGCCCAGAGTACTTCCCTCCCCTCACATTCACAGGTGCGTAATGTTTCCAGAGGCCAATATGCAAAACCTGAAGGAGAAAGCAGGTCTCACTGATTTCGCTAACACAAATTCTTTTAAATACAGAATCTGTATTTATTGAATAAACACTGGGAATTAAAGAAGTTTAGATAGCTCAACGTTAAAAAAAAAAAAAAAAAGATACCTGTTAATCCCCAAGATCACAGTAGCTATGACATACCCAGGAGAAATATCACAAACCCAGCTTTCTGACTCCTGGTTTTCTAGGACACTCTCCACTTTGAGAAGAAAAATCAAGATATTCTTAAGAATATAAGCCCTGTCAAGATATATTAAAGATGAATGCAGTGAACAAAAGAAGAGTAGATGCCAAGAGACTGTTTTCATTAGGTCAGAGAAGGAAAAACAAGTGGAGGGATTCTACACACACATACATATCCCCTGTCCTGCAAACCATGCCAGGTGTCCATTCAGCACAGAGATAAGCAACAAGGCGAAAAGGCAATAAGTAACCAAGTCTGAATCAAAACCACGCCCAGGATCAAACAGAAGGAAGGCCGAACGGTAGCTAGTCTAAGGAAAAAATAAACTCTTTAGCTTGCCATTGTTTGATAATAATACTTTGTACTGGTCTGCCCACAGGCCTTCCCCAAAACAGATGAATATTCAAAAATATCAAATTTGGGTTCTAAATCTACTATTCACAAATCTACACAGTGGAATTTCTGCGTATTAATAGACAACTAGAAAAAAAAGAGGACTTGTAAAAAACCATTTCCACCACATTAAGTTTCTTAAACCTATAGTACAATATAACCATTTGCCTTTCAGATTATCTTAGACGTATGAAAGGCCATCTTCCAAATTTTATTGTTAAATAAACTTCTGGCACAGCACTCAATATTTTTAAGAATACGACCACTTAAACTGAAAAACTGTTCCGGTGGAAGCAATCCGAAACTAAGTCGAGCAGAGATGTCTTCCTACTTCAAACCAACAGAATATTCAGACGGCTCGTAGTATTTTTACTTCCTTACGGGCAATTAAAATTAAATAAATACTAGAGCAATCTAAGCCCAATAACCTTTCATTTTACTCATCTAATCACATCAACCAGAGAGGAAAACAAGTGCCTGCCATATGGTCTTTCTGTAACAGAAAATAGCCGCCTTCAGCAACAGCGTCTGTGCGTCTGTACGCAGCACTGCCCAGACTCCAGCCAGCACGCTGCCCAGTGGAGTAAGACGACAGGTCCCTTCACAAAGCCAAGGACAAAAGAAACTGAGCATCACTTTTGTACCAGATGATGTGACCCAGTAATAACTAAAGAAATGAGGAAAGGATTAGAGATTCTGTAATCAAGGCCCAAGGGCTTCATAAAATGTGTCACTTGGGAGAAATGACTGCTAAGAAACACTAACAACGTACGGAGAAATTTTCTTAGACCTGGGTACTCACTTTGTTGATGGCTCTTAGCTAGACTACCAGGTCCCACCCAACCCCTCCAAATCCAGACTTGTGCCCCGCCTCTTCATTCCAACAGGCTGTACTTTTAATCCTAACTTGCAGTAGAAAGCTTTTGAGGTGCAGTGGTCTTCTTGCCACTGAGATTCAGGTATACGAAGGAACACACATTTTAAATTAAATAGCAGCGTTACGTTATATTGTCCTATAGCCTAGAATGAATCCTCCACTGCAGAAAACATTTTTTAAATGTTTAAGTATTGTTTTGAATAATGTGTGGTATCTTTTTCAAATAGTGCCTATAATTTTAAGCAGTGTAGGTTTGCTAGAAACCGCATTTTCACAAGACTGATAACATATCACCTATTTTTAAAATCTGTAAATGATGTCTTTTTTATTGTAATTCTGCAATTAAACAAAAAAGAGAAAATATAAAAATAATATAATTCCTGGATTCTCACCATCCAGAATTAACAACTGTTAACATTTTGCCATAGTCAATGATCACTTTTTAACCTACAATGAAATATTTGTGACATTAAAAAATTAAAAATATAAGGAACATTCATACACTGGCCAGTTGTTTTAAGAAAGAAAACATCAGACATACAGTTGGCCCACTGTATCTGAAGGTTCTGTATCTGTGGAGTCAACCAATGGAGGATCAAAAACATTCAGGAAAAAAATTTTCCAAAAAGTTCCAAAAACAAAACTTGAATTCGCTGCACACTGGCAACCATTTACATAGCACTGACATTGAATTAAGTGTTGTAAGTAATCTAGAGATGATTTAAAGCAAAAGGGAGGATATGCAGGCTACATATAATACCCTTATTATATAACACCCTTTATATAAGGGACTTGAGCATCCTCAGATTCTAGATCCACGGGATGGGGGGACTGGAACCAGTGCCCTGTGGATACTGAGGAATGACTGTATTACCTTTTTATAGTCTCCCCCCCACCTCAGTCTGAGTCCCTTCCCACTAGTCTGTTAATTATCATTATCTCACCTTACTGTGCAAATTATCATACGTTTGTACTACACACTGTCTTGGTTACTGTTGCTTAGTAACCAGCTTCCCAAAGGTAAGAAAGATGTGAACAAAAATGTGAACAGCCATCCTAATGGAAGTGGAGGCCTAGGAAGACCCTGCGTCTCACTCTGCACACTGTTGTACAATCTCAATTAAGTATTCACGTATTACATGCCTAGAGGCAAACTCCAGAACATTTTGGAAATTTTTCTTAAATCTTCATTCATTCATTCATTTAAAAAATATATTTGAGGGCCTACTGTGTGCTACGCTCCCTTCCAGGCACAAGCAATACCAGGTAAACAAAATGGACAAACCGTACTCTTAACACTTACATATATTTCTCTGTCCAAAGAAATAAGCCAAATCAGATGGAGAAGCATGTCAGATGGAGGTTTATCGATGGGGAGAAAAAGCGAGGAAGGAGGACAGATTGTGTCATGGGGAGCAGGGGAAAAGGGCGTTCAATGAACTGATTCTCCCACAAGGTGACTTCTAAGTGAACCCGGAGGACACCTGGGGGAAGGTGTTCCAAGGAGAGGGTACCCGAGTGGGGATGCTCCGGGGAACGTTCTGCTTGTGTACCCACAGAACAAGAGTTGTTTGTACCTGATATTTACACCCAGGAAACTGAGTCTGGAGAGGAAAAAAAATGGTCACACTGAGTCAGGAGGAACATGAAGACTTAGCAGGTCAGGAAGCTGTGGCAACTTCAGAGACCGACAAGGCAAGAACAGTGAGGCAGGACAATCGGGTGGTCAGTGTGCTGGAATCTAAGCAAACATTTAATGAGAAGTAAAGCCCTCCCTGCAGGTTCACTCATTCACGGGACACACGTTTACTGAGCATCTACTGTGTGCCGCACACTGCAGAAACCGATGTGGTCCCTGTTGCTGTGGGACATGCAATCCAGGGGAACAGAGGTACATAAACTTGTAAGTGCCATTCCTGATAAAGCACAGGATGTTTGAGGATAACACACGAGAGCCAACTAACCAAGTCTGGAAGGTCAGGGAAGGCTTCCTGGGGGAAGTAATCTTGAAGAAAAGACCACAACTATAGTAAAAATCAGGAAATGGGTAGAAGTGGAGGAGGGGAGACTGGAAGGAAAGATAGGAGAAAACAGGATTTGTAAGGATCTGAAGTGAAGAGAGACATTGTGATGCCTGGCAAGGAGGGGGAGGGGGACTGAAAATCATACCGGAAGTACAGGAGGTGACAGAGGACATAGGAGAAGGGCGGGCCAGATTAGCAGTGTCCTTTAAGACTTCTCTTAGGAGTTTGAACCTTATACCAAAGGCACTGGGAGGCCAGAAAACTGTTTTAGGGCAGGGAATACAATAATCAGCTTTCTATTTCAGGAGAAGCATCCTGCAGAGGGCTGAAGGGGGCGAGGCCAGGAGAGACTGGGACACTACTTAGGGAGCCTGGTGCCTGATTCACGGCCACTGGAAGCAGCTGACCTGAACTCAGGGACCGGCAGTGGGATTCACTCGAAGGTAGGCTCGACAGGACTTTGACTTGAGGAAGGAGGAGAAGGGGGTCAGGGATGGTAGCCTAGCTTCTCACTTGGACAGACAGGTAACTCCTCCCTAAGAGCAGGAAGTCAGGGAGCTGGGCAGGGTGGTGCTCAGGGTAGAATTTAAGTTTGAAGCACCGGTAGGCTATCGGAAAAGAAAAGAAAGAATTAAAGAAAAAAAACTGTTTGGCAAATAGGCAATTGGCTATCTAGGTCTAGAGAGCAGTCATAAAATCTGAGATAGAGTAGTAAATTAGGAATCACGGGCATGCGGACGAAAGCCCTGGGAGGGTGTAAAGTGAAACCCGGGGGTGAGAAGGCAGACAGCAGAGGAATGGAAACGCCTGGCTCTGTAAAAACCAACATGAACGAGGCAGCAGAGCAAGAAGCCTAAAGGGAGAGAGCAAGAGAGAGAGAAGGAGGGGGAAGGGGAGAGGGGGAGAGGCAGAAAGAGATAAGAGACTGACAAGGAACAAGAGTCTGGGATAAAAGCAAAGGGTAAAGTATTCCAAGAAGAACCGCAGAAGTATGAATTTTTATATAAATGAACTCATGCACAGAAAATGCATGAATTATTCTATTATTTACACTATTCCAAAATCAACCAACAAATATTTTTCATTGGCTTATAATACATTTCAGTTGTAGGATCACCTTAGCCTAGCTGAGGAAATGAAACATAAAATCAACTAAGTTAACGAGCAGGAGTAAATAAGTCTGTTCTAATAATAGACAGTGAAAGTGCTGAACACTTGGACAACCCTCTGGACTAGAGATAAAAAAGTGAAATAAATGTCAGAAATGGGAGAAACAATGCAGTCTACAAAGCTTTGGCAAGAAAGAAAGAAAAAAAAGAAAAGAAAAAGGGAGGAAGGATGGAAGGAAGAAAGAAAGCGAGCCAGTTGAACCTTAAAGAAGAAACACTATATGATATGAAAAGGGGGATAACACCAAGAGGATTCAGAGTCTACACAAAGTGATTTGGTGAGCAGAGTTATGTGAGGCTAGGTGTCACGGATCAGGCTATATACACAAGTGCACCCCCTCCCCCCAAAAAAACACTCATCTGGCTCAGAGTGAGCGAAGCCAATTTTGAAACATACATCTTTAGATGTGCAAAGTACATAATTTTGTGTGAATACCACTGTGCTATCCTTACTTTGTAACGCCCAGATATATTCTACTAAGTTGTCACAATTCTTTAGTTGAAGAGCTTTGTTTGTTATTTGTTTTGGAACCTTCCAGTATAGTCTTGCGGGGTGGTACCTACATTTATTCATACAGCAACACAATTAGATTCTAATACTTAAGATGAATAAGAAATTTCTGATTGTAAACAAAACAGCAGACCTTATTCATGGAAGGTGGAGTTAGCCAATTAGACAAAGCAGAACACAGGGACTCTTACTTCACTACACTGATTTCTTCTGTTCTGCAAAGTTAATTTTTGGCTGATTAATACCATTAATATTAAGATACATATGCTCATCTCTTTGTAAGGTAAAAACACATACAAATTTATTACTCAATTCAGATTTAGGAACACAGCAATTGGTTTTTAAAAATTTTTTTAAAGAATGACAGTACTACTCCAGAATGTAATTCTAATAAAAACACAAAAATCAAGTGCAGTGTTCAAAGACTTAAATATTTATCAACCCAAAGTTGATACCCCTAGTATTCCAGTGGCAACTCTTTTTCTTTTCATTACTAATAAATATTCACATGATTAAATGTGCATCGGGATTATCAATGAGACAACAAAACAGAAGCAGTAATTACACAAGTTCCCCTCATTCCTTCCTCTGAGATTTTTAAATGTTTTCTGACAGCACATAGCCCCTTTATTTCTACTTGCATATAGAATCAAGGCAAACTATCTGCCTATTCTTTAAAAAGCCAAACAACATCATAGTTTAATACCAAACTCAAGTACTGTATATATGGTCTCTAAATGTGCAAAATACAGGCAATACAGTGTTTTCTTGGCTCCCAAACTAGAATTACTATGGCTATGTTGGCAGTAAGGTCTAAATGAAAACAAATTTCACACCCCTTAAAAAAAAATACATAACTGTCATTGTTAATAAAAGCCAAGTATACAGCTGGAAACACTGCCTTCTAGCCAAGGACAAGATGTGTCTATTATAAATACTTGGTTTCTGGGATATCCCTTAAATGACCAGAAAAAAAAAATCAAATAACATTAGTTCTTGCAAATACAATGCAAACAGCATGCTAATTAAAGTATTCACCAGACAATGACTTAGGACCACAGCACCTATCATTATGGACCTACAATACACAGTAAGCCATCGCTAAGTTGTAGGTAGGCCTTCCAAAAGGGGTTATTATGGTTCACCATAATCAGAGGATTGTGGTGTTATGCTTAATCACGTTTTTACCTGCATGCAGGTGTTTACAGGTGTCGAGAAATAAAACAGTTTCTAACTGTAAACCTACAGTTCTAATACATAGTACAATAATTGCACACTGTACCTACCTTGCTGTTTTCTGCATAAACTTCCTAATCCAGTATGGAGTAAGAAGCTGCATGAAGCAAGTCCCTCTGCCTGCTTTACCAACCAAAACTTAACCTCTGATTCATTTTTATTAAAATGCCAAAACTCACACACTTAGAACTAGACCTTGATCCGATGACCATGAAGTTCAAATGTAACACTTACAAGGCACAAAATAAATCATTCTCACTGGGGGATGTTACTGTTATCTGAAGTAATCTTCAACCTTCCCATAAAAATACAGGCCTCTCAAAAGCAAAGTCTAAAGGAAAACAATACTCAGTACATTTAGCTAAGCAAATTACAGAAACAACCAATAACGAAGTAAACACAAAATAACTGTTACAGAACTCCAGATGTAAGGTGGAAAACAGATGGGAGAGGCAACAGGGCATAGGGGTGCCACAGATCAAAGAATTTCCTCTTTCTGTCCTGCCTGCTCAAAAAACTCCAGAAAGCCTGGTGTAAAGCCTTCTGGACCCTTCCAAAGATGCTGCTGGTCTGAAGGCAACGCAAGCCAGCTGACAGCCCAGGCAGGATTTCTGAGCAGTGAAAATAAGGGCATAAATTAAAAAAACGGGAAAGGCAGCGGATTTTGACAGGAGTTGGAATTACAGCTCCACAAAGCAGTTTTCCAAGGCTGTGCCTAAACTGTCCCTGGGAAAAGACCTGTTTTTCTACCCAAAGCAGAGATCTGCAGCACCAACAGCCAGGTCCGTCCAGGAGCAACATGCATACCAACTGCCCTCTCTCCACCTCCAGAGCAAACCCTGGATACACACACGAAATGTACAAAGCCACCCTTTAACCAGCCCAACTCCAAAAATACTGGAGGATGGGAACTGAGGGAAAATAAGAGGCTTGGAGTATTCCCAGCCACCTAAAAAGGGAGAATGCCGCGCTCTGAGGTGACCAAGACGGGAACATTTCAAAGCAAGAAAAATGTCCTTGCAAAAGAATCAATGGAAGTTCCTAAAAACAAAAATGGGTACGTCTTCACCTCCCTACTGGTCAAGCTGGAGTACTCCCACCAACCAGACCAAAGCCCCCCAAAGCCTCTCTTAGGCTCCGGAGGGAGCTGACCCCCGCATTGGCAGGACAGCTCACAGATACGGGCCACAGCGGGCTGGGCAGGGATGCTGCCTCCGCACTTACCTCGCAGGCCAGGGACCCGCAGGCCTTGAGCTTGTCACCATCTTTCTCCGGCAGACCAGTCCGACGTGTGGCCATCATTTCATTTCAGATTACAAAGAAGGGACCAACCCGTGGGAGTCCACATTGGAGGGAAAATGCCACCACACACCAAAAAGGTAAGAATTCCACACCAGGCTCCTAGGAGTTGCAGGGCTAGTGAGATACACAACGCGCCAGGGAATGAAGGTTTGGATGAAGCGCCTTCGGAATGCCCTGATTATTTCTTCGGACTTCAACTGACTTCACCGTCTTCGTCCATTTCTCCAGACGTAAAAAACAAAGACAGGTTTCCCTGGCAGCTGATGATGCCAACTGCAGAAATCGGTCCCCTCCGTCTTAGCGCTACTCCCGAGTTCAAGAGCAATTTGAAAGCGTCGTGAAGGCTCGCCCAAGGAGACCTTTCCTAGAGGAGGGAAAAGTTAAAGGGCATGAACTTTCTCCGGATGCTAACCTTAGCCTTGCCCACAGGTCTACCCCAAGTTCGCCTTTCCCACACTTGGAAAGACAATTCGGTCCATGCTGATGAGTTGCACGTATGAAAGATGAATCTTCTCATACAAGAAAGGAAAGAAAAAAGGAAAAATCTTATAAATTGGGGGGGGGGGGATGAGAAACATCAGAACTGCACAACGGTTGCCTCAAACACGCCTGGCTGTTGGGCAGACTTCACAAAAAAAAATAAAATCCCTCTTCAAGTTCATTTTAATTCATGTATTTTCTGGGCAGAAAAGAGGGAGTGTATGTTCTCCTACATCACCCAGGGAAGTCTGCTCTCCCCGAGACTAAATTGGGTAATAGTTTTTCAAAAACCCTCGTTGCTCGCCGCCACCTCCGCCGCTCCCCAAAATAAAAACAAAAAGCCAGGCGCGGACGCAGCCAGCGGCTCCGCCGGCGTCTCCAGGCGAACTGGGGGACCCGGGGCGCCCGCCCGCCGCCCTCCGCCCTCCGCCCGGGCCGGTGTCCCCGAGGAGGCGGCTGTTTTCCTTGGCCCGCGGCGGGGCTGGGCGGGGACGGCGCGGGGCCGGGCCGGGAGGCGTGCGCCGCGCCGGGAGGGACTCCCTCTCCGGGGCATTATTCCGGAGCTACAGAAATGAAGCCGCAGCCCCAGCAACTTTTCTTCAGTTGCCGCGCCCCAAACTACGCCTCGAAACGATCCCTTTCCCCGTGTCCCCCTAAGGAAAAAAAAATCGGAAAAAGAAAACTACCACCCACCCACCCACCTACCACTGTTTCCCCCGCCCCTTCCAGAGGCGGGTCGGGGATCCTGAGCTCCCGGGAAGGGCGGCCCAAATATGTACTTTCAAAAGCGAGTGGGGAGACCCGGGGGAAAGGCCGAAAGCGAGGGGGCTCACCCTTCGCGCCCCGCCTCGCCGGGCTTCCGAGGCGCGGCGGCGAGCGGCGGCGGCGACGGGGACGCGGGCCGGGCGCCGGGCCCGGCCGGGACGCGCTAGGCCGCAGGCGCGGTTAATATTCATGAGCGGACGGGACGCGCCCCTCCTCCACGGCCGGCCGGAGGGACCCCTGCGCCCGCCGCCGGCCTTTGTGCCCTTCCCTCCTCCCGCCGGCCCTCCCTCGCTCCGCACACGCGGGCGCGGCCCCTCCGCCCCCGCCGGGCACCCGCCACGGCTTCCTCCGGCCCCGCGCCAGCACGGGGCGGGGTGGCCTGGGGTGGCGGGAAGGGAGGGAGCCCGGGGCGAGCCCAGCTCTCCTTCTCCACCCGCCCGCTGGGCCGAAGCGAAACAAGAAAGCAGACACGCACCAGAGGAAGCGCGCCGAGTAGATCCGCACAGGGTCGGCCGGCCCCCGGACGGCGCGCGCAGCACGCCCGGAGTGCACGGGACGGAGCGGCAGGACGCGCCGGCGCTGCCAGCTGCCGCCGCCGCCGCCGCCGCCGCCGCGCTCCGAGGCCGCCGCCCCCGGCCGGCCGCTCCCAGGCACCGCCGCGACCTGCCCCGGCCGGCCCCGGGCTCTCGGCCGCCGCGGGAGGGCGTGGGGCGGGGCGGCGGCCGCCGGACTCTCCCCTCGCCGGGCCGGGCCGGGCCGGGCCGGGCCGGGCCGGGGCCGTGCTCGGGCGCCCGCAATCGCCAAGTGACAGAAGTGCCTTGCTCCGCTGCCGCGCCGAGCTGTTTCCCGGGGGCGGATTTCTCGCTTCTTCCTCCCTGGATCCACCTCCTCCCACTCCACCTCCTTCCCCTCCCCTCCCCAGGGGAGGCTCTGGGGCTGAATATTTTCTGTCTTGAATAATACGGTCCCGGGAACCGACGCTGGAGAAGGGGGATTAGCCTGGGGCGGGGGTGGGGGGATGCTCGCCAAGCCCCTCCCAATGGGTGTCGGGACCTGCAAGCCCTCACTTCCCCCCAACACCCCCTCCCAAAAAAACCCCAGACACACAAAACCCTCCTCGCCTTCTCCAATCTTCCGAGCGCAAGCGGGAGCTGCCAGGAACCCGGGTTTCTACTGGGGAAGACTCGGAGCTCGGCGTCAGGGCCGGGGACGGGGGCGCTCATACAGCTAGACAAGCATCATTGGGGGACCACAGGTCCCAGACCGCGGCGGACACGTCTAGGTTTGTTTTTGCCCCTTTTTGCAGTGGGAGGGGAGACAAGCTGCGGTGCGGGGTGGGACTTCAAGATAAGGGAGTGTCCTTTCACTCCCGACAGCAAAATAGCTTTGCTTTGCGGGGGGAGGGGGGCCGCAGGGAAGCGTCGTTCATTCAATCCTTTGCCCTTTTTACATCTTCAGGGCAGCCGAACAATTCGAAGCGGCTAGCGGAACTGAGGAGAGGAGGCGACGCTCTCCACCCCGCAGGTCGCAGCGGTGCCGGCTCCGAGCACAACCGCCGCCCCTCCCCGCCCTATTCCGGGCCTTCGCCCCGGACCCCGGGCGGCTCGCTCCGCCCTGCCGCGCCTCACAACATCTCCCGCTGCAAATGGCCCAATCGGAAGACGCGATGAGAGAACGCCAGCCAATCAGGGGCTGCTGACTCAGGCTTCCCTCCACCCTTTGCCCCGCCCCCAGTAGGAAAAGCCACCGCCCCTCGGTCTCCCCTTGCCACCCCGCCCCGCTCGGGGGGAGGTGTCTCAAAGCTCATGTCCTCGCCGGGCTGAAGTGGGGGAGCCCGCCGAGGCGGTGGGGTTTGTCACCTTGTCACCCTCATCCTCGCCTCCTCCCAGACACACCCTTCCTCCCTTTCCCAGTCCTCCTGCTGGTGCTGTTGAGGGTCATTTTTATCCTCATGCTGGCCGGGAACTGCCAGCTATTGTGTCTGATCTGCTGCCACCACTGTCCTGAGGGAAAAAGAACAAAACCAAGAAGCTTTGGGGTCTGCTTACCTTGTCCTTTCTTAGCACTCTCTCCCCTGAAGATTTAGAGACACCTCCCCGCTCCACCCACCCCAACCTCCCCACCCAGCTCTCCATCCGCTGCCTCGGGTCCTGTTTCTCTGTTGAGAAAAGACCGAAAACCACTCCCTGGAGCCTGAGTACCTGTGCCTTCGTTGTTCAGATCTCCCTAAGAGTGGGAGGTGCCCAACATTTAGAACAGACAACTAAATCCTCAGCCTGAACGGTTTTGACTAGATCATTTTTATATGGCCATGAAATTTGCATGTTCTTGACAGCCCCTGACAAAACTAGTCAGCCAATAATAACAAAGAAAAAAAATAGGATAAAACGGAGGGAATGCCTGCCAGTCAGTTGGTAATTTACTGAATGGTCCACTGGGCTAGAGCAGTATCCAGTCCTGGATACTGTAGAGTAAATGAACTAAAAGTGAATAGAAATGCAGGGTTCAAGTAGGGAACCTCTAGAGGGCTTATAGAAAAGGTCCAGAAAGGAAAAACGATTTTAAGCACAAAGCAGCTCTTACAAATGCAGATGAGCGTGCATGACATAAACTGAGTACCTCACAGCTGAGGATGTCTAGGGTTAAGGTATTTGTAATGGAAATTTTTATAAATGTTGATTTTGTAAAAGGCTTTCAGTGTGGTAAAGGAGACTAAAAGTTGGCCGTGGAAGGAGACTATGAAAAGGAGGTAAAACACGTTTCAGGAATTGTGGGAAAGTAACCTAGAAAGACATTTCTGTAAGAGGTAAATGGACTGGGATTATAGTCTAGCGCCATCATTTACCACGTGACCTACAGCAAATTATTATGTGTGAAAGGACTGGAGCTATCAAGTAATAACAGTGACTGCCATCTATGTAGCTCTGCCTCCCTGCTGAGTAGTCATCCAAGAGCTTTACACACAACTTAATGAGATAGGTATGTCGCAGAGCCAGGATTCCAGCCCCGGGGCTGGGTAGGGTCCAGACTCTACACTTCTCTCCACAACACTATCCTACCTCTAACACAGTTTTTAATAACAATAGCTACCATTTACTTAGCTTATTAAATGCTGATCATTGTGCTTTGAGGGTAACATGTAATCCTACTTCTGGGATCGGTATGATTACGTTGTTCTAAAACCTGAGATTGTTTTTAAGAACCATTCTAAGTTGCATGCCATGTGCTATTCTAAGTTGCTGTTGAGTATTAGGCTATCTAGATGGCGAAGAGGGAAAGCCCAGAACTAAAATTTGGGAAACCTGGGTCCTCCAAGAAGAACAGCACCTTCCCTCTCTTGCTGGACTGCTGAGAGCATCCAGTGAGACCATAGATGTAAACGAGTTTTAAAAATGTAAAAATATTATTCCAATTAAAATATTATTACGAAAGAGGGGCTTGTCTTGTTTCCCCCAACAGGAACCCTATGCTTTTATAGCATGTCTTTGGTATTTATTAGGAACATATTAACCCAATTAAAAATTAGCTCTATTACTTTCTGAAGACATGCGCAGTAACAAGACTTTAATAACTACTGAGCTCTCATTTTGATGCTTTGAGTAGAGCAAAGTGGATGCCCTCTAGGGAAGTGGCAGCCATCCGCCAGGCATTCTCCATCCTAAAGGCTGACTGTCTGATCTGTGGAGGATGCCGGACGCTAATCAAACTCTTGGCTTCTCTTCAGCTGCCCATCTTGGGTGTTTCACTCATTAACACTTTCACCAGAGGGAGGGCAGGAGAAAGGAAACCCAGCCAAACCTAAACCCTGTGGCTACTTGTTAACCTGCTCCACTGAGAGATTCGGTGAAACAATAGGTTTGGAGATCATAGTAACTAAAACAAGGTTCGGGTTTCGCAGTTGACATCTTGGTAGTTTTCTTTATCCCAAATAGCGTGGATAAGCAAGAGCTAACAGTAAATCTAGCTTTGTTTACTTTGAAAGGCTCATGTTTTCCTCTTTCAAGCATTGCTAATAAATGTGTGGATTTCTTAGAATCTAACTTCCGAGTTTCCCTTGAAATAGCCTCAGAAATTACTACAGCCATATCAATAACTACAAGAGAACTTTGCACACTATGATTCTTGCAATGTAGGCAAGACATTTTTAAAGATGAGAACTATATCCTCAAAACGTTACATTTTGACTTTGTTAATGACACAGTAATACTGTTTTGGTGAACCATTATCAAGGAAATATGTCAAAGCCAGAAATAGAACCAAAATGCCCTCGCCCCTGGTCTAATGTCATTCTGAGATAATCTATGACAATTTCTACTCTCAATATAGAAGCTGGCAATTCTAAGAGGCACAAGTGTTTGCCAGTGAATTCCACAGATGAAACGTGTAACCAGGGATGAAGCATGTACAAAACTATGTGTCTGAGGCAGTTAAGACCAACGGCCCTCTGAGGAATAAGGCCTTTTTTTGATTTTCGGACAATACTGTAGTTTTTCTTTCTTATCCATACAATACTAAAAAGACACATTATCTCCTAGTATTTCTTTGAAAAAGACCTTCTTGTTGGATTGAAAAGCTACAGAAAACTCACCTCTCTGGCAAGGTATTTAACTGTTATAATCAAGGGAAGGGAGTGATTTTCTATAATAAATAATTTCTAAGATTCTTCTTCCTTCATCACCTCTTAAATCAATAATGTAAATGATTTACTAATTTAAGGCTCTGCATCTGCTAAATATGACATTATTTCTGTCCACGTGATTACTATCTATCCTCAATTATTAATTTCTAATCTAGAGGGTACTGATGCTATTTAATTCAATGTCCACAGTGCCTAGCAAGTACCACGTGAAATAGATACACTTGAATAATTTCTCTGCCCTCTGCTTAGTGTGGCCTTTCCTTTCTCTGGACTAGTATTCTACTTGAATGCTTCTTTTTGGCTTGTTTGTTGCTGTTAATTAGTTACGTGATTATAAACAATCTTATATTATTATTTACCTGGTTATTATCTCCTTTTCTATCTAGATTATATAAATTTCTCTAGGGCAGATTCCTAGGGCATTCGCTTCTTTTTCAGACTGACATAATACCTACCACAGCTTTTACACGTCTCACTACAAAATTATTCAAGAATTGTATCTTGTATCACTATTGTATCACTATTATTTATAAATATTTATACCTCAAGAAATTCCTGGCTGTCCAACAATTCTCTGGGTTGCTGGAAGATGTGTGTGTATGTCTGTGTGAGCATGCCTAAAAGGGAAAGTGTAAATTACAAGAGGTATCCACAGAGAGAACACTTGATGTGGGCCTCAATTTCCAGAAATGCCATATTTTATCTTTTTCCCTAACTTCACCTCTGGTGACTGAGCTCATTTTTGGCCACACTAGCCTGCCAACAATTAATATCGCCTGCATTCTGGCCATAATTATAAAACCCATAGTTTAGCCATAATCATGAAGCAAACATTTTCTTCTGGATTCAAATTATCTTTCAGCACCAGTAGCTCCATAATTAAAATTGAGTGGTATGGTCTTCCTATTCATCAGCATTTTCCAGAGTTCATTTCTATATTTTGAGGGGAAAAAAGAATAAAAATGTACACGTTTTTCTTTTTACCTTAAGAATCGTGACTTCCACTTATAAGCATTCCATTTTTTCTTCAAAATACGATGCTAGTTTTTTAAATGTTTCCACCCACCCAACAGGCTGTCACATCCTGTGAAAATACTGTGCAATCTGGGCAGAAACTCAGATTCAAACTGGAGAACTGAAATACCTCTTCATCGTCTTAGAATAGAACGCTAAATTCCAACTAGGAAACTGGGCTAGCAATTGATTTTGATATTATAGGCCTAATCCAGAACAACCAAAATTTTTTTTTGTCAGAATGAAAATATATATATATCATAGCCTCCCCTTTTATCTTCACAGGGCAGAAGTAGGAGAGATGTGGAAAGACCTCTCCATTCCTTGATTCAATGAAATTTGCCATCTTTCAATCCTCCCTTGTCCTGTAGATCCCATTCCTCTGTTCCTAGAATTGCCCGCATTCCTATCCGATCCCAAAGTCAACTAATCAAGGGTTCTATCTCTAGAGAGGAAAGGTTTGCAGGATGACTTGTAGAATTCACATCTGGGCTTCAGTAGGATAGATGCAGGCTTGCATAACTTTTCTCCTAAAAGATTTTTTCAATTACATTTTAATTTTTCAAAATTGTAACATGTAAAGAAAACAAATAGATATGGCAACTTTGAGAGAGCAGTCTTATGCTACATTCTGTGAACCTACCCTCTTGCCTTCTTCCAGACTCCTACTGTGGCTCTTCGTTGGCTAGATCCACTCAAAGATAATTCAGCCACTGTGTCTTTATATAAATAGAAAGTATAGAGAGCTAATCTGATCAAAGATGAATGGGAAGAAAATAAAAAGACTGATGTAAACATTTTAAATTGGGGAGAAAAGGGGGAAGATGAAATAAAGAAGCATATTATTTTAAAGAGAAAGAAAAGTTGTATTATAGAAGACAGCTTACCTCAGTAAATAGAAGAAAACTAGAGACAAATGTTTTTATATCCTGAAGGAAATAAAATACACCCAAAATGAAATGACAAGAGAATGAATGAGATCTAAAAGGAGATAGAAAAGCTCAGAGAAGATATTGAGAGGAAAAAAACCATAGCATAGCAGAAGTAATAAATGAATTGTAAGTAATAAAGAATAAGAAGAAACAGCTGACAGAAAACAGTGGCTGGATGACAGGGTTTTTAAAAGCATTTCAAATGTAAAGGAAAAGGACAAAGAGGTTAAATTGACTGGACAGGAGATGGAAAATATGGAGGACAAGTAACCAAAACGCAAACTTAGAGAAATTGACACATCAAAGAGTTTGGAACTAATGGACCTAAACAGTTGTTAAAAGATATAATGTAGCAGACTACTAAATGTTGTCCAATATCTGTTCTCTCCTTCCCTAAGAAGAGTATTTTAGCTAGCCATGGGCTCAATCAGCTAAACTTGATTTCCCAGCCTTCCTTCTAACTAGGTGTGGCCCTAACACTCCATTCTAGGCAATGAAATGTGGGCAGGAATGAGTGTCTGCTACTCTGGAGGTCTTCCCTAAAAGCATTGAACCTGTACCTTCCTAGGCTCTTCCTCCTCATGATGGCTGGGAAACAGGGCTTCCCAGATTAAGCAAATAAAAATAAATAATGTCCAGTTCAACCTGAATTTCGGATAAACAATGAGCATGTTTTTAGTATATCTCAATTATTGTGTGAGACATACTTGTACTAAAAAATTATACCTTGTTTATCTACAATTCCAATTGAACTGGGTGTCCTATATTTTCTCTGGGAACCCTCCGTAGATACTGAGAACAGGAGCATCTCCTTTGCCCCAGAGATGGAAGTCACCTGTGGAAGAAGGCAGAGCCATTGCAGCAGGTCTGAATTGCCTACATCTGGGTTGTTACCAGACAGACATAAACTTCGAGGTCACCACTTCTATACATAAGGACCACCCTATTTTTAAGATCTTTTTGGTACAGGAGCTTAGCTTTTGTCTTAACTATATGTGAATACTTTTTTGCAATGCCAAAGATTAAAAGGACTTACCATGTTACAGGAATTATTAAAAGAGAATAATAAATAATAAATAAATAATAAAGTTGTGAAACTTTAAACAAAAAGGAATCCTAAAAGTAAACCAAAGTGAATCACAGAAGGCAGGGTTTGACAAACTATGGCCCCCAGCCTGAATCCAGTCTGCTGCTTGTTTCCGTAAATAAAGTTTTAGGGAGTAGACCCACGGTTATTCGTTTCCGTGTCTGTGGCTGCTTCAGCACTGTAATAGCAGAGGCAGGTAATTGGAACAAAGGTGAAGTATTTTCTATCTGGCTCTTTACAGAAAGTTTGCTGACCTCTGGCCCAAAGGAAAAAATTACTGACCTCAGAACTCTTTTCAGTATTAATTGATAGAAAAAGGGTTTTGAAGAAAAAAAGAATGACAACCATGTAGTCATCCACATTTAAAAGCAGCGGAAAGACACTCGCAACTCTGTAAAGATTTGGGAAATATATCAATTTTCCCCCCAGAATTATATAATATGATACTGTTATCCACTAAGAGGGGATTTAAAGTGAATATAAAAGGGACTGAAACTGAAACTGAAACTGATTGCTATTGTGATTATACAGAATGGACATGTTGTAAATCTGGAAAAAGTACTACAATGAGAAGTAATAATATTGTAGTACCTATAATATACGAGAAAAAAATGAGGATACAAAAAAAAGAGAGGTAGAAGGAGAAAGGTAAAAAAAGTGTTAATTGCTGTAATTTCTTCAAAGTTATAGGGAGTTATGGAAATAGTATTCTTATGGTATTTAAGGCAGGGGTGTTGAGTGACTAAATAATTGGAAATAATGTGAAAAGACAAGCCACAGACTAGCAGAAGATCTATGTCACTGATATAACCCACCAAGGATTTCTATCGACAGTTTATGAGGAGCCCCTCTAAACCAATAAATAAAACAGAAAAGCTAAGTAGGCAATTCACAAAAGAGGAAACACATGTGGCCACTCACCATAATAAAAGATGCTCAATATCACTGGAATCAGAATAATGCAAATTAAAATGATAATGAGGCCATTTCAAACCCATCAGACTGGCAAAAATAAGTCTGATGACAGCGGGTGTTGAAGTGTTGATGAAAACAGAAGCTCTTGCACACTGAAGGCGGGAAACAGAAATCCACAAAACCTGGAAATGCTAACTCTGGTTGCTCAGGCTCCAGCCCCTGGATTGTCTGCAACAGCCGTGTTGACCATTATCTCCACCTTGATTTTCAAAAGGAGCCTCAAATTGAAGTTGCCCTCGTGTGCTTTTCCCATATTCAGTGGCAACTCTGTTCATCCTTTTGCTTGAGACCAAAACCTTTGTGAGGCGGCCTTGACTTTCCTTTCTCTTAGCCCCCACATCCTGTCATCAGTAAATTCTGGCAGCTCTAACATCGAATGGTACCCGGAATCTGGTCGCCTCCACAGCGGACACTCAAATCCAAGCCGGGTCATCAGTCATTGGGATTATGATGATGGTCTTTAACTGGTCTTGAGCTTCTGCCCACAACTTTGCTTGCGTCTGCTTTCAACCTTGGAGCCAGGGGCACCCTTTGAGGACCTAAATTAGATTGGGTCATGTCTTTGCTTAAAACCTTCTATGGGCTTCCTATTTCACCCAGATAAAAAGCCCAAATTCTTAGGATGGCTTATCTTGGTTCTGTTGGATCCACCTCCTGGTTATTGGTTCCAGTGCAGCCACGCCGATACCCTTGCTGTTTTTCAAACGCATGTGTACACGCGCTCGCAGGGATGCACGCGCCCTCCTTCAGCTCACGTGCTGTTTCCCAAGCCTAGACTGTGCTTCCCCAGATATCCACTCGGGTCTCTTCCTCAATTCTTTCAGTCTTTCACTCAAACATCACTTTATTAGACAGAATTTTTTTTTTGAGTTACAATCATTTTACAACATTGTGTCAAATTCCAGTGAAGAGCACAATTTTTCAGTTATACATGAACATACATATATTCATTGTCACATTTTTTTCGCTGTGAGCTACCACAAGATCTTGTATATATGTCCCTGTGCTATACAGTATAATCTCGTTTATCTATTCTTCATTTGCCTATCAGTATCTACAAATTTTGAACTCCCAGTCTGTCTCTTCCCACCCCCCACCCCCTTGGCAACCACAAGATTGTATTCTATGTATTAGACAGACTATTTATTAGATGATTAGGTTTTCCCTGACTCCTCCACCACTTAAAATAGCATCATATCCACCCTTCCCACCCCAACCCAACTGCTCTCTCCATCCCTTATACTTTAATTTTTCAAAGCACTAATTGCCACCCGGTGTTTTATATTTTTATTTATTACCTCTCTCCCCAGCTTAGAATGTGAACCTCAGAAGAACAGGAAATAAATCTCTTGTTTATTGCTAAATCCCTGTTCCTGGAACAGACCCGGTATATACTAGACACCCAATAAAATAAGTGTTGAAGGGTAAAATAAAAACCACTTTGGAAAGCACATTTTAAAATACAGTAACTAGGAAAGTTGAAGATGCACATACTCTATTCTAAAAGAAAAATCTCCTTCTGGATCTCCACCCAGAGAAACTGTCCCCTTTGTACATAAGCAGAAAGTATAAAGTAACCCTTTCTAGAAAAGCAGAAATTACATGCTCTTCAGTCTGTAAATGATAAAATCAGCTTGATTTAGACAATGCAAGTCTATTTAGCAGGTAAAATAAATATATCAACATCTATCAATTTATATCAAAAGAATTACGTTGAATGAAAAGGCAAATTGTGGATGGATGAGCAGTTTGGTGATGTGTATATATGTATCTACATATCTATACATGTAACATATATTGTTTATAATATACATATCAGAATTAAAGTGTAAAAATCGTGGAATGATAAACATCCACTTCAGGAGGGAAGGAGGAAGGAAAGAAAAGAGGGAGGGGGCAAGTGTTTAGAGGCAACATTTTTAGTTCTTTAAAATAAAAAGCTCTAGGGGGAGGTGGGTATGGCTCAGTGGGACAGCACATGCCTAGCAGTCATGAGGTCTTATGTTCAATCCCCAGTACCTCCACTAAAAATTAAAAGCTCTGAATACATATAATATGTGTATTCTTCAACATATACAATATACTTTAGACATAATTTAGTATACCATACACTCTATTTATCTACTTCCACAACACATACTAAAACCAAGAACTCTTTGTTTAAATTGAAGTACAGTCAATTACAATGTGTCAATCTCTGGTGTACAGCACAATGTCCCAGTTATGCATAAACATACATATATTTGTAAAACCAGAACCTCTTAACAGCATTTGTCTTTGAGGGGTGGAACTGAGAATGGGAGAGGGAGAAGAAGAAACACCTTGATCACCATTTGGAGTTTTGTTTTTTTTTTCTAAAATTATTTATGAGAAAGCATTACTTCCATTTTTTAAGTGACATATTTTAAATGCCTTTCTTCAGTCCTTGTCAAGGCAAACAAAAAAATTAAAACACTGAGGACCAGAATAACAATTAACAAGCTTGAAATAATAAGTTTCTATTTAAACTCCTCCTCTGAAAATAAAAGGCTACTTTCTGTCAGGCTCCCATGAAACAGTTGTAAGAATTGACCATATATGTATTACACAGGTGATCAAAACCAAAATGTCAGAACATCAACAAAGGAAGGAAAATGTTCCACAATTGAATGTTTCTGGTAACTATCTCCATACCCAAAGTGAACTGCAAAATGGAACTGAGAGGTACATGCTCCTGTAGCGATCTTGTTCCAATCTGTGCTAGAGCCAAGCTACGAACTGCTACATGTCAGAGACCTCAGTTTGTTCATGAACAGCCAAACTGCAAAATCTAATTTACTGATTTTTTTTTACTAGTAAAATTTAGATGCATTATTTTAAATGTTATTGAGGAATAATGGACACAGAGTTGTCGGTATTTAAAAAGTACAACGTGATGGTGTGATATACACAGATTTTGTAAAATGATTACCAAGGTGAAGATAACTAATTTACTAATTTAAAATTGAGCTACTTACTAAAGAGGGAACTTAGAACTTGATGTAAAAGTCTGATTTCGAATTCCAATGATATTTTTTGAAAAATGCAGTTTCATCAAATTGAGTTGATAAAAACAGCAAATTAAATAGCACCTGGCTTTAATCAAATGCAGGCAAGATTTGTGCTTCTTAATCCAGACTGCACATTTGAAACTTCTGGAAGCTTTAAAAACTCCTGAGACTCAGGCTACACTGGAAACCTATCATTTCAGCTCTCTGGGGGTGGGGCCCAGGCATCAGTGTTTTTGAAAGAGTCTCAGGTGATCCCATCCTGCAGTCAAGACTGAGACCCACCGCTGTAGATGCAAATCGAGGAAAAGGGAACTTAGATTACAAAAGCCTGCAGAAGCCTGACCCTTTAAAAAGCTTTGTATCTCTGCTTTCTTTTATTCCAGAGCAGAAGGCATTTTAGGAGTTCTGATTTAGCCCAGAAATGTGAACTGTTCTGTTTAGACTTCATGAAAGCACGTGTGGGCGATTTTGCCGCCATGAAATCACTTGAACCATCTGGCAACGCAACAGGAAGTTATTCTGGTTTCCAATGGAGTGAACCAAGTCGGGTGAGGCAGCAATTAAAACCTATCAAAATAGCTTTGACTTTCTGAGTGGTACAGAAGAGTATTCATCCTTTCCAAAGGGATTTTTAAATTTTCCTTCTCCCTTATTTCCATAGAAAAGATTTCTATAGCTAAGATTTCATTTGAGTCTATTATTTCAAGAAATAAAATAAATCCTAGTACTTCAAAGGCTTTAATAAAAACATAGAGCTCAACTTCTTATTCTCATGAAGGAGAAGGTATAAATCCAACTAATGGGTATTTGAAGTAAATATTGAAGCCCTACTAAAACTGAAACAGCTTAAAAATGTATAAAGTACTTGAGTTCAGGACCAAGCTGAAAACATGGAGCATTAATGTAGGCAGGTGAGGCGAGGGGGGAAATGGTCTCTATAACATGCTTTTACCATCACTTAGTGGGTGAGGTGTTTGGAGGTAATCACCGTAATATCAACTGTTTAGTCTCAACACTGTTCTATTTCTTTTATTGGTTATGCTGTGTCTTTTAATAGGTTTTTCATATGCTTTCATGAGTTCTATTTTCTTAACCTCTCCATTTGAAGAATTTCTTCCAGCCTTGCTATCACCCCACCCTGCTCCACCCATGCCACCCCATAAGGACACCATAAGGGACATATATGGGACACATAAAGGACACCCATAAGGGACATTTCATAAGGGACACTGGAGTGGTAAATCTGAGTGTGTCTTTCTGTTGCCCTTGAACATATAAATGTGGTTTTCCAGATTTAGGCACATTATCAATTTCTATATATATTTTGGGGAAACTGTAGATTCACATGCAATTGTGAGAAATAATGCAGAGAGACCCTGAGTTCCCGTTTCCCCCAGTGGTAACATCTTACAAAACAATAGGAGAACCAGGATATTGACATTGGTACAGCCAAGACTGAGAACACTTCCATCACGGCAACCAACAATCCCTGGGGTTGTCCTTTTTTGAGACACCCCCATGTCTCTCCCACTCCACACCCTTCTTAACTCTTGGCAACCATCATGTCCTCCATTTCTATAATGTTGTCATTTCAAGAATGTTACTACATAAATGGAATCATACATTCTGTAAACTATTGGAATCATCTCTTTTTTCACTCAATAAAATTCTCTGGAGATTCATCCAGGTTGTGTGTATCAATAGTTTTCTCCTTTTTCTTAACAGAGTAGTCTTCCACACTGTGGCTTATCTCAGTTTGTTTTACCAGGCACCTGAAGAAGAACATTGGGGTTCTTTCCAATTTGGGGCAGCTTTCCAATTTGCAAATCAAGCTGCAATAAAACTATTTGTGTCCAGGTTTTTGCATGAACATAAGTTTTCATTTCTCTGGGATAAATACCCAGGAGTACAATTGCTGGGTCATATGCTAATTACAGGTTTTTAAAGAAACTGCCAACATGTTTTCCAGAGTGACTCTACCACTCTACATTCCCTCCAGGCATGTGTGAGTGATCAAGTTTCTTCACATCCTTGCCAGCATTTGGTGTTATCATTATTTTTATGGCATTGTTATTTTTTATTGTACCATTCTGATAAGTGTGTAGTAATGGCTTATTGTGGTTTTAATTTGCATTTCCCTGATGGCTATTGACATAAAATGTCTTTTCATGTACTCTTCTTATGTTTGTCTTATATATACTGTCCAGGTTTTCAGTGGTATTTAGCAGCAGCAAGAAGGAAAATACCACATTATCTTTTATGGTGAGTCAAAGTAGAATAGCAGTTAAGGGGTCAAGTTCTGCTCTCACATGGCCAAGGTCCAAATCTTAGCTCAATTACATCCTGGCTGTGCAAACTTAGTCTATTACTCTTTCCTCAGTTTTCCTATCTGCAAAATAGGAATAACACTTACCTTGTTTTGAGGATCTAATGAACTAATGCAAATCACTTCAAGGAATATGTTCAATTATTTCTAGTTATTGTAGAGGATTCATATGCATTTCATAAAATGAGATTGTATGATTTCACAGAATTTAAATATGTGCTTCCCACTGGTCTGGTTTTTAATATTACAGAGAACTATTCTGATGCCAATCTATTTTTCCTTTTTTAAGTGGTGTTTTCCAGGTGTGTCAATACTGCTTGGGGGATTTTAATTTTTCCTTACAATTCTCACCTGTCATCAGTTATGTACGGGGGTGTCTCTTCATAAAGTCTTCCAGCCGGAAACTGCAAATGCTTCTGCACCTCAGAGTCATGGGTATATTTGGTGCAAATTCTCTTAATTTCTAAGCATATGTAAGACACACTTTCTTTACCTAATATTAAATTCCTTTGGTCTTTCCAGGAATTGAGAACAGAGGGCTACGCAGAGAGGGAGACAATTTTGAAACCTGGTTATTCTATTCAAAACCCAAGATATAAACAAGGTTTACTCACATTTACTCTCCATCTAAGGTTCAGTGTAATATAATATTTTGAGTATTTTAAAATTTGCATATCTTTAAAAGTGTAAAATATACCCTTAAAGAGCAGAGATGGGAAAAGTTCTTTTTGAGTGACAAAAAAGGGACAATCAAATCATTGGCACCGTAATAATAATTTCACAGCACTTCCCCATCATTATCTAATCCCTAAAGTATAGCTACAAATCATGTAAGAAGTGTCCTCATATTTTACAACAAATAGTACACAGACAATAATGAACTCATCTACAAAACAGAAACAGACCTGTAGACCTAGTAAACAATCTTATAGTTACTGGGAGAAAGGAGGTAGGAAGGGATAATTCTGGGAGTTTGAGATTTGCAAATGTTAACCACCACATATAAAAATAGTTAAAAACAAATTTCTTCTGTATAGCACAGGGAACCATATTCAATATCTTGTAATAACCTTTAATGAAAAAGAATATAAAAATTAATATACATATGTATATGCATGACTGGGACATTGTGTGTACACCAGAAATTGACACATTGTAACTGACTATACTGCAATTGCAGTAAAAAAAAAACCCCACAGGATTCTAAAACGAGTTTGATTAACTACACCAAGCTATCCCCATAGAGAATAGGCATTTGGCTATAAATAAATAAATGTGCACTAAATGTGCAAGGTAGTAGTAGGTATAGAATTATCTCAGATGAGTTAAAATAGATTATATATAATGTGTGTACAATTTATAGATCCAAAAGCATTTATGGAAAGACATTTTTGGCAGAAAACTATAAACAAACTCTGCAGAGTGGGACTAGATAGTAGCAGTATGGTTGGTGGAGGGACTGCTGGATGGAACTCACATATAGAGGAGAGAATAGTCAGAAATCTGAGCAAGGACCATGGCAGTAGCTTAGAGATAGGGAAGTTAAGAGCAGGATTGGAAATGGAAGAGTAGTAATGGAAATGGAAGAGAATTATTGGACAGGTTGAATCTCTTTGATGTGGGATTTAATTGATTATAGGAGAGCTATTTGGGGAGGAGGAGCTTTGGATGTGTTGATTCAAAGTTCTGGCTGAATTTCAGTTCTGCCAGTAGTTGCAAAGCTGAGTCTGGCTGTCAGAACAAGATTGGAGCTGAAAGTACGTTTTTTATCTTGTATCTGCCATTAGTGATATCTGGTAAAGTAAGCCTCCTTTAATAATGTGTTTCTAATTTGTCTTTTGGCTCTTCTTGTTTGACTGGTCATCTCAAAAAATCCCATTAAGATTTTAATCAAAATGGTATTAAATGGATAAATTAATTTGGAAAGAATTCACTTTTAGTATATAAGAATAGAATATCACACTCTCTTATTAATGAACACAGATTTTTCTCTTCAGTGATTTGTCTTCTTTTATCATCCTCAGTGAAGTTTTATCATTTTTTTCCTGTCCTTCCAACTTATTTCTTACTACGCTTCTTCTTCGGTATTTTATACTTTATAATGGTTTGTGATTATATATATATATACAAACCATTTACTGGTATCCAGAAAAATAATCAATTTTGCATATTTATTTTATAACTGGCCAACTTATCAAACTCTCTCCTTAGCTCTAAGAGCTTCTGTTTCCTCTTCTAATATTTGTGTCAATGTCTTTTTCTTATTATGCTTGATGAGTAGAACGACCAGGGCAATTCTGAATAACAGCAATTACTGAGGGAACAAATACTAGATACTTACTTAGCCCTTGCATAGATAGAAAAGTCATCATCTTGTCTTCATAAATGAAAAACAATTTTATTTTCCCTCTGCTGTTTGTTTTTACTGTTTTGACGTTCTTCTTATTTTACCCACTCTGCTTTTTAAGTCTTGCTTTCCCTTTTTAATCCCATCCTATCATCTTTTTGGTCTTTTTCTTTCCTCTTTTGTCTTTCTGCTTTAATTCAGAGACAGCATCTTCCTGCACTCTGTTGAGGAAGTCGAAGAGATTCCTGAAATTCTTCAAGACGTTGTGAAGATTATGCTTTCCCTCTGGTGTTTTACTACATTTTGTAGACACTTCTTTTTCTTCTTTTTCTCAGTCTTCAATAAGTTGAGATCTAGTCAGACTTTTCTGGTTGCCAGATAGGAGCGTGGACTGTCCTGGCCCTGCTCTGCACCTGTGTGGGAAGATGGAGTTCCCTTCTTGAATCGACTGTTTGAGAGCAGGTTAAAATGCTATTTGTACACCTGCCAGTTTTTAGTGTATTTTCAATTGTTGTGATTCTACTCTTGGGATCTTATCTTCACCCCTTGCACTTTGTAATTAGGGAATGGTCGAAAAATTAATATTCTCACTAGGTATCTGTAATGGTTAACTTAAAAAAATGTTTTTAAATTTTTTGCAGGGGGAGGTAATTAGGTTTACTTATTTATTTTTTTCATGGAGGTACTAGGAATTGAAGCCAGGACCTCATGCATGCTAGGCATGCACTCTACCACTTGAGGTATACCCTCCCCCTATAATGGTTAATTTTTGTGTCAACTTGACTGGGGCATGGGGTGCCTGGATATTTGATCAAACATTATTCTGGGTGTGTCTGTAGGGGTGTTTCTGGATGAATGCAATCTTTGAATGGGTAGACTGAATAAAGCAGGTTGCCCTCCCCAATGTGGGTGGGCCTTATCCAATCAGTGGAAGGCCTGAATAGAACAACAAGGCTGAGGGAGCAGGAACTCCTTTTGCCTGACTGCCTTCGAGCTAGGGCATTGTTTGTTCTTCCCTGCCTTAGAACTCAGTCTGAAACACTGGCTCTTCAAGCTGGCCAGCTTTTAGACTTCAGCTACATGATCATTCTCCCAAGTCCTCAGCTTGCGAAACTGCAGCTCTCAGGACTTCTCAGCCTCCAAAATTGGGTGCATCTATTCCTTACAATAAATCTCACTCTATATACATCCTGTTGATTCTGTTTCTCTGGAGAACCCTGACTCATAGAGCACTCCTACTGGCGTTCTCCAGTCTTGGCCCTCTGCCTTTGGAACATTATGCATGGAGTCTACACCCGCAAGATACGACCACCAGTTTTCCTGAGTCCTACTTCTGTGCAGTCACTCTCTGGAATCACAATCACCTCTGAGTTATAAAGATAAAATTGAGCATGAAAATGCCTAATGTGAATGGGAACCTATTCAGACTCAAGGACTAGGCTAAGGACTTTATGCCTACTGTCCCAGCTATTGCAAAAATATAGAAATGCGGGGGGTGGGTGGGTATGGGAATGGAGAGTGAGATGAGGAGCAAGAAGAATCAGTGCTCTGGCTGCCAGATAGGTCAGCAGCTGTAGACCAAGAACCATCCGCCCAGTATTCCAGTTGGCACAGATACAGGGTCTCTGAGTGCAGGAATAATTGGGATGGTAAAAATCGTGTTCCTCCCTCTTTTCTGGCAGTTTAGGTAGATGATGATACCACTGTCTGGGAGATTCTAGTCAGCTGAGCTAGACTGTATGCTCTGTAAGGGCTGATTGCAATTGCATCTATTGACAATATATTCCCAGTGCCTTGCACAGTGCCTGGCATGAGATAAGTGTTTGGTGTTTTCCATTAACGTCTGTCAAGTATATTCCTCCATTAGGCAAGGTTTACCCCAGATTCTAATAAGTTGTACAACTGTCTTAATTTTCCTTGTGACAATTTTTCTTCTTTATTCTGTAGTTTCATAGCTATTTTAATGGGCAATTGGGAGGAATTTTATATTTTTCTAAACCAGAAGTTACCTTAATGAATTTTTTTTCCTCTTTGTTATCTTTTTTTGAATTGAAACACACAGTGATTTACATACAATGTTTCAGGTGTACAGCAAAATGATTCCGTTATACATATGTATTCTTTTTTCAGATTCTTTTCCATTATGGGTTACTGTAAAATATTGAGTCTAGTTCTCTGAGCTATACAGTTGGTCCTTATTGTTTATCCATCTTGTATATAGTAGTTTGTATCTGTTAATCCCAAATTCCTAATCGATCCCTTCCCCCCTTTTCCCCACCTTCATGAATTTTTAAATGATATTGTGTCAAAGCTGAGGAATGGCTTTACTACAGATCAATGATACTGCATACTTCATAAATTGAATTAGATGATTAATGTTTAGAAGTCAGAAATATCAAGGTGGAACATGATTTTATGTGAGTAAATACCTCCATTTCTCATCTGCACAGTGAACAAAATTACAGCCACCCTCCTGGTTTGTTGTGTGTGTGTGAGTGTGAGTGTTTTGAAGGAGGAGGGGCTATAACATGTGTAAAACTGCTTTGCAAACTGTATACCCTGCATATATTTTAGATGCTGTGGCTGCACGGCTCTGATCATTTTCCATCTCATATGCTAATCTATGTACAACATCTTTTTGTGACCAAGATTCCAACCATGTATTTTATTCTGTCGTTCTCAGAGGCAACAGTGCAGTATTATATTCAATTTCTCTACCAGATTCAAGGGTCATGATCTCTTTGGCAGGGAGAGAGTTACTGTCAGGAAAATCTTACTGTTGGATCCAGGACAAACCATTAAAAAGTTGCGTAAGTCTTTGTCAGCTTAGAGTTGTTGTCCTACAGGTGTTTTGCTATGTTGGCACAGCTCATGTTTGCCCTGCTTTATTTATTGCTCTTTCTTTTAGAGGAAATCATAGAGAAAAATAGGACTTTTCCCACAGATGGAAACGGTGTACCTATTTAGCTGCTGAACTCCTTGGGAAAGGGGGAAGAAATCAGTTAAGAGCTGCATGAATGAATAAAAAATATTCACCTTCAAAACACACTACAAAGATCAATGAAGGATCCAGACTAGAGGAACTTGTGACAGAGAGACACTGGAGTGCCTGGAAATGCAGAGGAAAAAGTGACGGCAATTTGATTAATTTTAATTGAATAAATAATAGTTCATCTCCAGTCACGTTCAAGACTCTGAAGGAGATACACAGAGGAGTAAAATGCAGTTTCTTCCCTTACGTTGTTTATAGCTGAACAGAGAAAATAGAGTGAATAAATAATTCTAACATAAAACAAATTGGGAGAAAGAGGCTATAGCCAGCATGACTATTTCTTAGCAGATCTTTATTAATTATATGAATGCATCTTATTTCTCAAATTAAACGTTTTCCTGAAAACTCATGTTAAAACTGTGTCCTCAAATACAGTACTTAATAAGTCCAAGAAGTAAACTTTCAGAGAGTAAGATACAGTTGTCTGGGAAGAAATAAGGGTTTCAGAAAACATAAGTAGCTTCTGTCCAAGTGTCTGTCTCTGTGCTGACGGCCACTGGAAAGGCCAAGCATATAGGAAATAGTCTTCTTTCTAATATGAAAGGCATATTTGTGTCCCGTGGAATGAGAGGTATGCCTGGTATGAGAACAGGACCCAAGGTCACGGCGGGGCTCCCAGTTCTAACGCATATTTCCTGACTTAGGGATGGATCACTGCTTGGTGGTTATTCCCACCCATGACTTCGATTGCACGGGTCCTAGGGTGCTTAATTATTCTTATAATTTTTAGTTGGTTTTCCCTTTCTTCGTTGTTCTTGCTCTTCCCTATTGCAGAGTTTCAGTTCAGTCTTGAAGCCTGTCCCATCTTATCTGAGCTATCTCGGTAGCATGTTTTATAGTTTTTCTGAGTCTTTTACATGTGGGTCAGCAATTTTTTAGTTCTGAAAGGCTTTAACCCTTTGATGAAGTAAAGTCTCAGAAATATCTACCATTTTTAGAAACAGATACATTTTAAGTCTGAATAGATGTCATATAGAAATGTGAAGCCTACTTCAAAAAAGTAAATATTCAGAAACATAAGCTTTATGAACAGAGTAGAAATGTGAAGCCTACTTCAAAAAAGTAAATATTCAGAAACATAAGCTTTATAAACTGTCACTCATCAAGCATCTATTAATATTTGTCTAATTCTCTTTTAAATTTATATATAGGTACTGTTCAATATTTGTCTAATTTTTAAAGCAAGATGTATGTAGAATAAAATGCAGAAATCTGAAGCATACACTTTGATAAGTTTTGGTAAGTGTATCAACCAATGGAACCACCACCCTGGTCAAGACAGCATTTCCATCACTCCAGAAAGTTCTCTTATGTATCTTTCAATTAATCCTCATCACCCAGGGGGCAACTACTGTCCTGATTCCTATCACCATGGATTAGCTTTGCCTGTTCTTTAACTTCCTGTGTGGAAAGATACAGTTTTTACACCTTTCATTCCACATCCTATTTTTGGGATCAGTCAATATTGTTGAGTGTGAATATACCGCATTACAGGGATATATCACAATCTGTCCATTCAACTGTTGATGGATATTTGGGTTATTTCCAGCTTTTGACTATTATTAATATACATTTTTGACTATTAATATACATACTAATCTGAGTCCACTTTCCAGTAGTTGCCTCACACACATCCACTGATTGACACTCTGCTGCATACTTGAGGGGGTACCTGGATTTTTCTTTTTGTGCAAAAATTCCCTATTACTCTGTCCTGAATAGTCTAACTCCCACAGTCTCTGTGGACTCTCAGTGCCATCTCCTCAATTCAAAGAATCAACTGGGTTTTGCCTGGTTTTCTCTCTCAATGTTGAAGCCTAGAAGCCCCTAAATTCTCTCAAGCTTAGGCAACCACTCCTTTTATTTACTTCTGTTTCTTAAGAGATCACTGTCCTTCCCTGCCTCATGCTTGGTGTCTTTAAAGTCATTGTCTCATATAGTTTGTCTGAGTTTATTTATTGATTTTATTTATTGATTTTTGGTTGTTTCAGGTGGTAGAGTAAAACTGGGCTGGAAGCAGAAGTTCATATTTTATAATTTTTGATGCTATTCCAAATGGATGGTCAAGCATTCATTTCCCATTTGCTGTTTCTAGTACCTAGAAATACAACTAATGTTTGCATCTTGACCTTGTATGCTCTAAACAGGCATGGTTTTAACAAGATCATTGGATCACTGGATTAATGGAGCAAGAAATCATAGGTAATTGGAGAAATTTTTAAAAAGGCTAAGTGGAGGAGGTGGGACTTGAAAGATAAAGAGAATACATTATAGATAAAAGCTTCAGTGTGAACAAAGTGCAGAAGAAGAAGGCATAATCAAGGATTCCAAGAAATTCAGTTTGACAGATCGATGATGAGTCGAGGATTTGGGAAGACTGAAGTCTCTACATATATGATATATAAACACAAAACTTCTGTGGGAGAGCCTTCTCTGATCCTCTGGACCAGGGAAAGTTGTTTGAAATAAGCTTAATTTCTCTTCCATCAAGTGCTGACATTCCTAATTAATTTTTTGTTTGCCTGTTAATGCAATGTTTGTCTTCCATTCTAGGCTGAAAATTCAGTGAGGGCAGGAATCATGCCTGTCTTCCTCATTGTTGTAGTTCCGGCATTTAACAATGAATATTCATTGAATGAACAAATAAATGGAGCCAGGATAAGAAGTCTGAATTTGATTTCATACGCAATCAGAGTCTTTAAAAGTTTTAGGAGAACGATTTGTCCAGAGTTGTGTTTTAGGAAGATTTTTCTGGCAGCGTATGGTGAATGAATTAGAGGAGGTGAGCTGGGTGCGAAGAGAAGCTACTGGAATAGTTTTGACAGGAGGCAAAGTAAGCCAGAGCCATGGTGGTGTCATAGACAGTGGAAGGAAACAGGTACAGATGAGTCTGTAGAGGGCAAACCAACAAAATATGAAAACTGGGAAGGAGACGGAATAGAGAAGTCAATTATATATCTGACATTTTGCTAGTGGGGAATTGGGAGGGAAATGGTGTCATTTATAGAAATAGCAATCTCATAGGAAGAGCTGGTTTGGGAAGGTAGCTGTCCAGCTTTCCCAATACCACTTGTCAAAGAGAATGTCTTTTCTCCATCGTATGTTCTTGCCTCCTTTGTCAAAGATTAATTGACTCTAGGTGTCAATCCTGAGCGTTAATTACTTATGAGCTTTCTAGGGGGATCTATTAATCAGGCAGTTGGAAACAGTGTAGATTTCAGAACAGAGCTGTGGATTAGGGACATAGGTGAGTCATCCACCTAAGAGGGATACTTAGCCCTAGGGAATGATGAAATTGGTGAGGGAGAGAGAAAGAGAGAGAGACAGAGACAGAGTGGAGAAGAAGCCCAAAGAGACGATTTTCAGGGGCATTCACTTTAGGAGGCAGGAGAAGTCAATAAAAGATATGGATAAAGAAAGTTTTCTAAAGTTGGAAGTAGAACCCGTACGGTGTTAACATTACAAAAGGAGAGAGTCTGAGGTTACTTAACTGAATATGTAGAAAGCTTGAGTAGCACAAAGACAGAAAGGGTCATTGGCTTTGATCATTAGATAATGAACAAACCTCGTGATGATAATCCATGTATTCTAAGAATCATTTGATTCTTAAGATAATCCATAGGGCAAAGTGGAGAGCATTATTATCACCACTTTGTAGATGAAGAAGCTGAATCTCAGAGAGTTCAAGTGGCTTTCTCAAGGCCACAGAGTCATGAAGCATCAGCACCAGATCTTGACCCCAGTGCCATCTCTGATGTTGTCCTTGAACACCACACTGCATCCTTTTCCTTCTGAGAGTCTTCAGAAAAACATGCTTGTTCTCAGACATATAATCTGTTTCAATTCATCTCATTATTGTCTATTTCCTGAGGAAACCCATAAAAACACTTGTCTTAGATCCTGATAACCCACAGACCTATGATCAATTTTTAATCTTTGACACAAGGAGGCAAGAATATAAATGGAGAAAAGACAGTCTCTTCAGCAAGTAGTGTTGGGAAAGCTGGACAGCTGCATGTAAATCAATGAAGTTAGAACACTCCCTCACACCATACACAAAAACAAACTCAAAATGGCTTAAAGACTTAAACATAAGACAAGACACCATAAACCTCCTAGAAGAGAACATAGTCAAAACATTCTCTGATATAAATTGTAACAATGTTCTCCTAGGCCAGTCTACCAAGGCAATAGAAATAAAAGCAAAAAGGGACCTAATTAAACTTATAAGCTTTTATATAGCAAAGGAAACCATAAATAAAATGAAAAGATAACTTATGGAATGGGAGAAAATATTTGCCAATGATGCGACTGACAAGGGCTTAACTTCCAGAATATAAAAACAGCTCATACAACTCAATAACAAAAAAAAAAAACAAAAACAAAAACAAAAAAAAAAAACCCAATCAAAAAATGGGCAGAAGACTTCAACAAACATTTCTCCAATTAAGACATACAAATAGCCAACAGGCACATGGAAATATGCTTAATTTCACCAATTATCAGAGAAAAGCAAATGAAAACTACAGTGAAGTATCCCCTTATACCAGTCAAAATGGTCATCATTTAAAAGTCCACAAATAATAAATGCTGGAGAGGCTGCAGAGAAAAGAGAACCCTCCTACACTTTTGGTGGGAATGTAGTTTGGTGTAGCCATTATGAAAAACAGTACAGATATTCCTCAAAAAACTGAAAATAGACTTACCATAGAATCTAGCCATCCCACTTCTGGTCACATATCTAGAAAAAAAACTATAATTTGAAAAGAGACATGCACCCCAATGTTCATAGCAGCACTATAAACAATAGCCAAGACATGGAAGCAACCTAAATGTCTAGTGACAGATGACTGCATGAAGAAATTGTGATATATGTATACAATGAAATATTACCATAAAAAAGAATAAAATAATGCTGTTTGCAGCAACATGGATGGACCTGGAGATGGTCATACTAAGTGAGGTAAGCCAGAAAAAGCCAGAAAGAGAAAGAAAAAATACCATATGATATCACATATATGTGGAATCTAAAAAAAAAGAGAAAAAAAGAAAAGGAATATACAAATACACATATATACACACACACACATATATATGTGTATAACTGAATTACTATGCTGTATGCCAGAAGTTAACAAAACATTATAAATAGACTATACTTTAATTAAAAAAAAGATTAATATTAGTAGCTATTGTCAATAACTTAGGAGTAAATGCTCAGAATCTTTGTTTGCCGTCACAGGGTGGTGTTTTTTGAAATTACTTTGGTAAATAAATATCAGGGGATTTCTTTTTCTGTTAGAGCAGGGAACTCCATCTAAGGAGAATGCCAAGTTTTCCTCATCAATTCTACAGGTTTCCTTAGGTTTAACCATTATTAAGGACTCGTATATGTATTCACGTAATCCATCTAATTAGTGACATACTGTTGTTATCTGAAAGTCGTACAAGAATACCAATAACATTTTAAATACCAGTAACATTTTATGAGTACATTATAGAACCAGCAGGCCCAGAACAGCATGCTAATTGGCCCAGTGTTATCGAATGTGCGTCCTGAAAGGCACAGGTGTGTGGTGAGGGGTAGAGAAAAGGCTCAGGGGGTTCTGATTTATGAATTTCCTCTTTTTTTTTTTTTAACTTAAAAAGGAAGAAAGACACTGGAGATAGTTCAGCTGATAGGTTTGGTTGCTGTCTTAAATAAGAAGCTAATATGAGACGATAATGTGAAAAATATACGCTGTTGGCATCTTCAAAAACTTCTAAAACAAATTAACAGACAAACAAATAAGGAAAAAGTGTCCTAGCGGTAGAATCTATCTTTGGAATCTGTGAGCAGAATCTTGGGTCTGCTGGTTTCTATGATGGGCAGTTATATATAGGATCCAACCCCCTCATAACCAATGGTCATTACAACACGCTTCCTGTGGGTCCAAAGAGGCTGTTCCATTCAGCTCAGGGGAAAGCTGCAGCTGCATTCCTGAAAGGCTAGCTATCTAGGCTTCACAGAAGGAGGAGAGAGCCCCTTATTACGAGCTAATCAAGGTGAGAGCATGTTCTGAAATGTACGCTTACTTGGCCAACTAGCACCTCAGAGCATCAAAGTAGCACCAGAGTTTGGGGTAGTTGGATCCTTCTTTGAGAGTCTTTGTTTGCTGGGTGTGCTGACCCCTTTGACGAGGACTAAGATTTCTTTATGACTTGGTATGATTTTTCAGAAGAAAATAAGGACAATTTTAAGAGCATTTCCATGGATATTCACTTCTCTTTTTCCAAAAAGCAACGAGACAAGCCTACAGGCTTGGTTCCATTTTGGTCAAATTACAAATATGTGACATTTTAGGAACCTTGGGCTGTTTTACTCCTTCACACCCATTTAATCACAGCTCGGTGACTGGGGGTTTGATGGAATAAAGCATTTCTGTCAATTCAGGGCAGCTCTGTTTCTGGGATTTTGTAGCAACTATGGTTTCAGGAGAGAATGGAAGAAATAAACACACTTAGCAACTCAAAGGCCAGCTGCTTTAAAACTGGCTTGAACATTCTGGACTCATCACCATGACTTTTTCTTTTTCTTTCTTTCTTTTTTTTTTTCTGGGTTGTTGTTCTAAATTGTAAACAGACTTGTGTGGATTCTTCTTTTGTATATTTATATTTGGGGAAGGAGCAGGCTGGGGCATTCCCTCTTTTCAACATTTATATAAACTTTAGAAATTTAACAATATAAGGTCCAGATTTCATAGTTATTAAAAATCAAGAGCAAAGACTTGAAAGAAATGTAACTGATGACTATTGGTACCATTTCCTTCCATGTTAAGTGAAACTGGGTAACAATATCCTTCACCTAAATAACACCCTCTGGTCTAGAGTGTCAAAGAGCCTTAGAAAACATCAGTTTAGACTCAGAGACCTCAGTGATACTGACTTGCATTATAGGGAATGCAAGAGAAATGTTTTACAAAAGCTTAAGTAGTAGCACTAGTAGTGGTTAACTAAATTACCCAAGTTTATGTAGTAGCATTCCTGGAGGTTAGCCATACACCGAGTCCCCCCTCCTTAGGTCTGGGCAAAGCTCTTGAAATTGAATTCCCATTACTGTGGTGCATCCAATAATTTTATACCTTCTGTGATACCCACCCAAATATATATACACACACACATGCACATATATATCTATATTTATCTATATCTATCTATTTCCTTTTTATGTAAACATCTGCTACGCTGTCACAGCATAGTAGAAAGTCTGGTGCCCAGGAATACAGAACCTGATCTAGGCTACCTATTGCCTGAGCTCTGTGACTGCCAGTGCAGCATTTTAACATAATCTAGACATCATTTTGGAGAAACAGTAAAGATGACGGCTATAGTGCATATCTGAGTGGTAACTCACCAAAATCTATTCTTTTCTTCTGCTTAAAGTAGTCTGAGTTTTTTTGAGGCGGGAGGTCTCTTTGTGAATCCATTGTATATTAGTCATGAAATTATAGTCATTACAGTGGGATTGATCCAGGCATGGGCCTTGATTGGCTTAAACCAATCAGAACATTCTCTCTGGCCATAAGGATTACTCAAAGACAAACATCATCGAATTTGGGTCAATGAGACACATCTATATACAGGGTAAAGCTTCTGAGAAATTAGTTCCCTTATTCTTCTAACTACCCCTGCCCCTCGCCAAAAGCTTTCCTTCTGATGGGAAGGTCTGGAACTCTTAGAGCTTTTGTCACCATGAATGGATCTGGCATTAAGACAAAGCTGAGGCTTTGGGGGGAGGGGAGGAAGTGAGGGGAGGGTAGACATGACAGATAAATAGATAACAGGAGTAGGAACCCATACAGCCGTAAGAACCCGAGTCAAGTCCTGGATTATCCAATTATGTGAACCAATAAATTCCCCACTTTTTCACTCTTCGGTTAAGTCAGTTTTGGCCAGGTTTTCTTCTACTTGCAACCCAAAGCATCCTACTAGCTATAGAGGGGTTCAATTAGAACTTAGTCCCTAGAGTCACACTGTCCAATAGCAACTTCTGTGATGATGGAAATGTTCTATAAATGCACTGACCAGCATGGCAGCCACATGTGTCTGTTGAGTTGTGGCTGGTGACTGAGGAAGTAAGTTTTTAATCTAATTAGTTAAAATTGAAATTTAAATAGTCACACACAGCTAGTGCCTACTATTTTGGATAGCGCATCACTGGATGGCCTTTGAGATCTCTAACAGTTCTAACATTGTATGACTTTATGAGTGTACTTAGTGCATATAAATAACACCCATGGATGGATCCAAATGTTACCTAAACTAAAATCTGTTGCCAATACACACAAAGACATCTAATTTCCAGTACGAATGGATATATCAGATTTATGTTTTTATTGAAAGCTACTATGGTGGTTAATTTAGAAGCAGATGATAAAAAGATCAATATCCACTACTTCTTTCCACATTAGGCATTTTATAGCTGGGAGGGCTAGGAAAAAAATACATAAAGTCTCTAACGATATTTTGAGGATCATGTGAGTTAATGCGTGTAAAGGATTCAGCGTAGAAGCTTACTTAGTGAATTTCAGTGAATGGCAATGTATCTGCTGTCACTATGGTTACTTAAGACCAACATTGATGACTGGATGCTACCACCCCTTAGTACATAGAGACGCCTCTAGCTGACTGAGTAGACCAGTGATAGGTGAGATATGGACATATTGGAAAAGACTTAGAGAGCAAGTAAGCCAATGAGATATATCTGCAGAGGATTAAACTCTCACTCATCAAAGTGACCAGGAAGTTAGTACAGGAGAGAAATTAAAGCCAAGACCTCCTGGCTTGAAATCCAGGGTCTGGTGTACTTTCTTGTACCATACTTTATTTTGCTTCACCTTTCTTCCAGATTTTTCAAACTTCCTGGTGTTCTCTATTCAGTTTAGCAAACAAGTTCATACTGGTGACCTACCAAAAATTCCATTTGCCTTCTAGGCAGTTTTACGATAAGATAATCTTCTCAAGACCATTTAACCTCACGGTTGACTCTAGTTTTACTCTTAAAGAAGTGATGGGAAGGCTTTAGTTGTCAATGTTATTGACTGTCTGAGGCATAGCTGTTTAAAAGATTTCAAACATTCAATACTGTTTGGATCTCTTTCTTGATTTCCTTTTTTTTTTTTTTTCTTAGAGAAAAAATATTTTTCTTGAGTTTCTAGTACTGTATTATGGTCAAAGGCAGCATCATGGTATAAATTCCTTATTGGATCATAGATTTTCCTCTTTACTTCCCTCTCTTGTTCATGGGCTACCATCTTGTTGCTTTCAAAGGGGAGCAAACAAGTCCTAAAAACAAAATCCCTGCTGATTCAATACTGAGTTAGCTCATCTTTAGGTCAAGGGGGCAAGACACAGCCCACCCACAATTTATCACTAAATAAGCAGATGCTGACTGTCCCACATCTCCAAATTTAGGATTTCAAAGTCATACCAATTCTCCTCCCCAGGGTGTATGGATGGACTTGTTAGAGGGTGAATTTTGCAGCTACATTACCTCATTAAAAATTATTATTAGATTGAAATTAGATTGTGATCAATACTTTATGGCTGTAAAATCAGAATGAGGTGAGACCCCCATATGGGTTCATTTTGCATTATATTGCTTCCACATGGATCTATATCTGTTAAGCTACTCTGTGAAATTAAGTATAAGTATTTTGAAGGAGATATCTGATTTACAAAGACTTTTTTGTTTTACCATCCATCTCAGTCCCTACCAGATGTTTTTAGAGGCTCACCTCAACTACCTGAAGAGGCAGAAGAGTCCTATACTTCCATATGCTTAAAAAAAAAAAATATATATATATATATATATATGTGTGTGTGTGTGTGTGTGTGTATATATATGTGTGTGTATGTGTGTGTGTACACTATTTCTCAGTACACTATTATTTCCATGGCTATAAGAAAAAAAAAAGGTGTTTCTAGGGCTGCCACATTTCTTCCCTTCTCATAAGAAAGTTTAGGGGGACAAACATTTTCTCCAATTAAATGTGTGCCTTTTTTGATGCCAAAGAATTGGTCTTCTCAAACATTGTTACGTATGGTGATTAGACGTCTAAGATGATACACACACACCATATATTTCAACTACTTTAAGAGTGAGATTGGCTTTGCTTGGTTAGGGTGGGAACTAATCATGGATTTCAGAATTATTTCTGGGAAATGTCACCCAAGCTCCAAAAACGAGACTGTAAATTCTTAAAACATAATCCATGTGGCAGCTGGGGACGTTCTATATTTCAATCAGGTTTAAAGTCTGAATGATATTAGCTCAAACACTTTTTTTTAACCAATATAATTAAAGTTATGGGCAACAGAACAAAATAAAATCGCAGATTCTAAGGATATAATAAAGAGTATGTTATATGAAAAACTTTAAAATGTAAAGCATTAATGCACACAAAAGGCTACCAGGCATATTCAGGAAGGCATTCAAATACTGGGAGCCAAGAAAATGTACTATTGGAAAAAGAAATGTTATACTTGATATATACATACAAAAGTTACAATAGGTCAATGTTCATCATATCATCCATCGAATTTTTTCACTTTGAAAGCACTGGGAGATCCAGTAGTGAGTCATAATTGTTACTTCCAAACTAGATCAATTTTGAAGGAGACCTATTCCTGAGACGAGCTGATAAATGTCATTTATAATGGGAAACATTTGCTTTCTGGCTAGTTCAGCGCATTTAGGTAGACAGTAATGAGTTGCAGCTGAAGGGTGGGGAGCCTCTAAAAAGAAGTATATTTTTTCTTTGCCAAATATAATGAAAAAAGTATGACTTCCAACTGCCCCACTATTGATATTCATTCAAGAAAGATTCTTGCAATGTGACTCTTTCACAGGAAAAAAAAAACCCACTGGAAAATCAGAAGAGCAGATTATTACAGCTCAATAAACAGTATAGAAATAGAAGAAAAATGAAGATTTATCACTATAGAAACAAAGACACAAATTAAAACAGAGAATAGATATGGCTTAAAATACAGGAAAATAAGTGTATAATAGACCACATATTGGGATGGGCTAGTTTATGGTTTAGTTACAAATACATTCCAAATCTCAGACAATAACAGTTTATTTTTCACTCTGCTCTGTGTCTGGCATGGATCTGCAAAAAGGGAGTTGCTCGTTCTTGTCACCAGTATTTCCTTAGTCAACATGGGAAGGGGGTTACAGCACTGAAGTCCCCAGCACCGGCAATGAAATGCCTCTACCTGGAAGTGACACGTGTCACTTTCAGTTTCATTTCATTGGTCGAAGTAAGTCACATGGCCATGACTAACTTCAATCGAGTGACGTGCAAATCTACATATGCCTGGAGCAAGGAGGATCAGAATATTTGTGACCAGCTCTAATGGCTATCACATCACAGTTGAAGAAAGAAAAATGGTGATAGATCAAGGACTATTACATGCGAGGAGAATCTACGGGAACTCTTAATACCAACCACCAGAAAGTATTTGCTGTCTTCAAAAGAATAACTTTCACATTTACTGCTAATCAATACATGAACATTAGAACCTTGAAAATGTATCACATAAGTTGAACACAAGGATAAAAGCAGTTGCAATAAATGGTCCAAACATAAACTTCCAGGCAAAACTAGACTGATTTGCTAATATACTCTCTGTATGCTTACTTAGCAAGCCAAAGACATTTTCTGATCAGTTGTGTTAGGAAACATGGTCTTTGATAGTAGACTTTAATCTTTTTGTTCATCCAGAGGAAACTTTCACCCTCAGTGGACACCCAAATAAAATCTTATGTTGCACCTTGGCATACGAAACCAAAGTGGATCTCAGCCACCTGAACTGGGCTTGGAGGCCCAGAGTTCCCACAGAGGGCCTGAGACACTTCAGAAACCCTGGAAAACCCTAGATTGCAGCTTCAAGAACATATCTCAACGGAAAGGAGTTACCTGATTGTCAAACAATGTTTTCACTTAAAAAAGTCAAGAATTGGAAATGTGAAAATGAAGCTTTCGGTCCATTTCTATGTAAATCCACTTACGATGTTTCTAAGAGGTAGTACAATATTTGTGCTCCAATTTAATTATGTGATTCATGTGACAAGATTATTTGTATCTGTCTGTAATTGGGCTACACAGACCTTACTATGTCTATGTACATGTGTAACTGAGACAAAGCTTCACAAAATCTAACTTGTCTTTACTACATGCAATAAACTCTGATATGTTCTATCCTATGCTTTTTTTTTAAATGCTGATTTCAACCCATTAAACTGTTTCATGACCCACTAAAGGATTACCACCTCAGCTTGAAAACAGTGACCTGAGGGAAGTTTCTAGTTGGTGTGCCACAAGATCTAGCCTCTTAAACGTTTCTCCTAGTGTTTGATGTAGGACATTGAACACAGATCATGTTGCAGACGGATGATATTAGACTGGAAAATGTAGCTAGTATGTCCTTAATAGGCTGCAGCAATGGGTCAAGAAGATAAATTGAGGTTTAAAAGAGTTAAATGTGTAACCCCACACTTGAGCCTAAAGATGTGAGCTGGTCTTGAGATGAGTTAAGGCTGTGGGACCCAAGGCCACGATCAGAGCATGTTTATAGTATGCAGTAAATAATTGCTCCACGCATGCATCAGTTATATAAGATTTAGAACAAAGAAAATAGAAGTATGCATGTGCTAGAGATATTCTGTAAGCCTAATGAGCAAAGAAACTCAGACTGTGCATGTGTTGACAAAAAACAGATAAAAGCAGGACAGGTGCATCATAGGTACGCACCTCCCTGTGGCAATAAAGTGTTGCTAACCCCATGGTGTCTCCGGCTGAAGTCTGTCTGGTGGTATGGCAACTCCTTGTGCATTTTTTTGTTTGGGCTGCTCACCTCCTAGAACCCCACATCAGCCTCCCTCAGCTGACAGATGTAAACCAAATATCCCAAATAGGAGACATATTTTAAAATTTATTTTATTGTAGAAGGAGGTAAGGATTAAAAATAGAATGCATGGGAAATATTTCAGGATTTTAATTTACTTGTAAGCATGATCTGAGTCATCAGGATTAAGTGATTGCCAAAATAACCAGGTGAAACCAAGTTAAGTGCAATCAGAGGAAGGGTCCCTGAGAGACTTTCTTGAGGCCAGAGCTTACCTGGGGATTTGCGCTTATATCTCAGGACCACACTGTAATCAGAGGGGCCATGGCAAATCTGAACAAGGTCAACAAGGATGATGGGGAATGAATCATATCACGTGGAAAATAGTTGAAGGATCTCAGGGTGTGGAACAGAAAACATGACTAAAGGAATAGTGGTCTTCAAGTATCAGAAAATCTCATATAAAGTCCCATAGAAGAAAGGTTACACTTGCTCCCTCTTCTCCCAGAGGGCAGAATCATTCATTCATTCATTCATTCATTCAACAAACATCTTTTGAACACCTATTACTTTTTACTAAGCCACATTTTAGAGGCATCAGAATAAAAAACTGCCCTCAAAAAGCAGTGTCTAGTGCAGATAAAAGACAGGTTCCAGCTTTCTGAACCTTGTGTTTGTGACTCCTATGGCAGCATTGCTCCTTGGGCTTGGCGTCACCCACTGGCAATGTGCTGCCTTCTATGTGGGACTGGTTTATCCATGGTCCAGACTCATGGTCTGCATGGCGGACCCAACCGTGTCACCATCCTGCAAAAATCCTCCCAAATCTCCCAGTTACCTTTAGAATATCCACCTGAAATCTGAAGGGCACCCACGGTTTGTTTTCAAAATCACTATTTTTCTCCATATCTCGGGCCGTCCCCCTACCACCCTCTAGCTATTTTAAATCAATCTCAGTATCCTGTGTGCTGTGCTTTCCCACTGCCTACCCGATGCTGTATGCCCATCCTTGTCACTGGCGCCCGGCTGACTTGTTTTTCCAACCCAGTCACCACCTACATCGTGGGGCGCTATGACTCCCACTGGCCATGTTCCATGACCCTGCTTCTGGGAACTGTGGCACACGCTGCCTCTTTGTTACTTATCCTGGTGAACTGTCATTTATTTATAACACTCCCTGAAGACAGGAGCGTTTCCTCTTGGTACCTCGGCACCAGGCTCAGTGGGTGGCACAGAGCTTGGTCCTCAAAAACGCCTGTTAAACGTATCAGTGAATGAAGGCACAGACAGAAGGGTTCAGATTACATCAGCAGATAAGCATTCCCTATAACAACTTTAAACGGAGTACAATCTCTAAAAATATTGAATCACTGTGTTGTACACCTGAAACTAATATTGTAAATCAACAAGAATTCAATTTAAAAAACCAGATATGTGTTCATAAAGGTTGAGCTGTCCCTTGACTTTTCACTTCTGAAAATGAATCTAAATAAAGGAAATGGGAGAGAGATCTTTAGAAACTCATTTCCACGTTCAAGACCACTGTTGACGGACGGCTAGGCGCCATGGGTCAGTCAGGTAATAGGAAGCAACTGCCCAAGACTTGCTTCACGGGGACGTAAGAAGAGATGATGGATTATTGACAGCATCATCAGGAGGTGATCTCCGTTTGCTGCTGTGTGAGTTGTCCTGGCATTGCAGGGGGCATCCAGCATTTCTCTCCTGCAGGAAGGCTGGCACCGGGCAGTCCGTGTGTCGGGGCAGTGAAACAATCTCGCATGAAGGGCTGTGCCAGCCAGAGGGAACAGTGCTGCCTTTGAGAGGCACAAAGAGCCACTGTCCTGGCCTCTTTTTTTCTTCTCCAAAAACTGTTAGGGCCCAAAACTCGCTGTGGAGATAACAAAGGCTCCTCGCAGACTGAGCAGAAGGCTGTAGTCATTTCACCTGTAGAATCTCAGCCAAAACCAGCCCACAGGCCACAGCCCGCAAGATTAAGGCATTCAAGCATCCTTTTCACCTGGATGGCAATCTGAAAAACAAACAAGCTTTGCTGAAGAAAACAGAATATCCCTTTTTTTCTCAGCCTCTGTTGGTTCTGGATGCTCTGTCCTCACCAACAGAGTGAAGCAGCTCCTGTGGGCAGGGTGTCATCTTGGAAATGTTTACCCCACGTGCTGGTGACTTCCATGATGCTTCCATTCTATGCACATAAGAGGAAAGCCTTAGGAGTTATTTCAGCCAAGACTGAGCAACCATCCATTAGGCAGGTCTTGCGCTAAACAGGAGGTTGGACTGGCTGAGCACTGAGCTCCCTTCCAGGCTCTGTAATTAGACGGCTGGGAGAGGGAACATGTAACTCATTCAAATCTGTAGTCACCAGGTCGTCACATTAATACCCAAGTGGCTCAGATGTGGACAGCGCTGCCAAGGACTCAAGTGCAGAGGGCAAGGCTGGTTGGGAGAGGAGAGAGGGAAGAGGAAGGCTGAGACAGAGCTGCAGTCAAGAAGAAAACTGGTTGAAGTCTACACGGGTGCTTGCGGTGTTTCAGGCAGGAGCTGCACTTAGAGGTGAAACTCAGTTTGCTTGGAGGTGAGTAGTGAAGAGACCAGTCCCCAGGCTGTTCCAGGGCAACAGAATCAGTGCCGTGGAACTTCTGTGCTAGGCAGACAGCCCAGAGCGTCTGGGGCAGCAGAAAGAAGACTTCTTGAATGTGTTGGTGAGTGAGCTTAAAAGAACGAATAACAGCTGACCTAAGCTGGGAGCGGGGTCTGCAAAGATACTCGATGTAGAAAGGATACACAGGCAAGGCAGGAAAGCAGGAGGGAAAGTGGCCGACGTGGTGAGCTGCAGGCAGCTCCTTGGCGTGGCTGGCATGGAGGACACCTGTGAAAGATGGCAGGACGAGGAGTGGGAAAGCGGTGGCTTCCAGACCAGGAAGATCTTTCCTGCTGTGCACAGCGGTAGGGAATTTACTGACGGTGGTGAGAAGATATGGGTCCCAGGTCCACGGGGAAGAAGAGGGGCTTCCTGGCAGTGACCTGGGGAGTGGGCAAGACTTCAGAGAGGGAACGAGCCACAGGGACTGGACTTCCCAGCCTAATCACAGATTCTCTCATCTCAAGTGTGGAGGAAGGATGCCGCCTGCCAGTACCAGTCAACAAAGGATGTTTCAGCCGTCAAGCCATCAGCCACCCCAGTGGTGCACCTGAGGGGTTCAGGATGGAAAAGAAAAAACAGCAAAAAACAGGAGATTGGCCCTAGACAGTTAAGGTGCATATCAAAGGGATGATTGCCATAAGCCCAGACTCCTGCCTCTTCCTACACAGAGAAAAGTACTAAATTCATTAGCTTGCGATGTCTGGTTTTTCTTTAATTAACAGTAATTTTTGATGTTTGGACAACTTGGTTTTTGTGGAGAAAACGCCCGTGTATCCTGGCTCCTATACCTGTTAGGAACAGTCCCTCAGAGCTTCTGAGAGGCTGTGTCCTGGGCTTAAGTCCTCAGTAAGTCTGCCATATAAAACAAAATTATCAAATTTTCAGTTGTATATTTTTGTTTCATTTGATACAAGCATGGCAGGAGAGTGACCGAAAGGCCCACAGTGGCAAGGGCAGCAGACATCGCAAAGATGGACTAGAATCCCTCACCTCTCACCCCAACTACATCCTGGTACCATATCAGGCCCTGGAACCCTGTCTGGGGATGTGGGGACAAAGCTCCAAGAAGATCCGAAGTAAAATTTCTAGTAACGCAGAGGCTTAGGGCTTGGAGAATATGTGATTTAAAAATATATATATATATATATACACACACACATATATTTCTTTTATATCAGAATTTGTGGATTGACGTGTATATCAGAATTATGATGTGGATTATATCATTCAAGCCTCACAATAACTTATGTGTGAGGTATGATTATCCCGTGTTTATAGTACTTAGATACAGAAGCTACATAAAGAATGAGAACCGAAGAACTGTTCTCATTCACGCACCTCATTTTACCACTGAGCTAACAGGTTTTGGAAAAGCTAAATGGGTCTTCAAGTTCAAAGATTAAGCCTGGAGGAAATGCTGGTTATACCAATGAGCATTTTTTTTTTTTAACTTGAACACTGTGGTTGTTGCATCTCCATTTGTAAGGCAGGCATGTTTGAAAGGAAAATTTCCCGGAGATTTTCTACTATTGAAATATTCATTGCAGCCTAGGACGATAGGTATGCGCAGTAGGAAGGTGCTGGGTCTCACTGGGTTAATTCCTTCCTGAAATTCCTCCCCTCTCAAGTTTCCATGGGAGAGGCAGCAGATACAGTGAAGGACTCGGTGGGTAGGAAACTTCTGGAAAGGATGCTGCTGCTGCTGGAGCAAGGAGGGAGCCCCTCGGCGTCCAGCCTACGGAGCAAAGCCAGCAAGGCCAGTCAACTGCGAGGTCAACTGAGACGGCCCAGGGCCGGGGCATCCAGCTTAGAGGTGGGAGCTTGCGATCTGTGGTCATCTGGCTGTTGACTTAAGGAAGAAACTGCCATCTCTGTCACGTGCCAGGAACTCTTACTAATGTTACCTGATTTAATTGTAGTGAGAAGACAGTGAGAAAGGAATTATTTCCATTTAACAGGAGAGGAAACTGAAGTTCAAAGGGTTTAGGGATCTTGCCAAAGTCAGAGCGCTAGAAATCAGAGGGTGAGATTCAAAACTAGGTCTCTCCCATCCTCAAATTATTTGCTTCTGTTTTTTGTTCCTCCACCGTGAATCTTCATTTATTTCTATTTTACCCTCTCTTACTGGTTTTTTTTTTCCATTTGTAAAAAGAGCCTAGAAAAGGGCTAGTAGAATATCCTTCACCTTCATTAAAATTGAGTGAACAAATGTGAAAGTATTTTGAATGAATAACATGCAAAATATATTTAAAGGATATTTGCAGTAAAAAGAAACATGGCTCCCATTACCAAGGAGCCTCAGCTTAAGTCCAGACACAGTGTCAACATACAAAACCATTTGTCTGTTTTTTAATTGAAGTACAATCAGTTACAATGTGTCAATTTCTGGTGTACAGCGCGATGTCCCAGTCACGCGTATACATACACAAAACCGTTTTGATTCCAATACTGGTACAGGAGAGGCAGAGAGAAGGGACACACACTGGACTTCCCCATGACTGTTTCTGAAGGGGGAAAAAAAAAGCTTTGGTGAGCTAATCTTGAACTTGAGGCACTGTTCCTTTGTTGTCCAGCTGCTGCCTTCAAATCCTGTGTTTGTGTCACCGACAATTGCCACGGAAGCGTTTCATTTCGTTTATTTATTATTCATATCCCTCCAACTTCCAAAGATAAATGCAAAGCAGGGAAGTGAAGCCTTTTCATTTTCATACACTAGATTCATATCTCGGCTGCTTTGTTTTGCTGATACGTCAGTGTAAAAATTACGGAGCTAAGACAGCCACCAGTCCAGAGGGCTAGGCGACCGTAGTTACTCTAAAATTCAAATATTTGGATTCGATGCAGAGGTCCAGTGCCAAGGACATGCTGATCTGTGATTGAAAGGCTAAAACACGAAAGGCCCAATCTCACTCTCCCCTGACTATGTCGAAGGGATGCACTGCAGATTTAATCTCTTTAATCTGCCTTGCTGCTTCCAAAGCCACAATTATTCTGAAACCACACAAGGGCCAGCAGCAAGCGCAGGGCGAGGCTGGGACACAGATCCCCACGGACTCTTTGTTCCATTGCAGAGGATTCTCTCGGTGGCCAGCTGAAGGCCTTCTCTTTGTGTCGTGATTGACAGGCATGAATTAAATATCACCCCACTGGGCTTTCTGATTGGTGAACAGCGATGGATTACAAGAATGTCTTGGGAAAATGGCGTTTCACCATAGTGAGACACGACTAGAAAGGCAGGGCTTTTCCAGCTAATCCTGAACTTGACAACAGCAGAGACCTTGATTCTGAGCTCTGTTGTTTTTTGTTTTTTTTTTAAGCTTGATATGTCTTGTTCAGGTCTGGGAAGGATCCATCCTAGAATGGTCTCAGAGAACAGGATGAAGCCAAAGGAAGTTAAAAAAAAATGGGGAGGAGAGGGAGAGAAAAAGATTGTTTTCTTTTAAAGATTGAAGTTTCTGGAGATGTACTTTAAGGATTCTGTTCTTAAAAGGGTCTGGCATTGTCCCCAAGGCATTTTTTCTTTCTCAGTTTATCAGCGTGGCAATTAGTGTTCCCCCGGGCAACGCTGTAGTGGCTGCAGCATCACCCTATTGCCAGCATACAATGCCCAGCCTTGGGCATAAACACTCTGCACCCACAGCCTCTGGTTTTGAACAAGCAGAAATGGTACAATAAGAAAGTCTTAACGTGCAGAGAAATGGAAGAGCAAAGAAAGGTGTCCCAGAATTCTAGGAGACACAGCGTGTTTGTGGCCAACTAGAAGAGGAAGGAGAAAATGGGGACAAAGTGGCAAAATGGCAGAAGCAAACCTGTCACCTAGTCTAACAGCTGGTGAGGGTTTAGGTGAGTGTTGATTTCAAAGAAAGGTGGTGAAGCTGCTCCAATTGATGAACCCCGGAAACAGAAAGGGGTGATTCCCAATGGAGGCTGGGAGCGGCGCACTTAGTCTTGGTTTACATTTTGTGAACGATGTTTTCTGATGCCTCTAACATACATTCCAATGTGAGAGTAGGCTGGGTTCTTAGCTTTGCTATCAGTAAAACTGTGGGAAGATGGCATTAGGAAGAAATCTTTTGCCTGGCTTTCAACAAATATCAAAGTTGCTTTGCCATGGAGTTGGAGCACAAAGATTCCTTCTACAAGATGAGAAGGGGGAAGTATTTAAATGTTAGCCAGATTTGGGGCAGTTAAATAGGTAAGCAAAAAAAAAAAAAAAAAAAAGTGCAAAGGGTGTTTTTGGCGTGGGAGTTCTTACCAGGTCTAGAAAGGTATTACCAGTATTAACCAGGCCACCAGTGACCGGCTTACAACCCTCAACTAGGAAAACTGGTGGGCACCATCCAAGTGAGCAGATGAGAGTTGGAAGCTAGTACCCAAGTGTCAGGAGAGCAGCCATGGACAAACCTGGAGCAGAGGAGTGGTGATAGATGAAGAAGCACACAGCACAAGGCTCAAGAATTGAGGGGAAAGCCGAGAAAACAGTTCCACATCCTGGCAAGAAATTGTAGGCAGCAGGGAGAGCCCACAGCACCAGAATCATGCTTGAGCCAAAGAACCAAGCTCCAGGCATCTCAGGCTGGAGGCTGTAATGTTCCCGAAGAAGCAAAAGTGCATCTTGGCCTGGCCAGGCTTGTGGGCGGTGTGACCATATGGCTCCTCCAGGGGGGGTTGTGTGTCGGAGGTGATGGTGGTGAAGGCAGCCGGCAGACGTTCCAGGAGCGCAAAACTCAGGAGCCGCCCACCTGCGTTCTCTGCCTGCTGGAAATGGCATGCTTCTTCCGGGATGACACTCTGGGGGTTTTCACGTTCATGGAAAGTCCAATCAAAGCACGGGCCTTATTTAGCGACTGCACGGTCTCCATGGTGGACAGATGCCTGGCTGAGCAGCTATTCGGGGCAATGCCAGCTCCAGGAAGCCTTTTGAAGCTGGAAGAGTCCCACTCCGGGAGGAAATGTGAGTGATAACAAATCTGCTTTTTCAGGAGATTACCAGCTTGCTGAGCTGTGACATGGCGCATCCCCGTCCCCTCCCACCCTGTTTTTCCCTTCCTCAGGCACCCTGAGTTCCTGGGAGAATTTATGAGCTGTGTGTTTCTTCAGCTCCTTCATGAATCCAAACAGTTGGGTCCTCATGTCCTGGATCTGATGTCACTGAAGGTAATGGGTTATTAAGGCATCAGAGAGGCGGACTGGGCAATGGCGGGATGTATTACTACTGGGGCTGCCATGACAACGCATCCCAGACTGGGAGGCTCAAGCAGCAGAAATTTAATGTTTCATGATTCTGGAAGCTGGAAGTGTCAGATCAAGGTGTTGGCAGGGTTGGTTTCTCCGGATGTCTGTCTCCTTTGCTGGTGGATGGCCGTCCTCTCCCTGTGCCGCAACATGGTCTTTCCTCTGTGAGTGTCTGTGTCCTAATCTCCTCCTAGGACACTAGCCGCATTGGGTTAAGTCCACCTTAATGACCTCATTTGACCTTAATTAGCTCCTTATAGACCTTTTCTCTAAATATATTCTGATGTACTGGGGGTAAGGATTTCAAAATATGAATTTGAGGGGAGGGGACAGAATGTAAGATGTCACTAGTGGCCTCCCTGAACGCCCAGAAAATACAATGGCTTTGGGGCCTGTAAGATTCATCTAAGAGCAGAATGCTTATGGACCTGCCACCAATACATTTTCACTTAATCACAGACTCATTTATTATCATAACCCTATTATTATCACACACCATGTAATTGGCAGATCAACGTCAATACATATTTATTGAATTAATGAAGAAATCTTTTCTTTCTTGAAAAGACTCACCCTTCCTCGTAAGAAGGACCTGACAGTTGAAAGGTAAGCCAAGGTGTCAGGTTACTCGGCCGCTCACCTCCTATTGAATGGATTCTGGGCAGTCTCTAGTGGACGATAAAGCATTATAAATAATTCAATTAAACAACCCTTGTCAAAATGAATTAATAGACTGCTCTTTCTAACCCCGTTACTTCAGTTTCTTCAAGTCTGTCGGCTTGTGTACAGACTTTAAAACTCCGAGGGTGAGGCCCTCTCCTGAGAACGGAGGAACGGAATGCTGGGCAAACAGCCTCCTTCAAAATGAGTTTCAGCGAAAAATGCCAGATTGGCAGGGACAGGGTGAGGGGCCCTTCATTTCGGGCTCATTCCAGACCAGGGCCAAACAGGCTCTTGGTTAATCGATGGGGCTAGGTTCCCTGCAGGTTTATGGGCAGATGAGACCCTGAGTGGCACATGAGTCTCACCCCCAGTAGATTCTAGCATTAGTTAGTTGGCTGTGGCCCTTGAAGACAAGTCTCTGCTCTGGGAACACAGTTTTCCTTTGTCACGGTCACAGCAGCCTTGGGACAGCGCCACGTCAGGAGTATCTCTAAATCAACACAGGCTTTAGAAGGAAGGGCAAAGTTGTAGATCAGAGCCAGGAAAAGAGGTAAAGAATTGAACGCTATACTATCTAAGGCCCAAGGATAGGCTGATTCTTTTTTTGTTGCAGTAAAATACACATAACATAAAACATACCACGTGAGCCATTTTTAAGTGTCCAGTTCAATAGCATCAAATATACTCACTTTGTTGTACAACCATCACCACTATCCATCTCCAGGACCCTCTTCATCTTGCAAAACTGAACTCTGTCCCCATCAAACCCCAACCCCCCCATCCCCTCTTGCTCCATCACCTGGCAACCGCCATTCTGCTTTCTGTTTCAGTGAACTGATTACTGCAGGTGCCTTATGTCATCACACATGTATCTGTTCTTCTCTAACTGGCCCATTTCCCTGAGAATAATGTCTTCAGGGTTCACCCACATTGTAGGATGTGTCAGAATTGCCTTCTATTTTTAAGGCTGAAAAGGATTCCATTGTATGTATAGACCACACTTTTTTTCATTCTTTCATTCTCAATGCACCCTTGGGTTGTCTCTACCTTTTGGCCATTGTGAGTGATACTATTATGAACATGTTGGTACAAATATCTATTTGAGTTCCTGCGTTTAATATTTTTGGACATTACCCAGCAGTGAGTTCACTGGAAGGACTGATTCTCTCTCTCTTTTTAAAATAAAATATTTTATTTAGTTTTTTTTTAGAGGGGTGATCAAGTTTGTTTGTTTGTTTGTTTGTTTGTTTATTTAAATGGAGGTACTGGGGATTGAACCCAGGACCTTGTGCAGGCTAAGCATGCACTCTACCACTGAGCTACACCCTCCCCCTAGGATTGGTTCTTAAAACCAGGCCTCTCAGGCTATTTTCAAGCCTGGACAGAACAATAAGAAAAAACAGGGATGCATGCTGAGCACTGGAACTGAGGAGGAATCTGGAAGAGACTGCGGGGTAAAGTCTAGTGAGGGAACCTGAGCAGTAAGGACTCCACGGTCGGCCTCTTGAGGTACCGTTTATCAGGAAGGACTTCTGCTTTTAGGTTATGCATCTCCTTTGGGTCCCCTAACTCTACATCTGAACTATTCCACCATCCTTTACACTTTCTCTGTTGGAGGTTATTTATACGTGTGTCTTAAAATTCCTACTTAAACTGTAAGCTTCCTGAGGGCAGCAACTACATGGCATTCATCCTCGAAGCCCCAGGAGCACCTTGGACATTCTCTGGAGCCCAACCTGTGGTTAATGAGTATTTACTAGAGAGATGAACCCAATACTAAACATTAGAGAAACAGACCTACTTACTCATTTCCTGGAATTCTTCAAGGAAAGCACCACACGCATGTCAGCGTAGATGTTAAAAATAGTAGTTGAGTAACCAGAGGAAGTAATAATACGGCTGTGGGAAAATGAGGCCACATCTGAAATACCGTGTGCAATTCCAGGCCTGATTTAAGTAGCCTCTACCCTAGGTATTGAGGATAATCTAGAAAAAGCAGAAGAATAAGGAGAGTGGAAGCTGCCAGATAAAAACAGCTGAATGAACTGACTAGCTTGGAGACAAGAAGACTAAAGAGAGAGAGATAATAAATGCTTGCAAATATTTGAAAGGCTTTCTTGTGGAAGAGGAAGCCGGCTTAGTTTTGTTCCAGAAAAAGACCTAGTACCCGGGACCCAGATTTAAGAGCAAAGAAACAAGATTCAGTTTGAAAGAGAACTGTTCAACTTTTAAATTTGAGCTCTTCAAGAGTAGAATAGACTGCTTGATTAAGATAATCCCCTGTTGACACAGAGATGATCAGGAATGCAGTAGAAAGGGAAATACAGACTCGATCCTATTTGACCATCATAGCTTTTCTTTCTAAGCCTCTGATAATTTCCTTAAAAAAAAAATTCCTGTTCAGTTTCAGAGAAACTATATTCCCTGTTATGTCTCATAGGATTACCTTGTGTCCTTGGAAGAGATACTTCCACTTACTGAGTTTGGTACCACTATTCAGGATACTGTTTTGTCTCAAATGATGACCAGTCTTAGCTATGAGCTCATCACTGTAGCTGGAATCTCCTTGGAGACGGTCTGTGAATGCTTTCTCTGCTTCCTAGTATTCTTAAGCAGGAATGGGTCATGCTGTCAGGTGGGGTGTGTCGGTAGTTAGTCTTCTGGGTGTAGGGATTCCCCATTCTTTCTGGATGTTTCTAGAGCCGCCTTCCAAAGCTCACATTCATTGCTCCTGCCTGAAGGCAGAAATCTCTCCTTGGCAAGGAGGGTCAGAACTTGTCCCATCCGACTGCTCCCACTGTATTTCTGTAACCAGTCACCCCTACATTAGCCTCTGGGCTCCTCTCTTGCTTCTCATAGCTTGGGGTTGGAGGCTTGGAGCATTCCAGAATGATTTCTTCCTTCCACGACAGCCTTTTGCTTTTTGAAAAACATCTTCCTCTATTATCCCAATCCTGCTTGCCTTCTCTTATTTAGGAATTCCTTCTTATTTCTGGTCTGCCAAGAATATCTCTTCCAGTTTTCCAGTTATATGGCAGGTTTGTTATTTTAAACATGTCTTTTCTGTCATTTTTAGGCATCTGTGCTCAGTTCGCTATCTTAATTCAATCTCCTGTCTCTTCGAATTCTACACAGCATAATTTTACAAATGAAAAAGGGAAAGTAAACAGAAAACACAGTTTTTATAAAAAGAACTCATTTTAAAACTGTTTTTTTTCTAACTATAACAATAATAGCACATAGATGAAATCCAAAATCATTCACAATATTAACACCAAAATACCCATCATTGCTTGCATTTTGGAATATATATAAAACATAAACACACACACACACACATATATATAACTTACTATAAATATATATGCTTGTATATATACATATACAATATGCTACTTTTATATAGATATATTTATATGGAATGAGAAGAAACTCCAAATCACCTTTACTATCTCTTGAAATCCCTCATAAACTATTAGTGATTATTTCAGTAATTAAGCCGAGTATAAACTGCTGGCTACCTTTCCTCTTCTTCAAACGCTTTTTGGTTTTTCTCAGTTTTGTGTATTTTGCCTTAAAATTGTTACTCTTTCACTTTATTTCACTCTGTGCAGCAATCTCTGCGAGGCTTAAACAAACACAAAGACATGGCATCTGTCATCCTAGGTGCCTGGTAGACACATTCTGGGGTGCTTTTTCAGGTTAATTAATTTCAATTTTTATTAAAGGAACTTATGGACACAGTTTTAGAAATCCAGTGGTGATTCCCATTTTTTTCCTAATTTATATCACAATTTATATCAAAGTTCTACCTTCCTATTTATAACTTTAAGAAAATTGACGTTCAGAGTTGTCATTATGATGATTGTGAAAATGTGTTTCTTTTTCAGTTGAGTAGAATAGCATGATTATGTTCCCTTAGTCAATTTTTTTTTCATGTTCCTGGAGTTGTTAATTGACGCTTTAATTTTTTTCTCAATTTGTACATTCATAAATTATAAATACTCCAGTAGCTTTGTAATACGCCCCTCAATTCTATTTTCTGCACAATCAAGTGCATTCGTTTTGGTTTTTTATCCAGATCTTTTCCCCAAAGCGCTTCCTTCTCATGTTCCAGCCTGGATCAGTTGCTTTCTTGGCCTCCGAGCCAGCTGCCATCCTCTGTTGCATCCTCTGGTCCTCTAATTTGTTTCTTGGTTTTTCTCCATTTTTTGCTGGAAAACATCATTCAGTATTTTTCTGCGAAAGAGCATATGAAAGGTGAGGCATTTGAGGATTCTAGTATCTAAAAAGATCTTTTATTCTATCTTTATATTTGGTTAAGAATTTGGCTGGATATAGAACTAAGAATTTGGCTGGTTATAGACTAAGGGCAGGAAAAAAATATCCCTCACATTTTTTTGAAGGTAACGATTCATTGACCTATAGCTTCCACTGTCCTTATGAGGAAGTTCAGTGTTATTTTGGTTCCTGATACTTTTAATGTGAACACTTTTCATTTTTCTTTTCTAGAGAGATCCTCTTAGGATCTTCTCTTAATTTTTGATGTTCAGAAATTTCCCAGAGATGTTTCTGGTTTGGGTCCTTTGTGGGAGGTGCTGAACATGCCCTTTTAAATCAAGAGACTCAGGTTGAAAATAATGTCTTGTTTCCTGTGTGTGTATTGTGTGTCTGTGTGTAGTGGGGCAGGCAGTTTGGCTACACAGAGAAAGGGAGAGCAGTTGCCCTGTGTACGCAGTCTTTCATCCATGGTTTTGGTTCCATGCCTCAGCAAGCTTCATATTGCGTGGTGACTTCAAGACCAGGCTTTCTAGAGCCCCTGGGGTGGGGGATGGGGAGCAGAGGGGACGGTTCTCTGTTCTTTGTTGTTTGCTCTCGCAGGCATTTAGGTGGCCGGCCTCCATTCTGCATCATATCGCATCCATTCTCTTTTTCTTAAACTAAAGAGATGTTAACATATCATTCATTTGGTCTTCTGGACTTCTGACCTATTTATTCCTGACATTTTATACCTGACATCTTATTAGACATATTAGGCTTGTGTGAAACCCGCCAGATCTTCACCAGAAATCCAAAGAGCTTCTCGAGTGAAACTCTGAAGCAAAAATGTCCATAGTTTGCAGTGGAAGGAGTTACTGGGAAAATGTTTCTGACCAGAACAAAGAATGAGGAATATATGATTTCCCTTTTCTTTAGTAAACATTAACTCCTTGCCTCTTGGCAGCAAATGATGTAAAAGACAACAATCAGTTTCAGCCTTTCCCTGCTGCCTGAAGTCTTATCTCTTTCTGTCTTCACCAGTCCCTCCTCTGTTGCTAACAATGAAAAGATCTATGGTTTTACCTACTTGGACCGATTGGTGCATACATGGCCAGGAGTCATTCTGAGTGCCAGTCTACAAATCTGACCTAAATACAGAAATTATTAAAATAGTTAACCCTAGGGACCAGATGTTACTTCATCTTAAGGGCACTAGACTGAATTCCTTTTTTTTTTTCTTTATAACAATTTCAGCAAAGGCAAGAAGAAAGTAAGGTACTGACACCACGATGCCACCGCCGCTGTGCTGGATTTCTGATGATGCATTTGATGTGATCTCTGTAATGACTATCCTTCTAATTCAGAGAACAATTGACCCTTCAAATCTACAAGTTTCACATCTGTGAATTCAACCAACCACGGATCAAAAATATTCAGGGGGAAAAATAATTCCAGGAAATAAATATTTACCACATGCTGGCAGCTACTTGCATAGCATTTGCATTGTATTTTCAATGATTGACATTGTATTGGGAATTACAAGTAACCCCGAGATGATTTAAAGGCTACAGGAGGATGCCTGTAGGTTATATGCAAATACTAAGCCATTTTATACAAGGGACTTGAGCATTCACGAGTTTTGGTACCTGAGGGGGAGGGGTTGAGGAGGGTGGAGGGATAGATGCATCCTGGAACCACTCCCTGTGGACACGGAGGGACAGCTGTGGGCTGTTTCTCCTAGACTTGTTAGGTGCCCACACTGGGGACAAATTGCCTGGGTTTGAATCCTGGTTCCACCACTGATTAGCTCTGTGACCTCGGGAAAGATACTTAATCTCTTATGCCTCAGTTTCCTCATCTGTGAAATGGGGCTACAGTAGTACCCAGCTTGTAGGGTAACTGTGAGAGTAAAATTAAAATACTGCCTCCTGCATTTTAAGTGCCATATAATTGTTGGCTATGATTACTGCTGTTGTTATTTGAAATGACGGGATGTTAAGACGGTCACTTTGGTTTTAAGGGCCTCATTAGATGTCAAAACAAAACCGAATGGTCTAGAGTCACAGCTGTTGATCAAATACAAGATGCGGAGCTAATTTCTTAGCAACCAAACCTCAAATGACATACAAGAGACTCCTTTTTGAAGACCCACCTTGTTCCTTGTTGTCAATATTTCCAAAGCGAAAGTTTGAGTTGGCCTGATAAAGTCCATATTCCGCATGTGAATAGAGTGGGTCCAGGGCACTCCTCCTGGGCGCACGTGACAACCCTAGATTTCCTTTTCCTCCTCTTCAGGAAATTCCCTTCCTTATCTGATTCTTTTTCTATAAATAGATGCAATGTGTTCAGAAGGCCATGACTAGCTTCAGATTTGGAAGGGAGGCTTTTGTGAGAAGCGGGAGTCTTTGCTATGCCTTCTCTGCCCCACTGAGCCCCTTGCCCAAGGTGAGGGGACGCGAGGGGCTGGCAGGTGGGAGGGACCTGCACACGGGAGCCGGCAGCCAGCGCGCTGAGCAGAACTGAAGATGACCTAACCTCGACTCCTTCTCCAAGGAGGATTGTGATGTGCTGGAAAGAGCCCAGGATTCAGAGTCTGTCAGATCCAAGTTCCAATTTTACCCCGATTCAACTTCTCACAGCTTTATAAACTTTGGTTCCTTCATCTGTAAAATTCGTTTCTCAGTGTTGTGTTGTAATGTGGAGCAGATGTGAAATTATTCTGCAGATGACAGAACCCCTTTCCTCTCATTCTTCTCTCCTTTTTCTACTATGCATGATTATTAGTCCAAAAACCCATCTCCAAGACTCCCCCTGCAGGAGCGGGTCAGTCCAGACAACACCAGCATATGCAAGGCCCTCATGATTATTCTGTAGGACATTCACTTAAAGGATGTGCAAAGGTCCAGTGTTCAGGGCTGGCCTAAATTACCTCCGATAATGGCTTGTTTCCTCCAGTGGCTGAATCCTGTGTATCCAATCAATTTAACAGTATTTATTAAGGCCTGTCCTGTGCTCTCAGCGGGTATAAAGGAAGAAGAAAAGAGCTTAGAGTTTAGCAGAAGAAACCCAACAAGGAGGTAAGTAATGTAGAACAAACCCAAGTGACGGACTATGGACAAAAGTCTGTGGGTCTTATTGATGTTCAGAGTGGGAGAGATGAAGCTTTGATGCCTGTATGTGGCTCCTGTACCACAGAGTTAAGCACTTCTAGGCTAAGTGGGGTTCAGGGGGTTATATGCTGATGTGGGTCAGGGTCTGGGGTCTTCTGGGAACGTGTACATGGGCTGACTTGTTTTCAGGAGTCAGAATGCTTTCCCAGCCCAGAGCTGTTCCAGTCCAAGGTTTCTCACCTTCTCGGGGAAGAAAACAACAACAACAACAGCAGCAGCAACAACAACAACAAAAACAAAGGTAGTTTGTGAGAGCATACAGCAACTTCTTCTCAGAACAAGTTCTTGGCCAGGCTCAGCTGCCTACTGATTTTGAAGTTTCGGTGATTTGCTAGAAGCAGGGCCTCTGTCTTAGAGCGTGAAGTCTCTCCCAGATCCTCTTCCTACCTGCCTCCCTCTGTTTTGCACAGAGAGGAGGGAGACTCGTGCATCAGCAAAATACCTGGCACATCTCCATTACGTCTCAGAGAACTTCAGACTCTGAAAATGCAGCTAAACTCAGCTCAGCGCCCTCCGGTGAAGGTCGTGGTCGTTTGGCATTCAACATTTTCTAGGCAGGAACTCTCTAGTTCTAGCTGATGTTCAGCAAATGCCCCTTTATTTCTCCTCTGGTGTAAGAACACCAACTTCTGCTTTTCTTTACCACTTTCTACTGATTTGACCTACAGTAATAGCATTTCCCCTTAAGCAACCAGGGTCATCTCCCATACTGGGAATTTCCTAGTTTACATCTTAACAGAATAAGATGAGTGCACTTTGGGTTAAAGTCAGATACCATCCTGGCACCTTCCATTTTAGAATCTCCGATTTTCTGGCTGCTGCTTATCTCATAATGATGCACTGGTCTGTTGGAAGTTCTGGAGAGATTCTGTCGGACTTCAAGTTTGCCCAGGCTATGAAGGTCTGAAGCCAAAACAGGGTTGCGTCAAGCGAAAAGCAAATCAAACCTTCCTTGGTTCAGGGTTCCCTCGGCTACTGCAGTTCACACCAATGTTTTTGAGAGGGGCCCAGCTGGTAGCTCACATGGGTTTGCAAACAAGTATTTCCTGGGATCACCATTTGTTACTACTTGGGCTCCTGCAGGGGGCCATCACCCTGGAAGTTGCAGCAAAGCTCCTCAGCCACAGAGAAGAACTGACAATTGGTCACGGTTTCCGTTATTAGCTGCCACTGAAGCCATGGCAACCACTGAAGGCACGGCTGCTGTAGGGGCGCTGAGCGCAATGTTGGGGTGTGTCTGGCCAGTGGGTGCCACCAGCATGGTCCTGCCAATGGGGCTGTTGCCTACAACAGATGTCGCCCTGATGCTGGTTCTGGGGTGGGTTCTTCTACTGCCTGGGGGTCAGCTGCCACCCAAGTTGGGCTACACATGCTGATATGCATCCTGCTTCCCAGGGCCACAGTCTCACTGTGTCCATGATGCCCAGAAATGGCCTCATCGAAGAAGGGACAGAACTTTTCATTCACTTTCAGGCCATGAGCTCATCCTTCAGGCCAAAGTAGTGCTGCTTTATGCTCCCAGAGTGTTACAGAGACTTTTGCACAATAGCAGAACTTTCCATCTGTACTTGCTTCCCCATCTCACCCATGAAGACCCCACAGCTTGTTCACCAGGAGATGAACCAGCGGAATCATCTATGCCCGGGCGCCATGCTGTTTGCTCCTCCCACACTGAACCAACCTGGCGAGCACTTTCCTAGGGCAGCGTCCCTTCCTGGGACCATAAATCTATCTCCAATCCTCCCTCCAAATTCCAGCCAGAAGCACAGTTTGTAAACCCATTTTGTTGAAGTGTAACAGCATGATTAATGAAAGACTTTCAAGGATAAAAGTAAATTCCATCAGTATGAAATTTTGTGCCAAATGGAAAGGTTAAAAATAAAGGACACACCATTTCCATGTATTAAGAGTTTTCATATAATTTTTAGCAGATGCAAATGAGTATCAAATTGTCTAGATGTTTAGATTCCATCAGACACATTTCAGAGGGATGTGTACTTTTCGTCTAAGATATTAACAGTTACAGTCTGTTGGAAACGGCACCCTTGGCAATCATTTAAACTCACATTGAAAAAATTTGGATGTTATCTTTAAAACAGGTGAGGAATGGCAGAGTTTTTTTAAAACTTCTTTGAGGGGGAGGTGAGCTGTGAGCAAAAACGTCTGATGACCTCCAATTTAGCTTGTTTTGCAAAGATGTTCTAAACAAGTGAATTTTATTTCACAGGTGGTTTTTTTCATGGATATATTTCATATTGTGTTTGTTTAAATTTGCTTTTCACTGGAAACCCTGAAGAACAACAATTGTATTAGAAAGTGACGTTAATTCGATGCATCCTCTATCCTTAAGGGGCTGCTCAACCTACCATATTGGATATTTTCCTTGAGGAAGCAGAGCTCAGATTACGAATCTCTAGATGAAGGAATACACCTGGTAGGGAACCACATTAACACTTCTGTTTTACAGCTTGATCTGTTCTCATTCTCTGCTGCCTGTTTCTTCTGCTTTTTCATGTTAAAAAAAAAAAGTTGGCAAAAGTCAAGATTGGCATGGAGGATGAGTGGGAAGGGAACAGAATTAGCAAGGAATCCTTAGTCTTCCCTGTGAAGTTATTTTCATTGCCACGCCAAGGAGAGAAGAGTGAAGAAGAAATGGGGAACTTGATTATCAAGAGAACCTCTTCCTGATTGGAAACAGAATAACTGTCCCAGGAAACACTGGTTCCTAGGCTGTGCCTTTTCCTTGAACATCTTTAATACTCCTTATCTGCTGGTTACAAGAGAGACAGCGACTCTTTTGTTGTTGTTGTTGTTGTTGGGGGGGAGGTAATTAAACCTACTTATTTATTTTTGGAGGAGATGCCAGGGGTTGAACCCAGAATCTCGTGTGTGCTAAGCATGTGCTTTACCACTTGAGCTATACCACCCCTCGCCACGATTCTCTCTTTTCAGTGACTGGAAAGGGGGAAGTTCATTTTCTCCCTTGCCCTGGTAATAAACACTAGGGTCACCTTTAATGGCGAAAACTGGAAATGTAGCCAGTAAGGAATTAAACTGATGCCTATGTACTTGTATTTATTTAACTCATGTTCTAAGTTACATCTACTCTAAAATTTGTGGGCAGACCTTGAGAAACTGTATTTGTTAGAGAGTGATACTGACAAGCTGATGCGCAGATTTACATGCATACACACACACATCCACACATGTGTTTAGTGGGAAACATTTATCTTCGCTCCTTGTGCTCTGAAGATCCGCACCGCAGTCTCAAGAACAGCCCAGGTGTTTGGTTCACTTTCTACAATCAAGCCTTCAAACACCATTGTTTAGCACCAAAATTGTCGGCTCTGTGTCAGAGAGGAAATGATCAAGGTCGCTGTCAAGTCTGTTCTTGTCAAGTCCAGCTTCCAGGTGAGGACCTGCACGCTGTCATATCAAAACACATGGAGGTGGTCACTGCACGTGCTGAGCCCTGAGTAAATGTGTGTCTGTGAGCTCCCTGCCCAGTCTTCCTGGATGCCCAGCCCAGGAACCAATATTTCTTGCTCTAATGACCTAAATGTGTGTCCTCTGGTAGGTGGGCCAAAGGGAACCTGAAAGAACCATGGAGTTTCCATAGAGTCACAAGGCAAGTTCATCTCACAGCTGTCGTGGAGTCAGATGACCAAGTTGGACGCCCCTCCCCTGCTGACCCGAGCTCTGTAATGATTAGACTGTCACCTTAGGGGAAAGCCTATCGGGCCACCGGGCATCACTGTTCCCCGCTCTGGGTCAGAAAGTTATGAATGCCGATTCCACGTGGAGGCTGGAAATCGTTACCCGCAAAGCTCCACCTCTGAATAGCCCTGAGGTCCGTACATCAAAGCTGGCCTCTATTTGCTTGTTTTTCTTGGCCAAGCGGGAGGAGGAATGTTGGAGAGGCCAGGACCTTCCCATAGAGGAGCAGGGCCCCGACTTGGTGTGTTGATCATAATTCCTTTCGGAGCGAATTCCGCTGCAGGTCAGCTGGCTCGGGCACAAGTGTTCACAGCTGCACGAAGGGTGTGCAGGGGACATAATGGCTGCTGTGTGCGCTGGAGAACAAACAGTCCCACACAGGCCTGGGCCTGAGAAACAATGGGGCGGCAAACAGCCTTCCAAACAATGCCTTTATTTCCTGCCATAACCCTGGGTGAGATGAGGCCCGGCAGGCTGGTTCCACCTGACCAAGATGGGGAGTTCATTAGGAATGAAAGACACGTGAAAAGAGAGGTGGCAAACGTTGGTTTTTTTTTTTTTTAAATCCTTCTGCAGAGCAAGATATAATTAAAACTATTTTTTTTAATGCCCAGATAAAACAGTGTGATAAAAATACTGGAGAGGTGTTAGCAGCTATTTCAGGTTTAAGTCTTTCTGACATTAAATGTTGTGATTCACTCTCTATGCTAAAAATATTGGCGTGAGCCACCCTGGGCTTCTCTGTTTCCCAGCAAGGCAGCTGGCTTTCCTGCAAGCTCGCCTCTCCGCCCTGCCTGAGCCTGCATCCTCATGCAGGTCAAAGTCCTCCTGGGAGCTGGTTTCAGACAGCTCCCAGCTAATGCTAATGCTAAAATAATAATAATAATAGTAGTAATAATAATAACAACAACAATAACATCTCCCAAGCACTTACGGTGGAGCAGGCCCACTTTTTTTTTTATGGTAATATAATGCATATTTATTTATTTATTTATTTAACATTTTTTATTGATTTATAATCATTTTACAATGTTGTGTCAAATTCCAGTGTAGAGCACAATTTTTCAGTTATACATGAACATGTATATATTCATTGTCACGTTTTCTCTGTGAGCTACCGTAAGATCTTGTGTATATTTCCCTGTGCTATACAGTATCATCTTGTAATCTTCTAATTCCTAGAATCCTCATGAGAGCCCTCTGAGGTGGGGGGTGCCATTGTTCATCCCATTTTACAGATGAGGAAACTGAGGAATGGAGAGGTTAAGCACCTTGCCCAAGCTCATAACCTGTAAGCCTGTTCCAATACACACCCAGAGCCACCCCGGAACCCGCTTTGCCGGGCGGCTTTCCACCTGTGCAGGTAATCGCCTCACCCCGTGTTTGTGACGAAATGGCACCCACAGCTCTTGCAGGAGACGGGCATTGAGAGGAATTCCAGGGTAGGGAGTACTTTGAGGAGATACAAGAGATGAGTGGGAAAGACACCTTGTTAGTCTGAGAAGGGACTGCATTTGGAGCTGCAACTCCAACAAGATTGCTTACTTACCTCCATGGCTGACAATTACTCAGACCCAAGGAGATCCTTCGTGGAGCTGTTCAGAAACATGCCCCATGCACAGTGCTCCTGGCCGTTCCGGGCTGGCCGGGCTGGCCCTGAGCATCAAATGTGCTCAATACTGTTCATGACGTTGGGCGAGTCTCAGGGGTCAAAAGGCGGCAGGGAGAAAGGACAGGCCAGCTAGAGAACATCACCAAGATGGAAATGGATACGGGGGCTTTGGGACTAACTGAGAGAACCTTTAGAGACAGTCCAGCCACCTCCTTATTTTATAATTGAGGGGCCGAGGGGCGGGGAGGTGGAGGGACCCCAGCTCATATCACTCGGGTGGTTCGAGGCAGAGTCAAGAGTAAAACCGAGGTCTGCTCTCTCCACCTGCAGGAAAGAACCAACCCAGTCAGAACCATTCGTGAAATACTTACTGAAGGCTGTGCTCATTAATGCCTCGGCAGGGATGTCACAGGGAAGAGAGAGAGTGTAGGATGCCTCCTCTCCTGAGGCTTGCGGTTTCCCCGGGCAACACACGATACATAAAAGTCAGTGCTGGTGGGCTCACTGCCCCCCACCCCTGCTCCTCTCTCATGAATCCAGCCACATGCAAGAACAGAGGGGACGTGAGTTCAAGGGGGCATCAGGTTAGGGTGGCAGAACTCAGGTTCTAGAAGTGCGCCCTGGTCCACGCTCAGATGGACAAGAGGGGTGTGGTAGTGAGAAAGTAAACCACATGCACCATAGAAACAAGAACCTCTCATGCTGCAGGACAAAGGAGCAGTGAGAGTCACCAATGCAGACAGCAAACAGGCTTGTCTGGTGCTCGGAGCATGTGTGTCCACAAGGGGTGAGAAATGACATCATGAAATGAAACTGGCATTAAAAATGTTCCTGTCACACCCTGAAGCAGCTGGCCCTGTGACGTTTGAGACATGGAGGAATCTGCCTTGGTTTGAGAGCTCAGGAAATCTCTGTGCCAAGAACTAGTCAACAGGGCATCAGGCTAGAAAGATCTAGTCACCATGTTACACAAGTTTTTCTGAATAGCTTTCAGACTAGACGCAGATGACTCCAGGCAAGTGGGGAGGACCTGCGGGGGAGTCAGAGAAAAGTCTGTGCTAAGCAGTGGATGATGGATCAGTTTGGACCCTGCCATTTATCAGTTGTACAGCTTTCGCAAACTGTTAAACTTTTCTGAGCCTCAGTTTACTCATCTGGAAAATGGGGTGAAATACGGGGCTGGCTGTGGAGGCTGACAAATGAATTGTATCACTTTCTAGTAGTTCAGCCCCCGGAAGCTGCTTTGAACCTCCTTAAGTCTCAGTTTGCTCTTGTGTAAGATGAGGGACAATAATTACTCTCTACATCAATGAGTTGTGAGGATGAAATATGATCACTTGTGGAAGTGTTTAAGGCAGTGTCTGGCACGTGATGTTCAATAAATATTGGCAACGTGTGCAATGCGTGAGGTTATGGAAACGCGTGCGAAGTCCCTACCATGCGGCCGTATGTAGTGGGTGCCTATTAAATGTTAGACATCATGTGACTTTGAGCGACCAATAACTGTTTGTGGAACAAATGCTCAAAGGGGAAATGTGTCCTTTCATCTTTGAGTCTCTGGCGCCTGGCACTGGTATGTAGTGGCGTATCAGTTTCTTGTGGCTGCTGTAAGAAATTGCCACACATTTAGTGACTTAAAAACAACACAAATGTATTATTTTGCAGTTCTGGAAAGCTTTCACTAGGTTGAAATCAAAGGTTCCTTTTAGAAGCTCTAGGGGAGACTCCGTTTCTTTGCCTGTCCCAGTTTCTGGGAAGACCACATGGGTTTCTTGACTCATGGCCTCTTCCTCCATCTTCAGTCAGGCGTGGAGCATCTCCAAACTTCTCTGTCTCTGACCCCTACTTCTGCCACCACATTCTCTTCTGAGTCCGACTCTCCTGTCCTTCTCTTATGAAGACCCTTATGATTATAACACACCCTCCTGGATAATCCAGGATAATCTCCCCATTTTACTATCCTTAATTTAATCTCAGCCGCAAAGCCCCTTTTGCCATGTTGGCAATGTAGATGCAGATCTGGGCGTGAGGGCGTGGGTCTCTCTGGGGGACCATTGTGGGTTGACTGCTCTAGGAGTGAACGAACAGCATGTTGGGTGCACGTCAGCATGTCCAACCTCTGTTCCCCAAATGACCTTGCCCAGTTCGTCTCATACTGAACAACTTTGCCCTGAACCATGTGTAAATTCAAGGACATCTGACTTCACAAGAGGCTTTTCCAGATGCAGGCAGTTTAGCATCCTGGCCTTAGAGAGAAGGGCAGTTCCTGATGTAGGTCAGCATCCAGGCTCTCTCTTCTTCTCAAGTTAGTTATAAGCATCTTGACGGTCACTATCGCCAGTAAGTTTACTTGCCTCTTATTAACTCATTTTTCATGCTGGGTTTATAGATGAATAAAGCAAGGTGCGGAGAGGGCTGGCTGGGCCTGGAATTACAGCTCAGTGCTGCAGAAGTCAGAATCCCTTGGGTTCTGAGTTTCGGCTTCAGCATTCATGTCTTCGCCTCTAACTGGAAGAGTGGAACCTCTCAGGTTTTACTTGTGTAGGTTACGGCTTAGAGTTATGATGAAATCAAAACTCTCTTTGTTCTCCTCTGCGTTGGCACACTTTCTGTTTTCAGGGCTGGACTTGAAGGTTGCTGTAAGAAGAACGTCTGTGAACTTGTGACACTACACAAATAGGGACATGGCACCTCTCGGGTGATTTCTCCCCAGCGTGGAAATGATTTACCAAGTCCTCTGCTTCCTGATGAAACACTGGAACTTCTTTGAAAAGTTTTAACTATAGTCAGTTCAAAGATGGTTGCCAAAATAATTTGTACTTAAAAACAAAAATGAAAAAAAAAAAAAGCCATCTGTTCAAGTTAGAATAGCACCACAATTATTTTAACCAGCATTCTGATTAGGGTAAGTTCAAAAACTAAGGTTTTGTACCCTTCTAACAAAATCAAGGTTCAAACAACTATTACCTGGCCATAGAAATGATCAGGGATTAATTAAAATATATTGTGAAGGACGAGGACTGAGACAAAGTGGAATAAGATGCTCAGAGATGAAGGACAAGAGAAAGTCAGCATTAAGTAAGATTTACGTGTGATCAAATATTTGTATATTGCATATGACTGTGCTGATTAATGCTAAGTGCTAGGAGTTGTGCATAGATACCTTTTTTTTTTTTAACATTTTTTATTGATTTATAATCATTTTACAATGTTGTGTCAAATTCCAGTGTTCAGCACAATTTTTCAGTTATTCATGGACATATACACACTCATTGTCACATTTTTTTCTCTGTGAGTTATCATAACATTTTGTGTATATTTCCCTGTGCTATACAGTGTAGTCTATTCTACAATTTTGAAATCCCAGTCTATCCCTTCCCACCCTCCACCCCCCTGGTAACCACAAGTAAGGTATCCACAGACTTGTGGATACCTTATTTTTTTAAGCCTTACAATACTAGGAGATAAGCATTGTTTCCATTGAACTGAAGCTCAGAAAGCTTAAGCCCCTTGTCCACAGTTTACACTTAGTGATGGGAAATCTGGACTTATACGCAAGCCTGCCTGTCTGCCCATAACCTCCTGTGCTAGTATTCTAGGCTGAGATGAAGAACAGGGTTTGTTCCGCTCCCTCATTTTAAGTATGAGTCCCAGGGAGGTAAAATGAGGTGTTGCTAGCACAGTAAATGGTGGTTCCAATGGCAGAGTGATTTCTAGTAAAGCTGATACCATCTGTTTCTCCGAAGGAAATGTCTTTCTCTGTTAGCTTATACACTTTAGGAAGCACATGCAGTCTAAGGGGCAATCCTGACGATGCTGGGGCTGGGAAGACAATGCCCCAGTTTGAGCCAGACAGGGTCGGATGAGGTAGATGGGTTATCGTCTTGGAGCTGGAGGGGTGACCTGCCCCCTTGGGAGTCACAACCATCAAATGTGAGCAGCAGTGCATTCTGGGGGTGGGGAACAAAGCCAGGGGCAGGATGGGGATGCTCAGAACCTTGGAGCAGGCCAACCAGCCAGGACCTGCCTCAGCCCCCGAGGCCCCAGCACGTGCACAGCAGGTCCAGTCAGAAGGCCCCGCAGGGAGCTCCTGTGTGTGCCAGCCCCGGGCCAGAGCTCGATCACAGGTGTCAACGTCCAAGGCCAGGGTGGATTCCCTGTGAGTGAGCCTGTCCTGGCCCCTCCATGTGTAATTTGGGAACTATCACACTTGAAAGATAGCTGGTTTGTTTATTCCCAGAAACAAGGCAAGAATCTGTGTGATTGTTTTAAAAACATGCCTCATTTTCTACCTAGCATTGAGTTGGTGGTCAAGATCATTGTTTCATTTAAATATAGAGTTATCCTCAAGACACTTCACTGATTTATTTTTAATTGAAGCATAGTTGATTTACAATGTGTTTGTTTCTGACGTACAGCGTAGTGATTCAGTTATAATACACACACACATTCTTTTTCATGTTCTTCATTATAGGTTATTACAAGCTATTGAATGGAGTTCCCTGGACCTTGGTGTTTATCTATTTTGTATTTAGTAGTTTGTACCTGCTAATCCCAAACTCCCAATTTATCCCTCCTCCTCCCTTTCCCCTTTGGTCACCATGTGTTTTTCATGTCTGTATTTCACTGATTTTTAAAAGGCCAGTTTCTAGGCTAATAAAGGGCCATATTAAGTAGATGTGTACGGCTAAGGGCCAATGCCTAGTATAGACTAAATATTAAATGTTTGTTAAATTAATGAACCTATTTTGACACAAAGAGAAGTCCTATGCTTTGGGGACTCCATGGGGACACCTACATAAACCCAAAGAAATGAGGAACTAACATGTAGGTGAAACACTGAGTGTAGTAGGTAAGGGAGGAAACCATCCCTCTCTACAAAACTGAAACAGAGGCTGGCTGAGGGCAGCCCATGAGTGAGGGGAGAGGCTCTTGGTTGAGGGTCACTTTCCACCTTCCTGGAAAAGATGCCTCTCATCTTTTTCACAGACCCCAGTGCAGCAAAGGATTTATTCAGCTGCCTGGAGTCTGTGTGTTCCAGCAGCAGGTTAGGAAATGAGTTAAATGTCAGATTATTAAATGTGGCACGTGGGAGCATCTGAAACCGAGATTTTAGTCATCTTGACTCTGCCTTAAACACCCACACAACAGAAGCAGAACACAGGGCGCTGGCTGAGCGGGAGAGAAAAGCAGAGAAACTAGAAGAATCCTAGAACATCCTCTGGTCTTTGTACCACACTCCCCTTCCTTTTTTTCCTTCTTCCCCAAGTCCTTTTCTCTTTATCTAAAAATGAGTCTCCCATCCCACTGGACGAGAACCAACACTTCTCTAGGCATGGGAGGGGATGAGCTAACTGCAAATTTCAAAACCTTTCATAGTAATACCGAGCTCAATTCCTTTCAAATTTCAATTCTAAAATCCCTCCTGCTGAAAATCTGGGAACTAAAACCCAATCAGATTTTCACAGGATCAATTATTTAACATCTTTGAAGCAAGTAAATAAGAAATAAGTATGCCTGTGATTTTTAGGACACTTGGAGATGACAGTAGTTTTCTGTTCCTCTCACAACAGGAAATTTTAAAGTGACATAAACTGGGAATTCAAAACCTTTCTGAAGAAATAATAATTTTATCTATCTATCTATCTACCTTTCTATCTATTTATAATTGTGCTAAAGAACACATAACAAAATTTACCATCTGAATCATTTTAAAGTGTACAGTTCAGTGGCATTAAGTACATTCACACTGTAGTGCAATATTACCAATGCCCATCTCCAGAGCTCTTTCCACGTTGCAAAACTGAAACTCCATATCCATTAAATAACTCCTCATTCTCCTCCTCTCTCTCACACTCAGTCCCTGAGCCCCTGGCAACCACCATTCTACTTTCTGTTTCTATGAACTTGACCTACCCTAGGTCTCTTGTATAAGTGGAATCATATTAGAAAAGTACTTTCTTTTTGCAGCTGGTTTATTTTACTTAGGACAATGTCCTCAAGACTTATCTATGGTATAGTAAGTGATAGGATTTCCCCCCTTTTGAAGGGTGAATAACATTCCACTGTATGGATATACCACATTTTGTTTATCCATGCATCCATCAATGGACAACTGGGTTGCTTCCAACCCTTGGCTATTGTGAACAGTGCTGCTATGAACATGGGTGTGCAAGGAAATAGTAATTGCTCAACCTAGGGCACTGTGTTGCTCAGAGAAGAAAGTGTGGATTTAAAGTTTCAGCAAGGAGTGGAAGTAGGGAGGGGAGATACTGGTGACCCTTTGAAAGATACTCAGCATTTGAAACTCTGCCAACATCTCAAAGAATTTTGCTGAAGCATCTTCAAGTGTATGTACTAGTTTCTCTTAAAAACAAATTGTTTCAAACCAAACTATTTTCTTCTTGGGCTTGAGGACGGTATTTAGACTTTAACAAAATATTCAAGAATGGAAGATTGACACATGATATTACTAACATGTGGAATCTAAAAAAAATGATATAAATTCTATTTGCAAACCAAAAACAGACTCACAGACATAGAAAACAAACTATGGTTTCCAAAGGGGAAAGATCAGGGAGGAATAAATTAGGGGTTGGGGATTAACAGACACACATCACTGTACACAAAATAGATAAACAACAAGGCCCTACAGTATAGCACAGGGAACTATATTCAATTTCTTGTAATACCATACAATGGAAAAGAATCTGAAAAGAAAAAATATATTTGTATTTATATGTATAACTGAATCACTTTGCTGTACACCTGAAACTAACATTGTAAATCAATTACACTTCAATAAAAATTTTTTAAAAAAGAATAAATATTGAAAGAGGGAGTAGAAATATATGAATTAAAACACTCTAAACCATCAAGTATTCAAGTGAACCATCCACTTATTAGGAAGCTAGAGTAATTCCATGCAAAGCTAAGTGTAAAATAAGTTTTGTCTTATCTATAACCAATACCAACCTATACTGGATGTCAACATCTTTTTTCTAAAATTCATTTTGGTATTCTTAAGTATCTGGAGTCAATTATTACCTTGTCTGCCCAATTTGATTACAGTGTATTTTTTTTTTTAAACTCCTGGGTTTTTTTTTTTTCCCCAGAAAAATGAAAACGCAAACAGGTAGAAAAAAAGTGGCTAGAGCTAATGGTAATCTTTTCTTCTGCCTGAAGAAACAATAGTAGAAAATTTTAAAAGATCTTATTTAAGTGAATGTAGTCCCTGTTGCAGGCAACAAGTCTATTCTCCCCATGCCCTATTTGAAGATTAATAAAAGACTAGACTAAAGCATTAAACATTAAAAAATTCAGAGGCATGTTTCAAGAACCTTTAGTTGTGAAAATATCATGCATCGTTTATCTCTGTCTGAAGGACTGTGAGTCAGAAAGGATGTGAAAAACATCTGGGTAGAAAACAATAGCATATCTAGAGATCAATTTCACAATGTCTGATCTTTATCTTCTTTTTAGTGGTTGTCAAAGAGACTAAAAAGTTTGCAAAATCCAAAATCCCCTAAAATACGGATCTGCATGTGACATGTACAGGACCCATGTTTTGCTGTCTTGTCATTCATTCACAATTATTTTCAGTTCTCTTTTTTCAAAGTTGGCCCAACCCAGAACAAATTAGCAGAAGAGATTTAGGAACTGATCCTTATAAAAATTTATTGTGCAATATAAGACCAAATTTCTGTCCGTGTTAATCTTTAGGAAAAAAAAAAAATTAAGATGCCAGGGTTAGACGACATGAACAGAGTGACTCAGAGAAAGACAGATGTCTGCGAAATGCAGAAACATGCTGTCCAGAAAAATCACTGATTGTAAAGGACATCCTCTCTCTTTATGTAAGTGACCAGATGTTGCTGGATTGAATTTTAAAAAGAAAAAAAAGAAAAGCTGGTGAGTCATAGTGTGCAGACACATTTAAGCAAAGTTTAGCAGCTCTTTTAATTAAAGCACCTTGTGGTATGTGTAATGAACTATGTAACAAAATGAGAAAATACAGATTCTCTGCCTAACGGAAATTTAAATTTAAGTATTCAAAATACTATTTAAGCCACAAGGATCTTGAAAATAATGCCATTGAAAATAGATGCCGTTTAAGTGAACAAGCGGTTAAATACACAGTGTGTGATTAAAAAAATGACATTAGGGCCAATCAACCTAAAAATGTCTTGGGAGACATTTGGCTTTCAATAATAATCCAAAGGATCACTTTGTTCATCAAGTGTGTACTGATACGGAGAAATTCATGTGCATGTATATTTTAAACACCAGAGAAAAATGCCTTTTATATGTGCCCATTTAGAACATCTTAATAGCTTCATATAATCTGAAAGGCTTTGAGAGGTCTGGGCTGTCATTTCTGTGACCCTCCACTTCCCTCTGCATTGTTATGACTCATAGTGCAGCTTGGAGAAATTTTTTTTTTAATGTCACAGTTTAGCATTAGTGTCTGACTAGTCAGAGAATTGAGAAAATGTCCTTCTTACAAGGGAATAAATCCAGATGCCACTTTAAGCCGTGCCTTTTCTTTCATTCCATGGAGACTGGGAACCCTTGGATTTGATTTTCATGAGTTCAGCCCTTACCTCCTACACATTTGAATGAAACCCTAACAATCCCAAACCTCCCCCCAAGCCCGGGATTTCCCTCTAAGCTCCTTTATTCTGTCTTTAGAGACATAATATCACTTTCCCTTTTTGCAGCTTTCTGATCCCTTCTTATCCCCTATCTTGCTTTTTAAAATGTGTTATTCCCAGAACTAGTGCTGGCACACTGGCAAGAGTCAAATTAGTTCTTGGGGCCACAGGACAAAACAGTTTTATTAGCCCCACTCCATGAGATCAGTAGACATTTATCAAATGTCTCCTGTGTATCCATCACTTCGTAGGTACTGGGGACAAAGATGAAATGATACAGTTACTGCTTCTCTATCATTTCTGGGGGTGTCTCCACAGCTGAATGTTTATCTCTTGGGATGGATACACATGATTCATGAGGGCGGACAGAAAATACTAAAACTTCTATTTATGTTTCTTAATTTAAGTCTAAAAATAAGAAACTAAGCCTTGCTAGTGTGTGACATGCTCACTGCCATGGGGGCCCTCACTTGGCCCATATGTCAGATGTCACATGTCAGGTACAGTATTTAAAATATCTGGAACCTACAATGTCAAAGGGTTGACAATACAATGACATACAATACTGTGTCACATGTGATGTTTCTGGTTAAATTGATTTGGGATTGCATTACCTGGTTTTATTTTCTCTAACAGCTTTATTGGGATATAATTGATATGAAATAAGCTGCTCATATTTAGCATCTACAATTTGGTCAGTTTTAACATACGTATGTAACCGTGAAGCCATGCCTGAATTCAAGATAACTTGACACTGACAAAATTTCCTCCTGTCCCTTCAAAATCTTCTCTTCTCACCCCTCCCTGCCTTTGCCTTCCCAGCACCTGTCCCCAGGCAGACACTGATCTCCTTTCTGTGACTATACATTGGTTGGCATCTCCTAGAATTTTCTGTAAATGAATCACACAATAGTCCTTTTTTTTTTGGTCTGGTTTCCGTCACTCAGCATAATTATTTTAAGATTCATTTATGTTTTAAAATGTATACTAGTGCATTCTTATTGCTGAGTGGTATTCCATTGTATGAATATATCTAAATTCTATTCTCTATTCACCTATTGATGAACATTTGGAAGGTTTCCAGTTTTGTCTATTAAAAATAAAGCTGCTATGAATATTTTCGGATGTTAAAGCAATCTTGCCATTTTGGGATAACCCTCACTAGATCATGATGTATTATCCTTTTTACATATTGCTGAATTCAATTTACTTAAGTTTTGTTTAGAATTTTTTGCACCTATGTTTATGAGAAGTATTCACCTGTAGTTATTTTCCTTAATATGTTTTTGTCTGGTTTTTGTACCAAGATAATGTTGACATCATAGAATCAGTTGAGAAGTAGTCCTTCTTCAATTTTCTGGAAGAGTTTGTGTATAGTTGGTATTATTTTGTCCTTAAATGTTTGACAGCACTCACCTGGGAAGTCTTCTGGACACAGTTTTCTCTATGGGATGTTTTTTAAGTACAGATTAAATTTCTCCAATAACTACAGAGCTATTCAGGTTATTTATTTCCTCTTAAGAGGGAGTTCAAGTCTGTACATTTCACCTGACATCAAATTTATAGGCATATGAAGTTATTAATATTTCCTTATTGTTTATGTGGGAATCTGTAGTAATGTTGGATCTCTTATTCTTGATATTGGCAATTTGTATCTTCTCTCTTTTTTTCTGGTTAGTGTAGCTATGTTTTATCAATTTTATTGATCTTTTCAAAGAACCAGTTTTTTTTCATTGATTTTCTCTATTGATTTTTGATTTTCCATATCACTGGTTTCCACTCTCCACCCAGGACCATCTCCTTCCCTCACCTTCTGCTCACCTGGTTGAGCACAGACCAGGGCTCACACATTACCTGCCCAAGTGGCTGTCCCACCCAGGGAGACACGAACTCTCAAGCCCAATAACTAGATGCCTGATCAATACAATGATTATGACTATACATATTATAAAGGAAAAACTATGCTGAACAACATTTACCATCTGAAGGAGAATCATTGAATTACATGGACCAGAAATTTAAAAGAAGCAAGATAAGTTTACTTTCAGAGATGAGGGAAAATAATGTGTGACATAAATCAATAACAAGAAATCACTTGTAAAGACCTGTATTAGAGATAAAAAATACAATGGTTATGACAAAGAACACAGTGAATGAGAAGGGCAGCAGGTGGCCGTGGCGGAAGAATGCAGCAGGGAGGGACAAGACCGTTGTGAGCAGCCTTCCCAGAACGCAGCAGGAAAGGGCACAGAGTCAAATGATAAAAGCCAAGGAGGGCCCAGGACTGAAGTGAAAGTGCTTCCATCCGGAGAGTGGGGCTCCTGCGAGAGAGGAAGAGAAAATGAGACTTGAAATAGTTGAAGGAATAACGAGAATCAATTTCTCAGAACTGAAAAAAGAGACAAAAAACTTTCAGACTGAAATGTCCAAGAGCACCAAACAGGAGAGAGAAAGCAAGAGGTTTCTCAAAGCTTCTGGAGAGAGAAAGCAGATTCTCTCCAAAGAAACAGAGATCAGACTGACATCCCACTTGTCCACAACGATCGGGATGTAAGAAGATGGACCAATTGTACGTGGAAAAATATTGAAAGGAAAGAACTTTAAACCTAGGATTTTACACCCAGCCAATTTTTCATTCAAATCTGAGAACACAGTAGAAAATATTCATGGGCATACAAAGCCTTAGAAGGTTTATCATAGAAAGACCACGTTGAAAACATCCTTGAAAGAAGTATTCAAACAAGAAGAGAAACAAAGCCAGGATGTACAGGGCTACATAGTAAAGGTGATCAGACACCTTGGTAGAATTTACGGTGTGTTAAAAAAATAAAATTACTAGGAATAAATAATAAGAAAAATGATACACACAATAACTTAGAACTAAAACTCTGGACACTAAGGGCATGATCATATGCATAGTGTTTAACTTCCTGGGGGAAGATAGACATTAAGAAAATTCTAAAAATTATGAACATGAGCATGGGTCTTAGGTTAAGGCCAACAACCATGAGAACGAAAATAAACGATATAACTTTCAAACCAGCATAAGAAATAAATCTAGCCAATGAAATCCATGAAGAAGAGAAAAAAAAAGTACTACAAAGTAAAAAATATGATCTAAAAAGGCAGAATTTAAGTCCTAATGTATCAGTATTTACAAGAAATGTACTTAGACTGAAATCTGTAACTTTACAGAGATTTATCAGGAAACAAAAAGTTTAAAAACCAAAAAAACAAATAATTCAACTCAAGTAGGTTTTATTTTATTTTATTTTATTTTATTTTATTTTTCAGAGATAACATTAGAACATGAAACAGAGCATAAAAGAATAGAAGTATCTTTCAGTCATAGTTCTTAGAACAGAGGTTGGTCAACTTTTTCTGTAAAAGGCTACTGAGTAAATATTTTTGAGTCGGTAGGCCACATATGGTGTCTATTGTATACTTTTTCTTCCTTTCTCTCCCCGTCTTTCTCTTTCTTTGTTCTTTTTTTTTTTTTTTTACAACCCTATACAAATGAAAAATCACTCCTTGCTTGCAGGCCGTATGAAAACAGGGGCTGTGGGCTGGATTTGGCCAGGGGGTTACACTTTGCCCACCCCTGTCCTAGAAGCAGACCTGGAGAGGATGATTCAGGTACACTCATTCTTTGGTGGTGTGTTGAGGGAGTGCTCCGAGGAGAAAAAGTGATGAAGGCAGGCCAGGACAGAAGCTAAGCAAGGATGTGAAAGCTTCAGTCTGATCCCACAGGGAGTTCTGGAGCTTGAACTGCACCACAGAGAGTCCCACTTGGCCTTCCGTGGTGCTCCCGTCTGTAAGTCATTGGCTGTGACTACCTTAGGGAGGGTGTATGTATCCATCTCCAGGAAGCAGAGAAGCTGTAGCAGCCAATACTCATGGGATCTGGAGGATGTGTAGAGCCTGGAAAAAATGGATCCACTAGAAGATTAACAAAACTAATGTGGTTTCTTTGGGGCAAAACAAAAAAAGGTTATTAGAAGCAAATAAAATTTGTATACGTGTAATTGAATCACTTCACTGTACACCTGAAACTAACTTTGTAAATCAATTACACTTCAATAAAAAATTTAAAAAGCCAAAAAAAGAAAAGCAAATAAAATATGGAACAAAGAAAAGAAATGACTATATACTTTGAGATTTTAAAAAAGTAGTGCAAACTTCAATATACAGAGAATCCCTATCTTATACAAGTTGTTCTAGAAAACACACAAAAAAGTGAAAGCTGATGTCATTTTTGAAGATAGAATAATTCTGATTCCAAAACCAAATAGGGATAATAGAAGAAAAGAAAATTATAGGACCATTTCATATTTAAACATAGGTGCACAAAAATAGTAACTAATGAAATCCAGTTGTATAATTACCCAGAGGTCAGTGCGTAGGGCTGAAAATTCCAACCCTCTAATCACTTGCTCTCTGGGGCTCTCTACTCCACTACAAGTCACCTCATTAGCATAAACTCAGGTGTGATCAGAAGAGGTTTGCTATGAATAACAAAAGACATCCCTATCACTTCGGAAATTCCAAGGGTTTTAGGAGCTCTGAGTCAGGAAGCAGGGAAAAAGACCAAATATATTTCTGATCACACCACACCATCTTTTCTTACCCTCACCTGCTGTCATCTATCAGTCTGCAGACACACTTTCTAGTGTCCATGAACGTAGTCCTGTGTACTGAGTACTGACTCAGCAGTCCAATAGCACCGCTTCAATTTTGGGCTTTAAACAAAGCTGTGTGATGCTGGGTAAGTGATTTAATCTCTTGGATGCTCATTCCCTGATCTCTAAAGTGGAGATGCCAATTCCTACCTCTGAGTTTTGTGCTAAATATTACACCGAGTTATTGTCAGGTTTCTGTATAGCTCATGAGCCACAGTAGTTGCAGCCACATCTTTCATGACATGTCAACACACCCAATGCCTGGGCTTGAATCTTTCACAACGTGCTTTGTTACGCTCATGACAGATCTCTTTTGAATACAACTATAAGGATTTGTGCAATCACCCAGTAGCTATGTCATGTAAGTTATTTTCTCCAGCTGTTGATGAATATTTTTCATGTGGCAGAACCAAAATCCTTGTTAAAGATAAGACAAATTACATCAATTTCTTTATCTGGTTGACCAATTCTGTCATTCAATATTAGGAGATCAGATAAATCAAGGCTTAAAGACTTAAACATTAAGATAAGACACTATAAACCTCCTAGAAGAAAACATAGGCAAAACATTCTCTGACATAAATCTTAGCAATGTTCACCTAGGGCAGTCTACCCAGGCAATAGAAATACAAGCAAAAATTAACAAATGGGACCTAATTAAACTTATAAGATTTTGCACAGCAAAAACTATAAACAAAACAAAAAGACAATCTATAGAATGGGAGAAAATTTTGCACATGATGCAACTGACAAGGACTTAAATTCCAGAATATACAAACAGCTCACACAGCTCAATAACAAAAAATAAACAACCCCATCAAAAAAAATGGGCAGAAGACCTAAACAAGCAGTTCTCCAATGAAGACATACATATGGCCAATAAGCACATGAAAAATTCTCAATATCACTAATTATCAGAGAAATGTAAATCAAAATTACAATGAGATGTCACCTCAAACCAGTCAGAATGGCCATTATTATAAAGTCCACAAATGACAAATGCTGGAGAGAGTGTGTAGAAAGGGGAACCCTCCTACACTGCTGGTGGGAATGCAGTTTAACGCAGCCAGTATGGAAAACAGTATGGAGTCTCCTCAAAAAACTAAAAATTGACTTACCATATGATCCAGCCATCCCCTCCTGGGCATGTATCTGGAGGAAACTCTAACTCAGAAAGACACATGCACCCCAATGTTCATAGCAGCTCTATTTACAACAGCTAAGACATGGAAGCAACCTGAATGTCCATTGACAGAGGACTGGATAAAGAAATGTGATATCACACACACACAAACACACACACACACACACACACACACACACACACAGTGGAATACTACTCAGCGATAAAAAGAATAAAATAATGCCATTTGCAGCAACATGGATGGACCTGGACATTGTCATACTAAGTGAAGTAAACCAGAAAGAGAAAGAAAAATACCATGTATTACTTATATGTGTAATCTAAAACAATGAGACAAATGAACAAAACAGAAACAGGCTCACATAGAAAGCAAGCTTGTGGTTACCAGGGGTAAAGGATGGGATGGGGATGGATAAACTGGGAGTTCAAGATTTGCAGATACTACCATATAGATAATAGATAAACAGCAAGGTCCTACTGTATAGCACAGGGGACTATATTCAATGACTTTGAGTAACTTGTAATGAAAAATAATATGAAAAGGAATATCTATCTATCTATCTATCTATCTATCTATCTATCTATTTATCTATCTATCTATCTATATCTGAATCATTATGCTGTACACCAGAAATGAACACACTGTAAACCAACTACACTTAAATTTTAAAAATTAATAAAAATAGATAAATCAGAGCAGTTTTCATTGTAAAATCCTGTAGGTTAGTACTGAGTAAACTGTTGTTTAAAAAATGCATTAATTGATTTGGTGAGTACTAGTTCTAGTATAATATATATAAATATATATATTAGTATAGTGTTTTAAGGAGCCGCATCCTGAATCAGTATCTTGGCCAAATTATTATTCAATTTTTTTCATATAAAATTGGAACTACTAAAATTTCAGTATGAATTTACATCTATAGTACACTTGGCAAGCAAAAACTATTTTACTATGTTTTTTATATTTCAAACTTAAGCATCTTAACAGAAATAAAACTGCTCTCTCAAAGTCTTCTTAATCTAAATACTATCAGTGGGAAGACGGGTCTTTCCATCTTTGTAGTCAAGGTGTGCTACTGTCTGCTGTTCTTCTCATCATCTCGTATTTCCCACGTGGCCAGATGGTTATTTTGTAACCTTTAAAAATCTATGCAAGCAGGCTTGTTTCAATTATGCATTATGGCTACTGAATCATTAATTCCTTCACTCATCTTGTTAGTAGGGAAATGTGCAGGCTACATAGGCTTTTTGTGGCAGGTTTCATTTTCAGGTTTCTGAAGATGGCCATAGCGACATTTACCCCATCGCAGTTGATCTTCTTACAGTAGGATGCTGCTACACTTCCACCGAGTGATGGCAGTCTCTGTTGCCTCCCCTTGAACTCGGACAAATCTCTGTATCTCTTTGACTAACAGAATACAGTGGGAGTGAGCCTGTCATGTAAGAAGCAATGTCGCTTTCACCCGCTTCTGTCTGTTTCTCTGTCTACACTTGCCTTGGGAGCCCCCGCGCCACGTTGTGAGGAAGCCCAAGAAGAATCCCAGCCTCAGCTGAGGTTCCAACCAACAGCCAACACCAACCGCCAGACAGGCCTTCAGATCGGAGCGAGGACACACAGAACTTTCTGTGAGCATGGAGATTTTCTGTTTTTGCTAAGATGAGGCTCTTGAGCAATGGTAATGTAGCTAGTGTGAATGAGGAAGTGAATTTTAAATTTGATTTGACTTTAATTTAAATATAAATAACATGTGTGCTACCACCTTGGATGGTTTCTTCCTCAGCCTTTGAATCTTCCTGCTAAAGCAACAAACATCTAGGAGCAGAAACAAGCCAGCCCCACTGTGCTCTCCCTATATTCTTAAGTCTTGGGAGCATGAATAATAATAAATAATAAGTTTTGGTTTAAGCTACTCAGTTTTCAGGTAGTCTGTTACACAGCCATCAATAATGAATACACTCTTTCTACTATTTTGTTTGATGTTTTGTTCTCTGTGGCAAATAAAAATGCACAGGTGTCTCTCATCTTTTAAAAGCCCTCTAGCTATGTTCTGTGTCTCTTCTCTTCACAGCCAGGTTTCTTGAACAAGTCGTCCACACTTACTGTCCTCACTCAGTCAACACCCTCTAGGATCTGGATACAGATGAGGTCACAGATGAGTTCAGGCTTATTCCTCTCACTTGGAAAATGCAGGACTTCAGCACCACACCCTGACTCCACGTTCTCCCCTACCTATTTCTGAGTGAAGCTCACCCTGGCAGAAAAAAGCCACCCCCCTACTGGATGAGAAATTGAAAAAAAAAGAAAAAAAACCCCCAAAATCCTTTCCTGATGGACTAGAAAAAGGTAACCCTTTTAAGAAAAGGACACCCCTTTCTGGGTGCTGATGGGGTCCATGGCTTGGTAAGTGGAGTGTGGGCTGGATTTCAGCCCCTCGCGTCCCCTCGGCCAGGCATCCTTGCTCAGGGCACCTGCAGCTCCGGCAGTGGGACAGCCCACACAGTACCTGTGTTTCCGGGATATGCAGAGTTTTCTCCCAAGTGTCCATCTGCATTCCTCTCGTGGGCTGCTCTGGTCCTCTGTGGATGCCTGTGGCCCAGAAAGCCTCAGAAGGGGGCATCTGGTGAAGCCCTCTGGATGTGGATACCCTTCCCAGCCCAGGAGCTCACCAAACTGCAGAACCCCTGGGATCATCAAACGGAGCTGCTTTTCCAGTACCTCTCCCTGCGCCAGGGCTGTGCCAGAATCCTCAGTGAAATGCAGAGATTGGCTGGCTGCCCTACTTGGTGGCGTAAAAGTGACCAGGAAAACAGCTCTTTCTGCTGGCCTCTTAGTCTACTTCCCTCCACTCATGGAAGGTGACTGGGGCCACGGAACCACGCAGCCCCCTCCACGTATATCCTCTCTCCTTACTCTGCACACCTCCCCCAGCATCAACTCCCACATCTCCCTTCCATGATCTTCTTTTCCCTTCATGAAATAAGCTGGCCCACTGGCCCTCAAATGTCATCAGGAGATCCAAATGAACTTGACGATGGCAAAGTAAGTAAAACCTCCAAATGCTATTTTTTGCCAAAATTAGCCAGACGTCTGGGTGGAGAGTGTGGTTTGGGGTTTCAATTTCCTAGAACATACTAACGTTATTACAAACATGGGTCAATAAAAAACAAAATAAAAAAAATCAGGATTTGCAGATACTGACTACTATATGTAAAATAAACAACAAGTCTCTTCTGTATAGCACAGGGAACTCTATCCAGTATCTTGTAGTAACTGATAATGAAAAAGAACATGAAAATGAATATATGTATGTACATGTTGACTGAAACATTATGCTGTTCACCAGAAATTGACACACTGGAACTGACTATACTTCAATAAAACAAAAGTGGGGAAATAGTTCCATGACAGCCGGTCTTTTAGAAGTGGGGTAGGTTACCTTCTATCTCCTTGGGGAAAATCCAAGTTCACTGCACAGGAGGCTGAGGAAGTGATGGCTTATGCTCTGCAAGGCTGTTTTCAGTCTCCAGAGGACTGGGACATGGCAAGACAAGTGATATAGCCACAGACATCCAAAGGTTAAACAAGACACATCACGATCTGACCTTCTCGCAGCTCACCTTGGGGGTATATCGTTCTATATGTGATACATTCCAGTCCAGTGAGAAAGGGCCAGTTTAGGATGAGGGCTTTTACTTTGTTTGAAAGATCCCCAAGTATTACTGATTATGTTGATTGTAACTGAATCCAAATTTTTCCAGGGAAACATGCCACACACTTTTCCCCCTTATTAATCAGCTTTGGAACACTAAATTAATAAATGCATTGGTGAACCATTCATCAGATGATAAGCTTTTCCATTTTTGGTCCAGGCTAAATAAACTCAGTGGTATGACATAGGCTAGAGTTTTCAAGAGAAAAAGAAATACTGTTTTTCCCAAACAGTAATATTTTTGGATATCACTGTCAAAATATTACCTGATAGGAAAACATGGTGGGAAAATGATTAAACTTCTTGTGTGTTTAATGAGTTTTTCTTTTTAAGCATTAACTAGCACAAATCATTCTCAAAATCCTCTGACATAGATCAATTTCCTTTCTAATTTGAAAAATCCTATGGTTCCCAAAAGTGATAGTGATGTTTAGTAAAACTCAATATTTTAAAGAAAATATTTTAATAATACATACTTTGATGGGGAAAAGGGGCAGAAAGGGATAAAAATTTGGGAGTTTGAGATTTACAAATGTTAGCCACTATATATAAAAATAGATTTTAAAAGTTTCTTCTGTATAGCACAGGGAACTATGTTCAATATCTTGTAATAACTTTTAATGAAAAAGAATATGAAAACAAATATATGTATGTATATGCATGGCTGGGACATTGTGCTGTACACCAGAGATTGGCACATTGTAACTGACTGTACTTCAATTTAAAAAATACATACTTTGTGCCCAGTATTATATTTAAAAATCAAATGTGCTTGGATTTTTCTAGGTCCTCTGATACAAATGTGCCATAGTGGAAAATTATATTTAAAATGTTAATTTTGAGAGTTCAAGAAACTGGCCAGTAAGACGGAATTATCAACCTCTGCCTTGGATACTGATTCTTTTGAGGAACAAAGCTAGGAGGAATTCCCTTTGCTGGCTTGCCCCTTGGGATATCTGGGTGTGGTTTATTTTCTTCTCTGGCTGGAACAAAGATATGCAGGAAAATCTTCTTTTACAACTAAAATTCCTTGTTCTTACAAACAAGCTTAAGGAGGAGAAAAAAAAAAAGCAGCAGATCAAGCCTGGCTTAATCATTTGCTTATACTGGTGCATATATTGGATTTTTTCCAGGTTAACAAAAATAAAGCCACAGGGAAGATGTCTGCAGTAGTATATTTAAGCTACTGGCTCACACACATTTTAATGGCTGAAAGTATATAAAAAATGTGAAGGCGGAAGAAAAACCATAAGCAGTTATGAAACATAACAAGTTTTCTTACTCTTTATTAGTTTAAAGGAAGCTGGGACCTGATAACAATACACCACGTACAGTTCAGAACCAAACAAAGGCTGCTTCGTTATTTACTTTGCATTTGCTCCTTTTAGGAAGCAAGGAAAAAACCAAACCAAAACAAAAAAAAAAACAAACAGCTCTATTGTCACTCCAGTTTATTTTCAATTAAAATCCCCATTAAATTAGAAAACATCTCATAAAACAGTGGAAATGGAAAAAAATGGCATTCAGAAAAAACTTTAAGTCCCCTAGTTTCCTAGAATGCCTTGGATTGTGTGATCGGTCTCACAAGGCCACTTTAAAAAAATAATTCAACCTCTGTGTTCATGTTTAGGATAATCCATAATTGTGTCTTTCCCTCTGATGGAAATAGAGGAAAAATTTATACTTGCTTAGTTTCGAGCATTGAAAACACTGCCCCGCTCCCTCCACAATTATGCTATTTTCTCATGTCCCACGTGAATAAAAGGATGGCGCTTAGAAACCAGGGCCTTGCTGCCATTGTGTTTTTTCTAATTAAAATTCAAAGTGTTAAACACAGTTGAGTACATCCATGCATACATGACATACCGTTATCACAAACCCGGAAGCCCCAGTCGAGAGCACTGGGCAAAGGTCCGTTTCATAAAATCATTAAGATTCACAACATCATTAAGATTCACTGTACACTGCTGTTCAGAGAGGCTTTGTCAAAGCAAATAATAATGGCCTGTCAGAAGTGCACAAACAGAAATTTATATTAAATTGTCCTTTTCCTCCTTTATTAGTCTGGGAATTGAGTTGCATTTCCAGTATATGGGCTCAGAGATTCACCTAAAATACTTCTAGGTTTTCAGATTGTAAAATATTACCAAAGTAGAATATTAAAAAAAAAAGTTTAGTGAAAAATATTTGAGTAACTAGGTGGGGGTACAGTCATTGAGCATAATGAGTTTATGAAAACACAAGAAGGTGTATCTCAGGGGTGTGAAGGTAGACTGAGCTCGTGAGTCACAAGGCGGAGTGTTTAATTTGGAGCAAGTCAGATGGAAGCATTGCTTTTTTTCCCTTAAGAACCTCTGGGACTCTTTATGTTAAGTTGTAATCTCAGAAAAGAAAGCTCTCTCATTAAATTTTTTTCTTTTTCCCTTTTAAATCCTGCTGAGTGAAGAGGCCTGGGAGACAGGCTTTACGTGCTGGCTTTCTGAGTGTCATCGTAACTAGGATGTTATCCGGAGATTCGATGGTGAAAATTCACTTCTTTAGACTCGATACTTTTCTTTGCCGTGTTCATTGATCACACATATGTACTGAAACAATAAAGGATTTACATGCATCCGCTTCTTCACAAAATATGAGGTGCAGAAAATGGGATACAGTAAGAACAGAATGTTCTCTCGTATTCGCTTATTGTTCGTTTAAATACATACGCATGTACTTATATGTAATGTATATACCTATATGTATACATGCACACTTATGTATATATGTATGTATGTGAAATCTAAAGAGACCCACTCAAATGCTTGACAAAAGTTTCTTCATTGGTTTAGTTTTGAGCTCGTTCCAGATCAGGTTCTGTGGGTCTGCAACACCCAGAGATGCTGAAGGTGGTGGAGTCCAGTAAGCACTGGTGGAGACAGAAGTCTCCTACTGCTACAAGCACGACTTCTAGGGTGAATGGAGAAATTGCCGTGGTAAACACAATACTGCCTCGCCTTTGACCCTTTTTGGATAGCAAGAAGTGTGTCAGAAACATTTGGATGGCAAGCAACAGGAATGGTGTCACGTTAATGTAAGCGAAAGAGGGAGTGTGATTGGCAGGCAGGCTGCTGGGGTAGCTCACAGAGGCAGATGAAGAGCAGAGTAATGAGGCAAGTGGAAGGCAGGAATGGGGGTGGCTTCAGCCCCCAGCCCATGGCTTAAGCCCCAAGTCCCCTGGTCTCTGTGGCTTTTGGTTTAAGTTTCTAATTCCTAGGCGAGAGACTGATTGTTTCCACTTTGGGTAAGATGTCTACCCCTAGATCATTCAGCAGTGGGCAGGGTCATGCACCATGTCTACGTGTTAAAACCATTTCTCCCAAACGAGAATAGTTACGAGCTACATGCAGCTATACTTGGTCCTGCTAGATTTGAAGCCCCAGCACAAAACAGTTTATATTAACTATCAGTATGGTTAAGCGGAGACACAGTTGATGACGATGGAGAAAAATCAGTAATAAGCTAGAGTGCAGCTTTTAACTTCCTTATTTCCTTAGCACAAAATAGAGATAATCATAATTGCTTCCATCATCCTAATATCCACCTTGCAGGGTAGTGGTGGGAATACACTAGGATTATGAATGCCAATTGCCCGGAATATTCCCGACACAGATGACACTCCATAAATGGTAGCCATCATTATTTCAAAAATGTGTTAAATTGATGCCACTGTTAAGTTCTTGTGAAAAGGGGGCTAGGGATTTGCATGCAAGACTTACATTCAGATCTCTGAAGTATTCATTGTAATCTAAGGCATAACCCACCACAAATAAGTTTGGAATCTCAAAGCCAGCATCTGAGCAGAGAGAGAGAGGGAGAAAAAAAAAAAGAAAGAAACATAATTTAAATAACATAAGTCTAGAGCCACCATATGCTATTGTTGGCACTTAACCAGTGGGGACCTTCCGTTAGGCAGAAGTACGAGAGAAAAGTGATAAGCAATGCATGGGACGAGCCCAACGGGACCTGGACCGGAGTGACGACTCAGGGAGACAAGACAAACAGGCAGACAGACAGTGAAAAATGACTGCACTCCTCATACACAGAGCTGAGAGTGGGCTCGGGCAGCCCAGTGGATAACAAGAAGTACGCATGAATCAGACATGTGGCCCTGTTGTTCCAAAGCAAGCAGTATCCAACGACACCATGCCAAAGGAAACACTTTGCGAAGCTTGAAGGGCAGTTCAAACAGGGTATTCCAATCCTGTAATATGTGAACAGGGGCACAGGCTGTTACAATAGGAAGCCATCCTCCCACTGTACTCAGTGTCCTCAGCTGGATTAAGGGCTATAAAGAAAACCTGGGAGACAAGATGAAAGGAAATGGGATGGTTCAGCTCAAGGAAGACAATGCTAAGGGTCATCCTAACACTAGTCTTTGAGTCCACGATGCACATGATATTAATTAGCACTTTGTCTCCTGTGGAGGCAGAATGAGAGTAAGTGGATTTAAATGCAGGATGAGGTACTTAGGTTAAGCAAAGGATGAATATATTGAAAGAAAGATGATTTTCACTGGAAAGGACTCTTAAGGAACATACAACAGCTCTTCTCCTTCAGGTCTTGAGATGGAATAAATGTGCTACTGCCCAATGATTTTTCAAATTCTTTTCCAGTTTGGGGGAATCTCATGTTTGTTTGTTACAGTATTATAGATGAGAGATGTACTTGCTTACTTCTCTGAAACTGTACTCTGGTGTAGCCAGTGGACTTACAGCACAGAGAAAGTTCTCTCCGTGGTGACTGCTCAGCACCACTTTGATCCTTCTGACCAAGGATGCTTCACATGGAGAAGCCAACTGGTTCCTGCTCCCAGACAGTGCTAGAGACGAAGGACTTATTTTCTAAGGATTGCAATATGTGTCACTCTTAGGAAGCCCATTTGATCGCTCCAAACTGTAGGTTTCTTGAGAAAAATAATCAAAGCTAAGAAACCAGAGCAGAAGAAATGGTGTCAGAGCATATACAAGGTGACCTTGAGCATAAAGGAAAAAGTCAATTATGAGAAAGGACCAAAAAGTACAAAGCCTCAGAAGAAAGACAGAATAGAAATCCTGAGTTAGCTAAAGAATATTAGCAAATCCTAGGAAAACTGGGTGGCAAGGATAATAATGACTTTCCAGAGAGTAAGACAGTCCCTACAGCAGGCACTGGCAACTCAGACTGGGAAAGTCAGTTCCAAAGGTTAAACCTTCAGAGCTGTCATGGAACAAAAGAACGCCGGATCAGTGGGACAGGAGAACAGCCAGGAATCAGACTGATGGATCTCTAGCTGGTAAATGGGTGTAGTTCCTACATTTATATTTGCAATTGCTGATGCTACTAGCAGATGAAGTGCAAGAAGGAGAGTCATGATTGCAACCAGACTGCCTGGGCTCAACACGGACTCTACACTTACAGCTAGGGGATCTTGGCAAGCTCTCTAACCTGCTTGTGTTCAATTTCATCATCTGTAAAATGGGCACAACCATAGCACCTAGTTTAGGGCAAGGTTGTGAGGGTTGAACATGTTTATCTCTCTGTAGCTCTTAGCACGGAGTCAGGCACGTCATAACCTCCTGCTAGTGTTAGCGGCTGTTATTTTATTAATGTTGTTGCTGTAAGCGACACAAGAAATTTGAAACTAGCTGGATGTGTCTGAAGAGCATGTCTTTCTCCTTCAGTTGAAATCTTGTCTATGCAGTGTCTTACATGATTTCCCTAGAAGGTTTCTGTGTATTAACCTTGTCCAGTCTTAACTACATCCAGATTATCTTCCCCAAGCCAGTAGCTGGACAGGAACATGCTATTGGGTCTCTCTGTTCAGAACTGACATTATCTAGATTTAATACATCCAGCCTAGGAATGAAACCTGCTTTTAGAATAAAGAACCACTAGTTCAGTGTCACTGGCTTGTTACCCATCCATAGCGCGCTCCTTGTTCTAATGTTTGTTCAGCTTGCTGATGAGAACTGTAGCCAAATTATCCCAGAGGCTTTAGTGCAAATGTAAGTTATAAAAACCAAGCTGAAGTCTGCCTATGCAAGTGAAAAAAAAATCGCTTCTGGTGTTAGAATAATAAATAATCAAGCAGCTTGTTTATCCCTTCTGGCATGAGAAATATTCGTATCATGGGGAGCAGGTAAGAAAGAGCCTTAGATGAGGGAAGTCCTTGAGAACACACGTCTGAACTCAAGGGTGAGGATGGTATCTGGAGGTAATGCCTCTGCTAATTCTCTGTGTTCTTGAACTTCTGCTTGGAGGTGGGGGTAGGGGTCTTGGATTACCCTGTCTGTGTGCTGAAATTCAGGCTTCCTGAAGGGCAGCATTACACATCATCTGCTCACAGTTCGTGAGATTGTAGGACCCCTCTCAACCCTCTCTGTGTCCAACTGATGGAGAAAGAGGCCAAGGGAGGAATCCTGAGCATCTGTGTCAGACTGGGGGAGGGGGTCAAGTCTCCTTCGACCCCCTGAAACTTATTTAGCTGAGTTCTTTGGAGTGAAGGTGCTATGGGAAACCTAAAAATAAAAACATCCAATGTATGCAACAGAGTTCCTGGGAGAGACGCCAATTAGAAAATGAACCCTGATGGTAGAGGGTTCTATCACTGGGGAGATGACGGCGTGTTTATGGCACCATCAAATCTTTACAGCTTCCGTTTCAGATGGAATGCCGACAAATAGGAAACCAAAGATTCCTAAACACAAAACAGCACCACCAGCCAATAACCAACGGACAAGAAGCCAAACACACTTACAGTCAGGTCTAAAGCCATCACTTCTAGATGTTCTCTTCACCAACAAACTATCATTAAAAAAAAAAAAGCTTTAGTGATCCAGATAAAATGTCTGTGAATGGCAAATAGAATTGAGCATCATTAAAATATGTATTTGAAACATGCTATTATTCTCCCCTGGAGCACTTGGGGCATCAGCACCGCCCTCTAATTTCTGCTCCTGCGGCACCACATCAGGGAGATTCTGGATGAAAGGAAGGGAGAGGGGCACGGGCCCTGGGGCTCAGCCAGCTGCTCCTGGAAACAGCTAATGGAGGCAGAGGAAAGAGGGGCTCAGACATACAGCAAAGCACGTCCTCTTCCCTTTCCTCTCTCTCAGGCTAGCAGTCCAATGGGCTGTTTGTTCAGTGTGGCCAAACCGTAACACCCCAGGGCAAAGGGTCTGCATTCTTTGGAGACAGCATCCTGTGTCAGCATCCCTCTTGGGCTGGCTTGGAAAGACAGAAACAAGGATGACGTGAATGCCTTACTCACCTGGCTACCTTAATCATGTTGGGCTTGTATTTCTCTATGCTACTGAGCAAAACTTTCATGGTCCTCCCCATTCCGACAACATCCTTTGCAAAGAGGACAGACAAATTCAGTCAAATGCATTCGGGCTGCATTAAAAAGCTTTTTCATCCAGACAGATGATTCTATTCCTTATTAATAATGCATCGTAATTAGAATTGCTGTCAAATTGGAGTCAAAGCACGAGGCAGAGTTGGTTATATTTTTTAGACAGGTGCTTCTTTCTGGAAGCTGGGTTTGAGGGGATATATTGGTGCCTGTTTCCTCCTGGAATCTTTGAGCTGTGTTGAAAGGCTAAATTCAGCCTTTGGAGAGCATGTGGGGCTCTTCACTGAGTGCATTTGGACTCGTGCACGCACATTCAAGGACTAAATTTGGCCCCGAGGTTATGTAACACAATACGGCGCGCATGAATTTTCATGGACATGGGATGTATATCTGAATACCCTGAATGGATAAACGCCTCCCCCTCACTCTCCCCACTTAATAGAGGATTCTGTGGCTGGGAAGTGAGATGTGTCTGGACAGCAGCTGGTGACAGCCTGTGGGTTCAGAGGGTGCGAGGCTGCCGCGAGCTGAGGCTCGTCCCCGCTGACGAGCTGCCTCACAATGAGAGCAGAGTGGGCGGCCGAAATGTATTGTCCTTGGGACAGAAATCAGCTGTCAGGAGCTGATTATCAAAACAACAGGTCTGAATTTAGCCAGGGTTGGGCAATTCGTTTGGCTAGAGGGTCTCCTGCATGGGTTACGTCTGAGCCAGAAGAGCTGCAGATCCATGCGGTACACAGGCAACCGTAACAAAAGCTTGAAAACAGCTTCCCTGCATTTTCGCCAGCTGATAACAGGCGTGCTGCGCTATACGGCCCGCTCTTTCTTTCTCTCTCTCTCTTTTTAAATCTTTTAATTAATTTCTTTCGACTTTTTCCTGGGGGGGGGGGTGTCGGTAATTAGGTTTATTAATTTATTTTTCAAATGGAGGTGCTGGGGATTGAACCCAGGACCTCGTGCCTGCCTAGCACTACCACTGAGTTATACCCTCCCTCCTTTTTTTTTAAACAGAAAAACAAATTAAATTAAATTCTTTTGGCGGGGGAGGGGCGATAGGTTTACTTGTCTTGTTTATTTTTGGAGGAAGGACTAGGGGCTGAACCCAGGTGCTTAACCCGGGTGTATATTAAGCACGCGCTCTTCCGCTTGAGCTATGCCCTCCCGCAAGGCATTTTAAAATTGACTGTATTCATGATTTGGATGTTGAAGGGAGAATTGCTCCAAGTCATTAGAGGTCATTAGCAAGGACCCTGAATTAACGGTGAAGACAGTTCTAACCTTGGTTTTACTATGAAAAAAATTTTGGTTTACTCTTCTGTAAAAATGTCTGATTCAGAAATAGGTGTAAGAATTAATCTAGACATGTATGGCATTAGATATAAAACAGGATAGAGCACCATGCAACAATTACTGCAAAGCTATTCTTCTAAGTTATTTCAAGCTGGTAATTCTAGTTGACTCCTTTTCTATAAATTTGGAGAGCCCTGTACACAGTGGGAATTCAATAAGTCCTTGGCCAATTTGATAACAAATTCTGTATTTTGAAACTCACCATTAGATTCTTTCAACTTCCAAATATGGATAAAGTCAGCTTACCTCAACGAGGACATTCTGAAATTAAAAACAACAATTATTTGGAATCTGATGCAAATCCGGCTCATAAGATAAACACACATTTTGCTTACAGTTAGAATTTCACAATTAGCCTAGCTGTTCCTTCACCATACATCTAACCTGAATGCTTGGAGGTAATCTAGGACTTCCAGATTCATTTTAACAGTCTTTCTGGAATTACTTAGAGCTGCTATATTGGCATCTACATTCAGGTTAGGGGGAGGCTTATCTTAGACTCTTTATGTGTCTAAAGAGCTATCCATAAAGTCCTCCCACCTCCATCATTCTGGCAAGTGTCCCCACCCAGCGTTCTTTGGGACATAAAGCTTACTAAGAGCTTACGAGGTAAACAGACCAACATAGACAGCATCACTAATGGAGACAGAGCTGTATTCGGCTGGGACAGCCCTCTGCCAGTGTAGCTACCAGTCCCCAGGGATTCTATATTTACTCTTGCTTTTTTTTTTTTTTTTAACTGGAGGTACTGGGGATTGAACCCAGGACTTATGCATGCTAAGCATGCACTCTACCACTGAGCCATACACACCCCACTGTATTTACTCTTGGATTTCAACTCTGAGGAAGGGGAGGAGCCTGGTTTATATTTTTAGTGGCCTGGTTATGCCCCTTCCTCTGTGCTTTCCAGGCATCCCTCCACTTCTCCTCTAGAACCACGGATTATGCTTCATCTTAACATTTTATTTTATTATTTTTTGAGGGGGGAGGTAATTAGGTTTATTTATTCATTATTTATTTACTTAATGGAGGTACTGGGGATAGAACCCAGGAACTCTACCAACTGAGCTATTAACTTCTTGAATGATACCTGTCTTCCCCACTAGACCGTAAACTCCATGAAGGTGGAATCATGCTTTTTTTGCTTATTATGTATTCCCAGTCCCTAGCATAAATACCTGCATATAGATGCTCAGTGACCATTTCTTGAATGAAGGAATAATAACTAATTACATGAATGAATGACTTAAAATCAACCAATTAAATGGATTAGTAGTCACATGTCAATACTGCCAAATTAAAATATCACCATGTTACTAAGCCATTCCCATGGGAAAAAATGGTTTAGATCTTCTTCTTAATGTAATGGCGACTTTCTTTAGATAACTTTTCATTTCTCTCTATGATTCATATCATGATTTAAAAAGTCTGTCAAGTCTTACACCTTGGGTATCTTTTTTATGTCTAATGCAAAAGAGATTTAAGTAATGAAAATGTTAACCAACCAACCAAAGACTCTGTTAAATTTGCACCATGCTTCTTTATGTGTCAAACGCATTCTTAGGTGGAAATATCTTTCTGGAAGTGTTATTCTGACAGGTATAGTATTTTTATTCATTAAGTCCATTAAAGAAACTTAATTTTATGATTAAAATATAATATTTTGTCCATTTTCAAAATAGGCCATGCCCACAGTATGCCCCGTGGATCACACTGACAGAGAAGTCCCCTTGGTATTCTGAACACATTTACTATGTTCTTAACCATCAAGCCATCACAGCTAGTTAGGATGTGCATTTTTAGTCTGAATGAGGCTTACCAACCATGCCTATTAACCAAGCGGAATACTGGGAGAACACTTGGTTAATTTAACGTGCTAGTTCACGATCTCTTTCTGTTTCAGCATTATAATGAAAAACCTTCTTAAAACTATTAGTCTGAATTCTTGCCTAATTAAATAAAGTGCACTGAACATAATTAAATCTGTTTTGAACAGAACCTTGCAAAACAAGAGTCATCCTTGAAAAGATTAGCTTCAACTAGAAGACATAGTGGTGGCTGGGGAGGGGGAATTGGATGTGGATGTGTACTAATCCAGAACTATAAGGTCTAAATTAACTAAACCTGTTTTTAAAATCAAGGTAATGCATACACATGTTTAAAACCAAATAGCAAAAATCTAAAGATTTTCTAGATGTTGAGGTGTTTCTAACTGTTAAAAATATTTTTAAATGCTTATATACCTTACAAGCAGCTCATACAACTTACTAAGAAAAAAACAAACAACCCAATCCAAAAATGGGCAAAGACCTAAAGAAGCAATTCTCCAAGGAAGAAATACAAATGATCAATAGGCACATGAAAAAATGCTCAATATCACTAATTATCAGAGAAATGCAAATCAAAACTACAATGAGGTATCACCTCACACCAGTCAGAATGGACATCATTCAAAAGTCCACAAATGATAAATACTGGAGAGGCTGTGGAGAAAAAAGAACCCTCCTACACTGCTGGTGGGAGTATACTTCGGTGCAGCCACTATGGAAAACAGTATGGAGATTAAAAGACTAGGAATAGACTTACCATATGACCCCAAAATCCTGCTCCTGGGCATATATCCAGAAGGAACCCCAATTCAAAATGACACCTGCACCCCAATGTTCATAGCAGCACTATTTACAGTAGCCAAGACATGGAAACAGCCTAAATGTCCATCAACAGATGACTGGATAAAGAAGAGGTGGTATATTTATACACTGGAATACTATTCAGCCATAAAGACCAACAACATAACGCCATTTGCAGCAACATGGATGCTCCTGGAGAATGTCATTCTAAGTGAAGTAAGCCAAAGAGAAAGAAAAATACCATATGAGATCGCTCATATGTGGAATTAAACAAAACAAAACAAAACAAAACAAAACAAAACAAAACATAAGTACAAAACAGAAACAGACTCATAGACATAGAATACAAACTTGTGGATGCCAAGGGACAGACTGGGATTTCAAAATGTAGAACAGATAAACAAGATTATACTGTGTAGCACAGGGAAATATATACAAGATCTTGTGGTAGCTCGCAGCGAAAAAAATGTGACAATGAATATATGTATGTTCGTGTATACCTGAAAAATTGTGCTCTTCACTGGAATTTGACACAATGTTGTAAAATGATTGTAACTCAATAAAAAAATGTTAAAAAAACTAAAAAAAAAAGACAAAAAAGAAACAACAAACAAAAAAATTATTTGGTGATTCTACTCCAGAGTATATTCCATACCAAAAGACATGTATAATAATAGTGTTTACAGAAACTATTTGTAATAGCCCCAAGTTGAAAGCAATTCAAATGGTCATCAATGGTAAATGGATAAATAAATCATGGAATATTTATACAAAAAAATAAAAAATAAAAATGCTTATATACCTTACATTAAAGTTATCATGACATTTTATATGCATAACCAAAATATTAGCACATCTAACTAAAGTGACAATAATTTATTTCATTTTATTTTTTTCATTTTTTCCCAGTTTTATCAATATATAACTGACATACACCACTAAGTCCATTTAAGGCATACAGCATGCTAGATCCATGTTGTGAAATGATTACTGCAATGAGTTTAGTTAGCATCCATCATCTCATGTAGGAAAAAGAAAAAGAAAAAGATAAAGAAAAAGAAAAAGAAGAAAAAACTTTTTTTTCCTTGTGATGAGAACTCTTAGGATTTACTCTTTTAATAATTTTCATATATATAACTCAGTAGTGTTAACATTAGTTATCATGTGGTACATTATATCCCTGGAACATATTTGTCTGGTCACTGGAATTTTGTGCTTTTTGACCAGCTTCTTCCAGTTCCCTGGCCCCTCACTCCCTGCCTTTGGTAACCACCAATCTGATCTCTTTTTCTATGAGGTTGATTTTTGTTTTATTTTGTTTTAGATTCCACATATAGGTAAGATCACAAGTATCTGTTTTTCTCTGTCTGACTTATTTCACTTACATGATGCCTTCAAGGTCCATCCATGTTGTTGAAAATGGCAGATTTCTTTATTTTTTTATGGCTTAATAAAGTCCATTGTATGTGTATACAACAGTTCTCTATTTGACAGTAATTTCTTGATATCATAGAAACCTAGTATGTATTTAAATTTCCCCAGTTGTCCTTCAAATGGCCTTTGCTGTAGCTGGTTTTTCCAATCTAAGACCATGCATTGGATCTTTAATTCTCTTTTCATTTAGAATAGTCTCTTTTTCTGTACTTCTGTTTCTCAAGTTAACAATTTTATACACTGTCTGTTTACTATATTACATAATAGATGAGACTTTAATTCTTTCACACTACCTCCCTTCTTTTCCCCATCCCCCAGTGCTACCTTGTTATGACTGTATCTTCTTGTACAGGCTACGTTTTTTTTTCCCATTACAGAGTCAAGTAGTATACTATAATATATTTCCTTTTAGAGCCCGTTTACTTTTCATGGAATTCCTAATTGTTTTTCCTACCATCTTCCAGTGTCTTATACAGCCATAACCCTTCTTTTTTCTGCTTTTTCTTTTTCTTTTTCTCCCCAGCAAGCTCTTCTTCCTTAAAAGCAGTATTATGAGAAAAATAATGCTTATTATTTTATTAATAATTTATTATTAATAGAATTATAAATTTTTATTGGTTAGTTATGGTTTAATTACATGTCTCAGGATTTTGGAGGATTAAGAAAGCTAAATGGGTTGCTAACATCTGTAAAAACACAGAACTTTCTGAGTTTCATATAACACTAAAAAAGTAAAATTATTTAGTAGGCTTATAAATGATGGGCAAGGGAATGCTAATGTAGAAAAAGTGTACTGAAAGGGAATGATGCAGAAGCCTGGAGTTCTTTAGTGCATTATACAGAACAGTCATTACATAAATATTTATTTTCCTTTATAGAACATCAACTATGTTTTCAAACTCTTTCACTAGTAATATATGGATTTACTGTCTGGATTTTCAGTGGCCCATCTATTGTGTGAAAAGCTCACCTCCAACAAAAGCAATGTCTTCAGTACCTTCGGAAGACTGGCTTGGCCACGCAAAACAAGAAGTAGCCTGAGACTGGAGAGAAAGTGACTACTCCAACTTTGGAAGCACTTTCAGTACCTACTGTCTACGAGAACCACACTCTTTATACTTGAATGGGCCCAGATCAGCCCCACAAGCCAAGAGACAAAGACTGACCCATCTTTATATGATCAGTATGTAGCATGGAGACTGGTACGCTGCAGGTGTTCAAAAAAACAGTGCTTGTGGAACAAATCAATTCTGACCTCCTTTCTTTCTCTAGTTCATCATAGTTTGACACATGTGCTCCATTTTTCTCCTTAATGATGTACAATTCCTCCTTCACTGAGCTATAATTAATGTCTACTGCTTTTAATTTTGCATTAAGAAATCTAAAATTCCCATCTTTTTGAGTGGGCAACCTTGGGGAATTTTTTCGGAACACACTGTGCCTTCTTAAACACTTCCCATCTGATCACTCCCATCACCGAATCAGAGATGTTCGCCAGTTACTGTCTTAGTCACCTCATCACACCCAGCTCACTTCCTCCCAGAGGAAGTAGAATCTGCAGCCTGGGGGCTGCAGGCAAAATTCCTGTGGGGAATCTCCAGAGTGTGTTCCTTCTTTTCTGTGGCCTGATGGACCCTCATCCCATCGAGTTTCCTTAAGAAAAAGAGAAGGAAGAAAGAGAAGAAAAGAAAGGAGAAAAGAGTGATGCAAATCTAAATGATTTTCTTAAATAGGTTATTCCTCCTTTCAGTCTTTAAACATGCAAAATAGGGGCACACCACAGTCTAATCTTTGGTGATGCATTTTTGTGGCTGTGGACACGCTGAGCAGAGAGATGGCAGGGGTGATGATGAGCTGATCATGGATGCTGAGCATGAGTGGGAGTGAGGATGTAAACCCCACAGAGAAAGGCATGCAGTCCAGCATCTCACTTTATGTGACAATTCACAGAACCGCCAGAATCATCAGTCGGTGGGCATTTCCATGATTGTTCTCAGCTAGTCGGATGCAATAAAAAGGAATGATTTAAACAGTTCAGGCAGCCAAGGAGGAGATTTTGGCAGGTTCCAGTGCTCCACTCTGGCACGTGATTAGAAACTTATCTGGGGTGCGGGGTAGGGGGTGGGTGGCACGGCTCCTGAAATCTTGCTCTTAACCTGCACATCTGTGTTTTTCTGCTGCCGGATTTGGGCCTGTTTCCATGCATTTGGTTTTATTCCTCCCTTTCAGAGATTTTCTCTTGAACATGAATAAAATCGTCTTGCTTTAATGGCTACACACATTTTATGAAATGCCAGGATTAAATCAACTTTGAAAAAAATCAGCCAGAGAGCGCGCTGTGCAGACAGCTTAAACACACCGACCGTGTTTAACACTGTGAGCTGAGGGGGCCATTGCACTGAATCACTGAGCGCTCCTTTTATTCAACAGTCGTGACCTATTTAGAACCATGACTCAGCCAGCCTTTCTTGTGAGCTTTCTTCTTTTTGCTTTAAAAAAAAAGAAGGAAGGGAGGGAGGGAGGAAGGAAAGAAAAGAAGAGAAAAGAAAAAAGGAAGAAAGGAAGAAAGAAAGAAAGAAATCTTGCACTTAGCTTGCACATCTGTGTTTTTCTGTTGCCGAATTTGGGACACTGGGCACTCCTGTCCCCTGCTCTGCTGTGTCCCCAATTCCGCTGTTCTTCCTCCCTCTTCTCTGCTGTTCCCAGACCTACTGGTCCCAAGTAAAACCTCACCCTCTCTTCTCTAAGGCAGTTACAGTCCCAAGGCATCCTTCCTTCTTTGGATTTCCTTAAGCTCAAGGAAAAAGTCTTGAGTGGAAAGATCCCTAAAGTTCTCAGGGTGCTGAGCAGAAGTATACAAGTTCACGGCCGAGTGAGAATTTAATGATAAAGGCAACTTCAATGGACATTGGTTGATTGAGAAATCGTGTGATTCCTCTATGAGAAGGGAGAAGTTCGATGACCCATAACAACCCTTCCAGTGTAGATATTTACCCAGTGCATGCTCCATCCAGTGCAGATGTTTATGGAAGTTTCAGACTGCCTCCTACCACCACTAAAAATAGGGCCCCCTAATTGTGGGGTGCCTTTTCTTTTTAAGTTTTTTCCCAGCTGGTGTACATTCTGCATGAAGGGAAGACTCCAGAGGGCCTCTGAAATTTGTTTTGAAAGATCTCTTGAATTCTTAATGGATAGATTTTCTTTCTGAAAGGCTGAAGAAGAGGTGAGCACAGCAGGGCATATAAATGCATTTATCTGTTTAGGGGAAAGAAAATTCCAGAAGATAAGTGAAGTTTTTTCCGCTTCTCCACTCTCAGGTGTGTGGCATCCACCGAGTCAGTCTCCCCTTGAATCTCTTGTGACACTGAAGCCCTTCTGCTTCTACAGAGAGAATGTCCCCTACTCTACACCACTCATCCGATCCCCACCCAAACCAGTGGGTTGACTGTCTTTTAACGTGACCTGGTGGGCTTCTGTTCATCCTTCTTCTGACATGTCCTCCCATTCCCCAAATTAATGAAGATATCTTTCTGATCTCCATCTAAGAGAAAGAAGAGCCTGCCCACTCGGCCACCAAATACCTATTCCGACCTGTCATAGATGAGGCACCATGCACACATCACATGGACATGCTGGTAGGGGAAACAGGAGAATAAAAAACAGTCCACAGAGTAAACCCAGGAAATTGTGGAAAGGGCTTCAGTGGAAACAGGATGCTGGCAGATGAATGGAGAATGGGGTGGGGGTAGTGTGCAGGGGAGATGTGCTCCTTGCAGACAGAGTCAGGAAGGCCTCCCTGACATGGGAGACTAGGCTGAAATCTGAAGGATGGGAGGAAAGTAGATTCCAGGTAGAGGCCACGGCCTGTCCAAGGTCTTGGCAGGAAGGAGCTTAGCTGGGGTAGTTACAGCACTGGGAGGTGGGGGGAACGAATGGTGTGCAGTGAAGTTGGGAGGGAGGCAGGACTGGGTCTCTTGGGTCTTTCAGGCTGTCACGAGGAGGCTGGACTGGCGTCTCAGAGCGCTGGCTTGGCAGGTAAAATACAGACATCCAGATACGTTTGAATTTCAGATAAAGAACAACTTTATAGCTTAAGTGTGCTCCAAATATTGCATGGGACATGCTTATACTAAAAAAAAAAATGTATTCATTGTTCCTTTGAAATTCAAATTTAACTTGGCCTCCTGTTTTCCGTTTTGTCTTTTTTACTAAGTCTGACAACCTTAAGTGACAAGCCGCTGAAAGGTTTCAGCAGGCAAGTGACGTGATCCAGTTTGTATTTTAAGCAGATTCCTTTGACGGCTTCTTGGAGAGTGGTTTGGAGGGTGGCAGGAGTTGAGTGAAGGTGGGAGTTCAGGCAAAGGAGTTAGGCTATCACAGCACCCAGAAGACGGAGAGTGGTGGTCTCACCCTAGAAGACCAGTCTTCTCAAACTTTAATGTGCATGTGAATCATCCAGGGACCTTGTTAAAGTGAAGACTTAATTCAGCAGATCTGGGGTGGGACCCGAGATACTGCATTTCTAATAAGCCTCCAGGTGGTGCTGACTTTGCTGATTCCCAGACCAAAGGTCAGCGAACTGCAGCCCACTGGCCAAATTGGGCCCGCTGCCTGTTTTTGTAAATAAAGTTTTATTGAAACACAGTCATGTCCATGTGTTTCCATTTCATCTATGGCAGCTGGCTGCTTTCATCCTATGATGGCATAGTTAAGTATCTGTGTGTGGGCCACAAAACCTAAAAATATTTCCTGTCTGGCCCTTCCCTGGAAGGTTTATCTGACACCTGCCCTAGACCACACTTTGAGTAGCAAGCTCTAGACTTGCATGGTCACCATAGAGATGGAGAGATGAGGGCAGATTCCAGACGTATTTGAAAGCACAGAGTGTGGTCTACACTGGGGCATTAAGCACCCCCTTCTGATGGGAGCCCAGGCGCCCTGAGCTGCAGAATCTTAAGCTGTCGTGACAGTTTAGAACCTGGCTAATCAACACTGATTCATCTTAAGAAATATTTACCCAAGAGGCCCAAGGGGTTCTACTTTGCACATGTTTGGATGTATATGGAAACGCACCTGTGCACCCATGGGGAGTGGAAAGGTACCACGTTATAGCACCTGCCATGCTGGAAGAATCATTTTGTCGTGCTAGCAAAAAACTGAAGCTGACTCCGGCTGGGACTAACTGCTGGCTGGCTTTCCGTCTCTCCTGACTTCTACTTTCTCATGGTGGGGGGGGATGTGGTCCTTGCAGCAACTGTAGGAGGGGAGACTGAAGCACAACCTTGTCACCCTTTCTGCTCACCCACCCCTGTAAGAAACCACCCTTTGCTCAACCTCCCCTCTTTCTCAAGGGAATGGAGTTTCCAGTGCTCGCTTAAGAGGGAACACCACTTTAAAACAAAAGAGAAGACGATTTTAGAAGGCACAGGAGAAAGATCACACCTTTTCTGTGCAAATTTTTTCTTGGCATTCCTTTGGGATTCCTTAAGAGTTGCCACTTTGACAGATTCCATGGTAAATGCACAAGGGATGATATTTCTCTTGTGGAATCAACTTATGAGGCAACGTTGTACAACAAAGTACTAAAATGACTCATTTAAAGACCACTCCAAGGTTGTTAAAAAGTTAGGAATTTCTGGAAATTGCTGTGAGCATTTTATCTTTCTAGGATGTTACTTTCTGCACGGATGTAATACATACATTAACATTGACAAGTTAATTCCAATTTCTGTGGGACGTAGTTTCTTACTAGATAGCAGTTTAATGCTTGGATGCTACTGTGCTGTCTTCGGAGGAGAGGACAGGGAAGTACGCGGTTTTGTAGTCAGTCCTTGTGGCTCTGTGGGGTTCCCGATGTTATTACACATATTTTTATTACACGTGGCTCCTCTTCGTTGTCCCCGTGGGGGAATTGCATAACAATAACAACCGCAAATATGAGAGATTAAGCTTGGGTAATAGATTGAGCCGTTTTACTTAGAAAGCTGGAGTTGTTCGTGGATAATCAATACGTGATACGTCAGCAGAGCTGAACAAAAACAAATTCCATGCTGCTTTCATTCACAGCAAAACTTGCATTTCAGGTCACATTTCCACAAAGACCATCTGCTTGATGAAACAGCTCTTCCTTCCAAGGCATGGATTTATGTCGGAATCCAAACAGTTTTCCACTTCATTATTCAGCACTGGCAGGCTTGGAACTCCGAGTTAACATGGGAGGTGTTGGCCTCATAATTTCATGGGCTCCATTCTTTTTAAAGAGGGGGAAAAAAGGCAGAGTGCTGAAAATGAAAAAAATCTCCAGCAATCCTTTTTTATTCCTGGCCTAAGTTGTAAACATTTCACCAAACCTGTTTAAATGACTGATTGATGTGCTTAGGCGCCGAGGCACTGATGAGAGGAAAAAGTAGGCAAATTAAGGATAAAGCTTCCCTTTCAGGAGGTACGTGAAAGGGTGAGTAGAAAAAAAAGAGAGAGGAGAGGAAAGCTAAGGGGTTTTGTAATACCAGGTTGTCTGAAACAAGATTGGAAGAAAGCTTGGAGAGGAAAGATTTGGTTCACATCATGTCTTGGAAACATGACAGAAGGAGTGTTTTATAAAAAGAGAAATCATTAAAAGGATTCACACATCCATTTGCATGAATTAGCAAACCCGGGAGAGTGTCCGAGACGGACTGCAGTGCCGACCTGAAATGAAGGTCACTGATTTCCCCACAGCATCAATGCCTGAGCACGGATGGCACAGTTACATTAACAAACCTTTCCAGCCAGTGTTGAAAGATCATTGCCTCCAATTATCTGCATCTCACCCATGGACTGGTCATTCTGAAAAATTAGAGACAATATTTTACTGTACAAGAAAACCTTTAAAGCATGTTTCTCCGTCTACCCAGCCAGCGGCTGGGCTGTGCCTTACAAATATAGCGCAAATAGCTGGTACAGATTCATGGTTGCCTATGGTTACCAAGAGCCACTCCCCTGCCCCTGTGCTTGAGACAAAGCATCCTCATGGCTGGCAGGACAGCCTGCATGGAGAGGGGGTGGGAGGAGTGGAGAGAGGGTGAGCAAAGCTAATATTGGAACAAAAAAACCATGGAAGGTGCCCAGACCTCTTTTGAGGCAGATGGAACTGGAGAAAACAGTCATGCTCCTGGACTTCCCTGGGGTGGGGGTGGGGGGGGCTACGGGTGCCCGACGGTGGGCCGAGCATTGGTCAGTGGTGCCAATGAGCCCCAGTTCCAGCCCTGCAGTGGGGACCAATTAGACTGGTTTCCAGAGAGGTTAGAGTTCTCCTCGACTCCCTATCAGCGCTGGTCCAATCTCTCATCCGGTGTCGAGGGCAGTTCTGCCAGGCCACACACATACGGCTCAAGCACTATTACACTTAGCCCTTCAGACTTGGATGGAGTTTCGGTAGTTCCAGGACCATGAGACCTAGAATCACGATTTGAAGACTTCATTCAAATCCTACTAGAGGCCATGCATGTTCCTTTTCACAATGTTTATGTAAGGGACATCATCCTGTCCCAACTAAACCACACACACACACGAAATGAACAAAATACGGATTGTTCCACATTATCACAATGGAATAACATGGGGGCAGACGAGAAACAGAGCAGGCAACTTGTTTTCTGGCCTCACTGCAGAGATGCATTAAAGGAATGGAAGCAGGTATCCTACAAGCAGTTGGCTTCATGACCAAGCAAGACTGCTGTGATGTTGCAGCCCCTTCCACCAAAGAGTAACCTAAGGGAGAAGACCCCAGTAGAGGGACCAGATGCACAATGTGCTGAACCAGGAAACATCCTCGGTTACTGCTGCGGACAGCTGTGGCTTTGGCCAGTTCAATGCTAATTCTGGCAGGAAGGCCCTGCCGCTTTCTGGGAGGAGTTCATTCCATATGGATCAGGTGGGGCCGGGCCTTCCCTGAATGAAGCTATATCCAGCCTCGAACTTTCCAGCTCCTTAAGCCAATTCATTCCCTTAAAGGAATTTTCTTGGGGTTGGTTTGTACAGGATTCTGTCACCACTGAGAGTCTTTATCCAGACCTAGAGTTACTTTGTCATAGCATCACTCACCTGGGAAGGGGAGAAAAAAACAACCACACAATCAATGTAACAGTTTGAACCAATGTTTTTTCCTTAATGCTCAGGAGGACAACAACAACAAAAATGACCTTAAAATGTTTCTGCTTCCACTCTGAAAGCATTCATTCCCTGTTGCAAAAGGAGTGGGGACAATGCTTGAAAGGGGCCCATAAGTTAAATAAGACCAATAATTTCCTACTTATGGGAACTGATCTCAAAAGGAGAAAATCAAAGACTATCCGGAATTCACTGATTGTTTGCTGGTTTTGTACAGGCGTGTATAATCATAGGTTCACAAGCAGGCATGTCAGTAGGTTCAGAACTTGTCAAAAATCCCAAAGGAGAAAATTCTCTCATCACTTCTACAGGTGCTGAGATAGAGGAGTTAATACAGGGAGAATTTCTGCATATTAGACTCAGATACGGTAACGGCAGCAGGAAAAAATAAAATTTCAGTGCCTCCAGAGGACGGGGGAATGCAGGATTGGATGCAACTCCTAAACCACAAAGTTTAATGTAACAAATGAGATTTATACTCTGCCAGATTGGAGTAAATTTCACAGTAATTCTATGATTATCTTCTCCATTCTATTGATTAAAAACAAAACACAATATATCAGAAAGCTGAAATCTATGCTCTAAGTCACACATATAGTGTGTTTTCAGGCAAGTCTTATTTCAGAAGATCTTACTTAGTCCAAGCTTATAACATATTTTAAATATTAGATTTGTCCTTAATTCATCTGGAACTTGTATCTTCCAAGTGTGTATATAGTCAATTGTCTTAATACCATCAATAGAGTTGTTTACTTTTTCCCTTACTGGTTTGAAATGTCATTTTTTTTATCATATCCTTCATTCTCATACATGAAGGTCAATTTCTACATACTTCTGTTTCACTAACCTAAAATGTCTATTTTAGCATCCAAGCCATACTGTTAAATTATTGTAGCTTTTTAGTATGTTTTAGTATGTGGTAGAAAAAGTCTTGCTGTTTTGTTCTTCTAAAAAATTGTCTTGGCTACTTTTGGACACTTATTCTCCTATCTGGTGGGTGGTTCTGAAGATCAAATGAACTGATAGAAGTAGAACATTTAGAACAGAGGCTGGCACATGCTACATACTCAGTAGGTGCTGGCTATGATTAATTTCTCCCCTTTCTTCCCACTCTTCCTTCCATCCCTCCCTCCTTCTTTCCTTCCCTCCCTCCTGGGAAATGATCACGGCTCAGTCCTCCCTGGTACACTGGAGTCAGGCACTCACCTGCTTTAATGGCTCCAGAAAACACATCTTTTGTCTTTTGCTGGGATGGAGAAGGGAACCTAGAGGTCCAGCTTCTCCATTCATGTGCTTCCCATCACCATGCTGCATCGAGCCTGTCCCTCCCTCACTCTACCTTCTGAGAACCTGGTGACTGACTTGTGGGCCTTTCGGAAAACCCATGGCAGACAATTCTTCTTCTCATTGAAATTTCCTTGTACAGACATTTAGATTTTAATTTGCTCTACTTTCGTGTGTCAATGCCCTTCCTTAGTCAGCTTTACCTGCTAAAAAACCCCTGACATCTCTTGCTGACTGAGGTCTTCTCCCTCTCCTCTTGTCCTTGTGGGTATATATACACACACCTTGTTTATTTCTTTACTGTCTTTCACTGGGGTTTCAGGAAAGAACGGAGTTAACTGAATGCATCCAATTTGCTGTGTTTAACCATGACATTTTTCTAGTGGTTCAAAAACATCCTTACATTTCTAGGTTGCTATGCCTTTTTTTTTTTTTTTTTAAAGTCATTGAGTTTGATTTGATGACATTTTATTTGGAATTGTTCATCTGATCTTCATAAGTAAGACTGACCTATAGTTTTCCATTCTTTTGCTACCTTTGGGAATTTTTAAAGCAAGTTCTACAAGCCTCACATAATGAGTTGGGTGGTTCTTTGTCTTTTTTCTGTGTTAGAAAAGTCTGTATATGAATGAATTTATCTGTTTTGCTAAGGTTGAGTAGAGCTCAAAATAGATACTATTTAATCCCCAATTTACAAATGAGGAACCAGAGGCAGTAAGAGTTTGAATAACTTACTTGCCCAAAGAGGCTCTAAGTAAGTGAAGGAATCCAGTTCAATTCTAGAAGTGCTTGGCTTGACGTTATTCTTATGTTAACTGCCTCCCTCCCCCACAATATTCCTAGAAGGTAGAAGTAATAGTATGTCTTTGAGTGTAACATGGAGAAGAATTGGATCCTGGTTGTACTAACGAAATAAAATACATACGCTGAAATGGCTAGGAGAAGTCCACATCTTGGTAGAAATGTTGGTAGCGGTTGTGTGGATTTACTTAAGTAGCAAAGGAAATCTCTGACATGTGGTCCAGGCATCCTGGGGAAGAAATATTTTGGAAATTACTAGTTTAGGTGATCTGATCTCCGGGTACAAAAAAGATCACACCCAAACAGCCCAGGAGGTGTGGTGACTGCTCACACAAGAGTATTTGGACTGTTAAATAATGTTTACCAACAAAAACAGAACCAAGGAAGAATATACAGCCTGAATTCCTGTCCTTTGGAGGAACTGGAAGGGGAAAAGTAAAGAAAGCAAATAAACAAGAGAACCACTCTCTAAGCCATTCATTTCCAAAGTCAGAGCCACTTGCTTCAAAATCTATCTATGCAAAGACTTCCTCCACATTCTCAGCCTCACACATGCCTTTTCTCTCCCCTTTTCAGCCTAACTCTTCCTTTCAGCTATTCTTCTGTGCTCAGTGGGGTCACTGATACTATATATTTGATACTATATCAAATGGAGAGAGAGGCAAACCCCAAACCAAAACAGTTCATTATCAGATGTTTGAATAATCAAACCAGAGAGCTGCTAATTAAAATGTTGTAAACTGTTGAAAAAAAAATTTTTTTTTAACCCTCTAAAACATTTGATACCAAGTCAGCTAACAAGGACAGGTGACTCAGTTCCAGCGTCCCCAGTTTTCTTTTCAACCAGCAGCTGATGCAGGACCTGACTCTTAACTGGGTCCCCGAGTCCTTGAAGCTGCCTGGGGTAAAAGCAGAGGTCACGGGGCAGGGCAAGCTGGTGGCTTTTGTGCCTGCCCCTGGGTTCAACCAGAGCAGCTCCACTAATTTCTGTTACAGTAACTGGGTTCAAAGTAAGGTGGTAGGTAGCAAAAAAGTTTGAAAACTATCAGGTCAATATTTTCTTCCTTTGAAATAGACTTACCTTCTTTTTGGTTTCTGTTCATTTAAATATCCATTTGTTCCTGAGATCATTTTTGTTTAGAAACTTATTCTTACAACCCATGTGGGTGAGTTGTGAGAAAAGAGACTACAGAGAATTGTGAGCAGGGAGTGGTGTCCCCAGGTCCCCTCTGGGACCAGCCTGCCTGGCTTCCAGTCCCAGCTCCGCCTTCTATTAATTGTATGACCTTGAGGAACCTACTTAACCTCTCAGTGCTCCAGTTTCCCCGTCTATAAAAAGACTATGTGAATAGTTCCTACCTCCTGGGATCATTGGGAGGACTCAATGAGTTAATATAAATTTGGTACTTAGAAACGTGCCTGGCATGTAATCGGAAGCAGTTCATAAAGTAAGCCTTGTCTTCTTATCGTCTAGTTTTAGTCAAAGAGACTTGCACGTCTACCTGAATTTCCTAACACTGACTTTGTGATGATTCTTCATTCAGTTCACTGAGTACGTGACTGGTGAGTGCCCTCCGTGCTCTGAGGTTAGGGTTTTTGAGGCTGACAGCTACCCATGAACACGTGGTTAAGGAAGACTCATATCCTTCCATGGCTACGTGAAAGTTAAAAACAAGCTCAGTTGTGTGTTCCTTTGGGGTTTCCCACACTGTGGGGTCTGAATCTTTAAAGCAGAAAATTTCATGGGTGTAATTAGCATCATTCCACTTTGCTGTTTTCATCTTTCTCCTCAATAGACAGAAGCCACCTGGAGATCGTGTTTGGACCCACTTTTGTCCTTACCAGCTTTTGTCGGTCCTTTGTTGGAGCCGTTTATAGTCAGTAGAACAAAGAGTTAACCTTGCAATTGGGTTACAAGATTGCGGCAGAAGATCTGTAGTACAACATGAGAATGGACGTCTGGGTTTCCGATAATTTATCCAGGACTGGCTGTGTTTTCGCTTTGGGGATAATAAGATATCCCAATCCCTCCCTTTAATGCACCATCTTAGCTTAAGGTAATTTAAAATAGATTTATACACCTTGTCAACAAAAGAACCTTGACTAAGAGTTCATGCTAATTTACAGGAAAAGTCAATATTTGCAAATTTTGACAAATATTATTAGTGGCAAATGACTTGTGACACATTTCATCACTGACAGTTAACATCACTGTGCTGCATGAGAGCCTAGGATTTCCTGGCAGGCAACACACTGCTTCATCCTCCACGTCTTAGCGTGTTCCGGTCACACCTCTCCATCTTTCTTCACTGGAGTAATTCTTATTCTTTCTTCAAGATCCAGTTCAGGCATCATCTCATCTAGGAAGCTTTCCTGGAGTCCCCTGGAGTTCCCTGGACTTGATCTGTGTCTGACAACACTCTGTGCATAGCTGCATGTCAGTAGACCACATTCAACTGGAATTTTCTGTGGAGGCAGCAATTGCCAATGGCATGAAAACTTCAGCATAAGCAGCCTTATTTTCATCCTAATGGCACCCCCAGTGGCTGATGCACTGTGGATTCCAGTGTTTGTTGAGCCTGACTGAAGCATCTGAGTACATGTGTTCACTATATTTTTAATACCTTTCCCACTACCCACTTTAGACACCAAGTGTTCTCAGGCGGCACCTGGTTTCTCTTGCTTTAAGTTCCTTCTCCGGCTGTCCAGAAGCCGGAAGGAGCTTATTGCCCAATGGAGACAGTGGAAAATTAAAAATTACAAACAAACACATATGAGAAAATACCCAGATAGCTCAATTGAAAGGGGCACAAAGGAAGCTGACTTGAATAACTTGGAAGATGGGAAAACTGAAAAAAATACAGATCTCCTCTGTGATGTCTAAGTGATTTCTACCCAAACTATATTTTATTCTTTTTTACTATTATTTCATTATCTCAGTTCCCAAAGACACTTCACAATACTTTTTAAAACCTAAATGCAAAAATTCATGTGAATTCTGAACATGAAAAATATGAAATATGAATTATGAACATATCTTAATATCAATCATTCATGCCATGATGAGTAATTTTAAAGCCAAAATAGCATTTTAACCAGGAAAAAAAAATGTATACATTAGCATGTATGATTCAGCTCATTTGAAAGCACACATACGTTCTATATTTCCTGAATCTGACGTGTAACTTCGCAAGCGTGATGGGACATTATTCGAAGACAGAATCTACCGTGATTGGTATTCTACCCCACCCAGTCTCCAACAGGGTACTAGTTAGTTAAGAGTAATCCCCACCCAACAGAGAAAAGCTCTTTCCTTTATGAAAAATATGGCAATCTTGGGTCAGAAGAAGGGACCACAATTTATGAGAAGAAGCTATAGGCTGGTAGGAATAATAGAGGGTCCTTAAGATCAAGGAAAAAGGGAAGAGAAAGAAGAAAATGGACCTTTACTTCAACTTAGTTATAAAAGAAAGACCCAGGAAAGAGGAAACTCAGTATTTTTTTTTTTTTGGTTTATTTATTTATTTATTAACTTTTTTTTAAATTGAGTTATAATCATTTTACAATGTTGCATCAAATTCCAGTGTAGAGCACAATTTCTCAGTCATACATGAACATACATATATTCACTGTCACATTTTTTTTCTCTGTGAGCTACCATAAGATCTGTATATATTTCCCTGTGCTATACAGTATAATCTTGTTTATCTACTCTACATTTTGAAATCCCAGTCTATCCCTTCCCACCCCCTGCCCCCTTGGCAACCACAAGTTTGTATTCTATGTCTATATAAGTCTGGAGGAAACTCAGTTTAAAAACAGATTCTGTGACTTTGCTTTACATGGACTCTGAAACCACGAAGCAAGACATCCTTCTGTTTTGAACCCTGGTATGGACTTGTTGTTTTGATTTAAATTATGTTTTGAAGTTATGGATCAGAAGGAAAAACAAGCTGAGCCCTTGACAATGATCCCAAAGGACTTCAGTAAAATCTGTGTTTTACAATGTGGATGACCATAAACCAGTGGCGACTATTTCCTGAAAGACCATTCTCTCCACACATTTTCTCCCCCTAAATAACCCAGGGAAGATTTATAATGATAACTTAAAAGAGAATAACCAAGTGGAAATTGTGGTTCAACAGTAAGGAAATCTTGAACCAGCTCTCAGGAGCCCATTTTAAGATTGCCAGAGGATGGGACAGTGAACAGAAGGGCCAAGAGAATTGCTGGCAGGTCCTGCACCAGGGAAACCTCTAAAACACACACACTGCTTTTTGGCATCAGACTGGATCTGCCTTTGTTCCCACCCAACTGTACTCTGGGTCCAAAAAGTTCTGCTTCCTTGTGTGACTTCTCAGCTCCAAATATTTCTGAAGCTGCCCATGCCTGCAAAATAAAGTCTGATTTTGTCATCGCCATGGGCAGGGCCATCCTTAGAGCCAGGCAAGAGAGGTCTTGCAAATCACAAATACCAAAACGCACAGACATTTGCTTTTTCCTTTTTGGTCTTAAAAGGAAGTTTTTGGGGAAAATTCTGTAACAGTTTGAGCTAACAGGAATTATGCAACAGAGACATGTGTGCTGAACTCGGCTTTCCCCACTCCTCCCATCACCCAACTTGCAGGGCCAAGTTTGTGGTGGGGAAGGTGGTGGTGGCCTCCTTTGGGAAATTAGACCAAGAGAGGCTGGTGTAATTCAGGTAGACCCCCCCCCAAATCACCCAAAGGAGGTGCTTCAGACACTGGACTCCCCAGATAACCAGGTTCTCTCCTGCCTCTCTGCTCAGGAGGTAAAGTCTAGGAGGCATCTGAGTTGGAAAAGACAGGCATGAAGAATCTGGCTATTCCAACTCCCTGTAGAGCTTAACCTGGCCAGCCCCACGTGGGGTTCGGGCAGGCTCAGTCATCACCCAGGAGCTGGTCCTGGGCCCAGCTGGTGCCCTGCCCTGCCCAGCAGGAACACAGCTCTGCTCAGGCTTGTAGGCTGCAGGGATGAGCATGGCTCCTGTAGCCTCCAGCTCAGGTATCTGGCTAGAAACATGAGGCTGGCCACGGACAAAGCTATAAAGTTTCAAAACTTTAAATATTTAGGCGTGTGATACGTGACTCTCCATTTGTTCTCTTACCCTGGGCCCTATAAATATAAAAGGGAATCTGACTTTGGGCACCATTTATGGAGTATTTACTAAGCTCCAGGGACTCAGTGAAACCCATGACCTATGTGAATCCTACCAAAGTCCTAGGAGGTATGGTCCAGCCATTGTGCTCCTGGTATTCATTTACTCATGTTGCTGAACACTAATGTCCACAAAAAACTTGCACCTGGATGTTTATAGCAGTTTTATTTGTAACTGACAAAACTTGGAAGCAACCGAGATACCCTTCAGTGAGTGAATGGATAAACAGACTGTGATACATACAACAATGGAATATTATTCAGCACTAAAAAGGAATGAGGTGTCAAGCCATGAAAAGAAGCTTAAATGCATATGACTAAGTGAAAGGAGCTAACCTGACAAGGGTCCATATTGTATGATTCCAACTACATGACTTTCTAAAAAAGGCAAAACTATGGAGACAGTAAAAAGATAATTAGTTGCCAGAACATCAGGGGAGGGAGAGATGAACAGGCAGAGAACATTTTAAGATGATTTTTAGGGTTGTGAAAATTCTGTGATACCATAATGATGGGTACATACTATTATACATTTGTCCAAACCCATAGAATGCACAACACCAAGCACGAACCCTAATAAGAACTATGGACATGGGGCGATTATGATGAATCAACGTAGGTTCATCAGTTGTAACACATGTAGCACTCTGATGGGGGAAGAAGAGGGGTAGGCTGTTGGGATGTGGGGGCAGTAGGTACACAGGAACCTTTTCCTGGATTTTACTGTGAACCTGAAATTGCTCTAAAAAATAAAGTCCATTAAAAAAAATCTTATGAGGCAACAGTAACTTAAATAAAGTTTAGGTAACTTTGCCAAGTACCTTTGGCCAAGGTCCCACAGCTAGAAAGTGGTGGAGATGAAGGCAGGGCAAGGGGAGGGCATAATTCAGTGGTAGAGTGGATGTTTAGCATGCACGAGGTCTTGGGTTCAATCCCCAGGACCTCCATTGAAGAAAATGAATACATAAATAAGCCTAATTACCCCCCCAAATAAATAAATAAAAAGAAGCTGTCACTTTAAAAAATGTTTAAAAAAGAGCTTGGATTTGAAGGCAGGGCAGAGATTCACCCTCTGTCTTGCTCCAAGGCTTCCATCTACCCAACATGTCCTACAGCTTCTCTCTGGGGTCTGCTCACAATCTACCTTTCCACGTGACTTGTCCCTGTACTTCTTCTGCTCCATGTGCACATGAATCACCTGTGCAGATTGTGATCCTGCCTGTCTGGGGTGGGGCCTGACAGCCTGCATTTCTAAGGAGCTCCCTGGTGACGGGGATGGGGCAGGTCCACAGGCGACACGCTGAGTCTCCACCATCTGTGTTCCACCCACGCCAGCCTGCTGGCTGAGTCCGAAGCACACTCTGCGTTTTATCATCACCGTGTGTCACTGATGTTCCCTCCACCCAGAATGTCTTTCTGCCGTATCTCTGCTTGTCAAAATCGTAATCTCCCTTGGATATAGAAAGTAAAGTCTACTTCCATAATAAATCATCTCCCGATCCTCGGCCACTCCCGTAGACAGCCGGAGAACTGATTTCTCCCTCCGAGGTGTTTCCCTCGCCTTCAGATCAATTCATGCAGCCCTGGAGCCTTCCCTGTTGTGCTGGGTCCTCCCTGCTCACAGGCTGTGCATCTGTTCACTTCTGCTCTTTTGAAAGCAATGTGAGGAGAGGGACTTTCTATCTTTCATCTTTATCAGCTCCTTAACACCGAGCGGGGCTGTGCATGTAGAAGGGAACATGGCCTGCTTGCCCCTTCCTCGACCTCCCTGACACTGGTCCCCTCTTTTATAAAATGGGGACAATAACACCCACCCGTCTGGATTGTTGTGAGGTTTAAATTAAATGCCACATGTAAAATGTCTCGCTCATGGTACGCCCCTGACCAGTATTTATGGAATTGGATTTTCCTTTTTTATTTTATGAATAAGGAAAAGGGGTGGGCATGGAAGGATGGAATGACAGAGCTGGGCCTACTACCAGGTATCCTAACCTTTACTGAAGTCATTTATCCACTCGATCAAGCTCTGCTTCACTTTATTTTGGTTGTGTGAGTAACTGCTAGTCATGCATGTGACTAAAATGTATCAGTATTTACAGAAGAAACCTAGAATATTGTTTCCCGGTTCACATTCTCCATACAAATCACCGGCTAAAATTCAGATAGGGCTGGCCAAAGGCATCGATGTATCCTTACACCTTGGTAAATGATAATGTAACACAGCAATATATTTAGTATACATCTATAATGTAGTCGTGTGTCTTAAGTCACTCAAAACCACCAAATTTTAAAACAGGTATTGGTTTCCGGATTCAGTGTGATCGTAGGAGAGAAAAGAAATGATTATGATCAGCCAGAATGATTGTCTTCACCAATTACTCACTGGGACACCTTGGCAAACTCACTTGATTTCTCATTTACTTCATCTGGAAAATGCAGATACTACTAACCTCCTTCCTTGCTTCTGAGTTCATGTAACAAGCAAACAAACCACCACTCTATACAAACACTACGAAAAATATAGCAAACTTTTTATATGCAAAAAAATCGTTAGCAATATCTTTAGGCATAATCCAGAGCTGGGGGGTGGGGTGGGGAAGGCAATTTATGTGAAATATACAGAAAGTGGAAGACTTCGGGGGAGCCATCTATCAAACACTTCATCTACTATTATTATTTTTTAGGTTTAAGGTCTTTGCTCCGACTGCGCCAGGTTTTAAAATGAGACCTGAGTCACGTGTGAGGTCAGAGAGCAGAATGCTTGCAGAGCCACCTTCTCTTTTTCAGAATAAGAAAAGATGGTTTATTTGATGTAGGCATGTTGATTGGCAGTGTGGGCTTGCAAATTCCTTCAGTATTAAGTCATGTCTTCAGAACTGGGTGGGGCGCTGAGTTATTAATTTTTTTTTCTTTTCCTCTGGAAGCCAGGGCTTGGAAGTAGCTGAAGGCTACGTGTGAACTGAATTGGGTGGTCTCGGGGAAATTCTGTGTAAACAGCACTGCTCCTTTAAAAGTAGCACAAGACGCTGCACATCTGCCTGCCCGTATAAAACAAAACAGGACCTGGACTCCATTAATGGGCCTGAGGAATTAATTATTCTCTAATAAATGTTTTTATAATCACAGTGGAAAGGAAGGTCCTGGACACAGAGGAAATGAGATTCTGCTGTACCGGTTTGTTGGCAGAAGCCTGGAAGAGAAATGGGAGACAGAAGAAGACCACAGTTGTGTCCGACTTAAGAGATGTCGTGCCTTCTTCTAAATACGGGGAATGTAGGCTTCAGTGTAAGAAGTTACTGGAAGGTACCTTATTCTAGACTGCCAACAAGAATGCCACGTCACTCTGGGGGGGGGGTGGCTTTAGCGCTTGGCTTTTGCTGGATGATCCAAGAACAACTCCTCAGTGAGACATTCAGCTGGAGCTCCAGACCCGACCGCTTCTGTGCCCTGAATGTCACTGTGTCCGCGTGACAGGTGCTAATGAGCTCCAGCAACTCTGAAACAGGGCACCTGGGCTGTCTGGTCTTTGCATCCAGATACTGCTAATGCACAAAATCCCCTCTGCTTTCCCTTTGCTCCGTTGAATATTTGCTCTCATTGGCTGATGAGCACGAGGGCCTTTGTTTTGTAAGGGACGGCAGGGAAGACGACTGACTGAGTGAAAGATGGTAGGGAAGAGAGAAGAGGAAGCTGGAGGGTGATGTGGCCTCTGTTCCCCGTCTGGATCCTGGGACCACATTTGAGCCCTGATGTTGGAGGACTGGACAGATTTCATTACAGACTAAGATTCTTGCAGGGGTGAGAGGTCTGAAACACAGTGTGTCCAGAACAGTCTGGGGCCCCTGCCGCTGTGAGAAACCTGGCCCGATCCTGGTACCCGGAGGACTGGTACTCTCACAACAGAGCTCATTAGCCAAGCCTTCACTAGTGATGCGAGAAGAGGCTTCTCGGGCAGAGACTGGGCGGGGGCTGGCCGAGGAGGTGGAGATGCTCTTTGGTGACTGCAGATGATAAACTGATTTGTGGACACATGTGAGGACCCATTTGGGGACCCTCAGAAATAACTGAAGAATACATTCTTGATTGGGCAGGTGGGAAACATTCAACCCTGATTCACTGTACTTTGGGCATACTCATAAACGGAGCCACTTTTGTCTTTATTGACTGGTAATGCCAAAGGTCAAGGCTACATGGAAAATGACACTTGGGTTTTAGAAATTTGAGGTATTTATTTGGCATTTATATAATCTTCCTCTGGCTATGTTAAATCCATTTGCTGTAAAACTCATGATGTCTTTAACGTAATGGAGTTTGTGAAATTTTCCTAACATGGCACCTTGCTTTTTAATGTAAAAAAATTTTAAGGGGGTGATTTTTATTATTGGTATAGTTTTAAAATTTCATTATACTTTGGAGTGGTCTCTGTGGCTTCTGGTTTTTAGTTTTTTTTTTTTTTTTTTGCCAAGATGGAATAACAAAAACCAGATTTACCCTCTTGCAAGTCACACGAATTTCTTGGTTTCCCAATGAATATCAAAGTTATGTTTACCCGACACTGCAGTCTATTAAGTGTGCAACAGCATCGTGTCTAAAAAAACGATGTACATGCCTTAATTTAAAATTAATTTATTGCTAAAAAGTGTTCACCATCATCTGAGCCTTCACTGAGTTGTAACCTTCTAGCTGGTCTTGCTTCAGTGTTGATGGCAGCTGACTGATCAGGGTGGTGGCTGCTGAATGCCGGGGTGGCTGTGGCAACTTCTTAAAGTAAGACAACAATGACGTTTGCCCCATCAATTGACTCTTCCTTTTGAAAACAATTTCTCTGGAGCATGTGGTGCTGTTTGATAGCACTTTACCCAGGGTAGAACTTCTTTCAAAATTGGAGACAATCCTCTCAAACCCTGCTGCTGCCTTATCCGCTAACTTTATGGAATATTCTAAATCCTCTGTTGTCATTTCAACAATTGATTAAGTTTGTCATCTTATATGGGCGCAATTCATGGTGCCCCCAAACAATTACAATAGTAACATCGAAGGGCACTCATCACAGATCACCCATAACAGGTACAATAATGTGGAAAAAGTTTGAAATATTATGAGAATTACCAGAATGTGACACAGAGACACAACATGGGCAAATGCTAAAGGGAAAATGACATTGATAGACTTGCTTGACACAAAGTTGCCACAAATTTTGATTTGTAAAAAACACGGTTATCTGCGGACTAAGTAAAGTGGAACACAATTAAATGACGTGTGCCTGTGTGTAGTTTGAAGCTGTTAAATTTGTAGGAGTTTGTCATGCAGTAACAGAGAAATCATACAATTGAACAGGATTAGTGGCAGATGGGACACTGCAGAAGAAATGATTAGTAAACTTGATGACAGCAACAAAGATTATCCAAAATTGAACAAGCAGAGAAAAAAGAATTTTAAAAAATTAAAAAGATCATCCGTGAGTTGTGGGACAGTTTTAAGACATGGGCCAATAGACATGTAACGACTCCCTGAAAATGAGGAGTGGGGAAGGACAAATGAGAATAATGGCTGAAAAACCTCCATGTTTGATGAAAAGTGTAAATCCACAAATCTGAGAAGCTCAGTGAAATCCAAGCACAAGCAACAGGAAGAAAACCATACCAAAGCATAAAAATGATAATGATGAGATATTTCTGTTTAGAAACAAATCAAGAGAGGAAAAAAATGGAACACCATTGTCAAAGTACTGAAAAAAAGACTGTCAACTTACAATTCTACACCCCGCAATATTATCATTCAGAAACTGAGAGTGAAATAAAGATGGTTTCAGACAAAGAAAAGCTGAAATAATTCATCACCAGCAGAGCAGCATTGCAAAAAAAGTTAAAGGAAGAACTTCAGGCAGGAGGAAGATGATATGAGAAGGAAATGTAGATGTGCACAAAGAAATGAACAGCACCGGAAATGGTAACTACATGAGTAAATATAAATTTTTTTTCTTTTACTATTTAAGTGTTTTTAAAAAAATACACTTTCAATTTTGGGATCATTTCAGACTTGCAGAAAAGTTGTAGAGTTAATACAAAGATAAGTGGATATATGCTGCCTACACATACCAACTTTATGTATTAAGAAACAAATCGGTTAAAAGTAAAAGGAAAGGGAAATATAAAACATTAGAATTCATTAAAGAAATAAAAATTAAAATACACTACCTCTATTCCTTTCAGTGGCTAATATTAAAAGCCATACGAACTGTTGGTGAGGATGGAGAGGAACTGGAACCCTCACACACTGCAGAAGGGGATATAAAATGTTACAGCCACTTGGGAAAACAGTTGAGCAGTTTTTCAGAAAGGTAAATATGCATCTACTATAAAGTTCAGGCATTCATCCCTAGGTATTTACCCAAGAGAAAAGAAAGCTCCTGTCCATATGAAGACCTGTTAGGAATGTTCACAGCAGCTGTATCTGTAAGAGGCCCACACTGAAAACTGCCTCAGTGTCCGTCATCAGGTGGCAGGCAGGTGGGCTCAGAGGAGGTGCTGCAAAACGGAAGTGCCGAGTGGACGAATGGATGTGCACACAGCATCCTGCACTAAGTGTGCTGTGCCACGTGCGCCTGGAACAATGCTTGTTGATTGGCCAGTTTCAAAGAGGACGTCACATCTGGTTGAAGTATTTGAAAATGTAAAAACAAACAAACAAACAAAAAAGCCCCGGAAACCCCCCAAATAACTCAGTTTTAAAAAATAACAAACGCATTTGACTAATGTTACATAATTTACAGTCTACTGTAGCTGAAAGTTCTAGGAACTTGCTCCGAGTGCTCTAACCCCATTTCCATCATAGTGACCACAAGGCAAACTTCTTTGACATGTGCTTTTAAATCCCATTTGAAGTCTCCAGGGTTCTGACTAAGTCACACTTCTTACGTAAAACTACTGGCTTTTTTCTCTTCACTCACCGCCATCTATTTCTTCTGCATGTTTACCCCCGATTCTCATCTGCTCAGATTGGCTATGCAGTGTGATTTTTACCCCCACAATCAAAATAAATTCTCTGTCCCTTCCATTTATCTGATGATAAATGGCGTAGGGGCCAATTAGGTGATGCAGCTGTGGTTCTGTGCTCGCAAGCCCTACCCTTCCAGCATACCTGACTCAAACTGAAATTTAATAACAAATTGTGGGTGCTATAAATACACTGGTCCACAGTGGAAAGGGACTGAGGTATTTCAGGAGGCAAATGGCAATGAAAGCAATACTCTTCTTCACTAGAAAACTGACATTTCAGATTCTATCAAAATGTTATTTATTCTGGAGCATTAAAGACCTAAAAGCAGATTTTGCTGCCACTGGCAGACATGGCTACGTATTAAGATGCACTGATGATTCTTAAACCTGCCACACACACGATGCTCCATTTTTTTTTTATAACTCTGGTTTTTACTTGGCTGAGAAAGTCAGGAAGAGGGTGTTCCCAGAGTCCCTTGAAACCCTGGAATTTAGCTTATCAACAGATAATAAAAATCCACTCAAACTCTGTTCATATGACATCTGTCTTTGTAATGGCACTTCTGACCGATAGGAAAATGGAAGTAGCACATCCTATACTACAAAATGTTATATATTTGAGAAAGAAAACTCACTTAAAATTCAAACACAACTTCCAAATATGCAATACAGTATTATTATTAACTATAGTCAACATGCTGTCCTTACACAATGCTAAGAGAGTAGATCTTTAAAGGTCTCATGACAAGAAGAAAACAGTGTCTAACTGTGTGTGGTGATGGATGTTAACTAGACTTACTGTGGTGATCATTTTAAAAAAAATTCAATGTAATTCAAAAGGAAAGTATCCCAACTTAAAAAAAAAAGTTTCATGGGTTCATCTCTTAATAATTAGATAGCCATACATTTAATAAAGTTTTGAAAACACTGATTCTCCTCATTTTCTTATGTTTAGAAGAATTTAAGTTTCATTAACTTACAATATTAATAACCAGCCTTTACTGTGATGGAGGCTGCGCTGGGTTTTACCTGCTTTATCTCATTTTCTAGATGAGAAAATGGCATCTTAATTAAATAGCTGGTCCAAGCCCACTCACAGGGCCAACGTGGAGTCCCAGGCCTGCCAGTAGCGGAGTTCTTAAACTTGTCCATCATGATGAACTTCAGGAAAATGATACAGGTTAATGCTCACGGCAGCTAGTGGCAGCACTGCTCCAAAATGCACGCCCGAGGGCGCCTACCTTGTCATGCCTGTTGGAGATGTGATGAGGTCAAGGCGGAGGAAAGGCAGACACTGCCTGTCTCCTGATAACGTTTCTGCGCCCTCAGAGGAAGTATTAAAATAGGGCAGCTCTGCTGGCCCTTTGCTTTTGGAACTGCTGCTTAAGCTGTGTGAGTCATGCTCTTGGGCCCCTGCGTCTGTGGACACCGACTGCTTGGTCTTCACTCAGAGAGTCTGGAGAGGAGGCAAAGGTGAGTTTTGCTCCATCGTGGTTGTGTGTAGTCACAGGAACCTAATGGTTTCTCTCCCTGCTTCCTGTAGCTCAGGGTTCTGTGAAAGCACCGTGGGGCCAACCTGGGCTTGCAGATGAAAAAAGTGGCCGAGACCCGGTTCCCACTAACCCAGAGCAGCTCCACTTTTGAGGTTTTATGGAAGATATCATTTAAAATGTTTCAGTGCTGAAAAAACGTTTGAAAACCACCAGGCTGCTGGGAGACGGCATAGTTCAGTGGTTAAGATCATGGCTTTGGAGCTTGATAACATGGGTTCAAGTCCAGGCTTAACCACTCCTGGACTATGTGCATCCCTGAGCAAGTTAACCCACCCTCTGGACCTCAAACCTATCCTGGCCCCAGAATAGGAATCCGTGCTTGTTATTAACACGACCGCCTGGCTCTCTGAGGAGATGAAGGAATCCGGTTAAAATTCAGGAGGAGAAGGGGAAATAGTGGTTTGTGAGAGAAAAACTTGGGGCCTGGCTCCCCAGACAGGTCTGAAGCAAAGAGAGGTGTTTAGCTGTGCTATCTCGTCTAGTGATAAAACGCTCCTGTTATAGATGTGAAAGCTGAGGTCTATGGAAGCTGTGACCTATCTCAAGGGTAAATTAGAAACATACATTCTATAAATGATTCTGTTTCTATATCCATGTAGGGTTTTTCCTTTCTTCCGGAAAGTTCTTAACTTTCTTAACCAAATAAATTAAGTGGTTTACTATACATGAGGGGGCCTGATGTGAACTTAGGGAAAATGTATGGTAGTGGAATACAAGTGAAAGAAAGCCTTAAAGCCTAAGAGGGGTAGAGTTGAGGCTGGCCAAAAAACACGTGTGTGTATTTAAATATAGAAACATATGTTTAATATTTAATAGATAAATAGATATTATATATAATAGACCAATTAAAATGAAAATCAACATGCCTTAATGCAATCTTTTTAACCCATTACATCAATAATAATGATATAATAGTACAGACTTCATTACAATTTTTTCCTATAGTGGTTCTCAGACCAATGGAAGGTAGGTCAACACACAGTTAATCTAAAAATAAAATGAAAATAGTTCCTCCCTCTTCTTTCTTATTCTGCATTGTCACGGTGAAAAATCTCAAACATCAGCTGTCTCTTTGGCCACATCACACTCACAAAGTAAAACACACAGAAGGGGCATTTGGTTGGACAACAGGGTGCAGAAGTCAAGGGCATGTGCCTTAAAGGACGCCTCCCTGAAGCCTTTAATTATGAGACCTGGTGTTTCTTCGCTTGCAGCCTCTTCCTGAGAATCCTCAAGTTCACTGAGTTCAACCTCAGACAATGTAATGCTAGATTTAGTCTCTTCCTAATGGAAGGGGAGAGAAAGATGCGAGTAAACGCATCCTATTGGAACCGCGGCAGAGGAGAGACAGACCATGTGCCATTCAGTCTGTAGTGAGGAGCACCGTGCCTCTGTGAAGTCCAAGGTCACTCCAGCTCCATACCAGGAGGACAAACCATTGTGAGCATGTCAAAAAAAATGATGGCCATCTGAGTCAAAAATGATGGCCATCTGAGTCAAAAATGATGGCCATCTGAGTCAAAAGAAAATCTTAGAGTCAGTTTCCCTGCCAGGGAAATGGCTTTCCCATCCCCACCTTGAGCTGCTACGTCTCGACTTCACAAATCCAGGCAAATTACAGCAGAAATGCTCCTGCTACCTGCTGTCACCTCTTAGGATGTTTACTGGATGCAATCTCTTCCCCTCCTCTCGGAATGAAGAAGGTTGTTGGTATTTTTGGATCAAAATTAGGGCAATGTGGTGCTTTGACAAATCCCTCTGATGGCAGGAAGCTCTGTTAGCATTTTGATAGAGTGAGTCAGGCAGCCGGGCCGCCCAACAGAGTGATAAGGGAGCTGCTGGCATGATGCTCTGAGGCTGGAGGGAAATCCAGGGCTTCCTTATAAGAATGACCTGTTTTTCCCAAGAAGCACAACTTGAAAAAAACAATGAGTCGGCACTTTTTGCCTGTGAAATTGAGAAGTGTATTAAAGAAATAGAATGACATTACCCCCTAGCTGGTGACAACATGATAAAAAGAGACACTTTCACAAACCCACTGTTAGACATACACATTAAATGCAACTGTTTGGCAGGGAAATCTGGCGATAATGTATCAAAGGCTTTCAAAGTGCACCCAGTTTTAGGAGCAGATGTAATAAAAGAATCAGAGATGTACACAACATCTTGTGAATAAGGATGTGTATCACAGTCTTATGTATGATGCTGGAACACTTTAAGCAAGCTGAGTATCCAATAATATGGTTCATATATTTACGAAAAGTCTGTAAATATATTCATGTGATGAGTTGCTTACCAGCCATTAAAAGTGGTATAAATAACTCTTTTAAAAAATATTTTACCATTTTTTTCTTTCAGTTTTTTTGAGATGTAATTGACACACAGCACTGTACGATATTAAGGTGTACAGCATAATGATTTGACTTACATACATTGTGAAGTGATTACCACAATAAGTGTAGCCAACCTCTCATGTCATCTCATATAGGGGCAAAATAAAAGAGGGAGGAAAAATTATTTTTTTCTTGTGGTGAGAACTCTTAGGGTTTACGCTCTTAACAGCTTTCATATAGAATATACAGTGGTGTCAATTGTATGCACCATGTTGTACATTACTAGGACTTATTTATCTTATAACTGGAAGTTTGTGTCTTTTGACCACCTTCATCCAGTTCACTCTGCTCCCAACTCCTGTTTCTGGTAACCACAAATCTGATGTCTTTTTCTGTGAGTTTGAAATTACTCATTTTGATATGTGTGCATCTCAGGATTTTCTCAGGTGCAAGTGACAGGAACCTCATTTGAACTAATTTAAACAGAAGGTGGTTGATGAAAGAGGAAGAGTTGAACCCCTAAGCTTGGGAAGGCAGGATGGATGCCAGGCATCTTGCACCAGGGACTCAGACAGCCTCAGGACCCTCTCCTTCTCATGTGTCTGCTTCCACTCCATGTCTGGGCTCACATCCTAGCAACCTCATCACCCAGGAGGAAACAATTTCCCCCTGTAAACTTCAGTATGAAAAGTCCCAGGGACACTTGGTGGATCTGGCTGGGATCGCTGTCTACTGCAATCACTGTGTGCATGAGCTGGAAGGGTTAGCCTGCCTTGTGTCTGTGATCTACCCTTAGAGCAGCCGCTGTGATCGAGGGGGCTATTTGGATCCCCTGTGAGAGGCTGGAGTGGATGGAACAGCACAGCCAGGGCTGCCTGGGCAGCTGCTGGGACCTGGAGAGTTCCTCCAATGCGTGTCTCCCTTGACTTCCGTTGATAATATAATTTGTCAATGATTTCTTTCCACGGTAGCCAGATCTAGTCTTTTTGTGAGGTTAAAGAGTGACTCTGTCTTACTTTATTTCATGTAAAGGGAATTCCTTTGTGACCACGTGGTTGGGAAGTGCTCTGGGATAAAGGAAACTGCACAGGGGTTACACTCTTGGAGGGGTTTCACTGTCCATGACTGTCTCCAGCCACTTTGAGTGGGACCGGACAGAGGGGCTGCCACCACTGATGAAAGGCTTCATATCCTCCCAAAACACAGCGGGTATGAGCTGGCTGTGGGAAACAGCCACTTATCTATTACACTGAAATCTAACATTTCTAAAACATACTGATTTCTAACTAATAAGAAAGTAGACTCCATCATGCTGTCATTAGAGATGTCATGTTTCAACCACGTAGTTTAGAGAGAAAAAGAGAGAAATCCAACAGGGGTCTTTAAAAACCCAAGATTTCAAGACAATAGAGACAGATGACATGGTAAATGATGGCCAATTTTTACATGTTACCACAACAGTGGAACACTCTAAATTCCATTACAGAAAAGCCAACCATGTTGTGGGAAGTATTCCAAATTAAGCAATATTGCTGCTTCTGTGGATTTTCTTTATTATACAGACATGGATATCTGTGTGGATGTTCGTCTACTGAAATTGGGGGCTTTAAGAAGTAGGTTGAAGAAGAATTAGAAATGAACCCACAGATTCTATTTATGAAGAGAATAGATTTGTAGGGATTGGGGTTGGTGAAGGTTTGAAAATCAATTAAAATAAAACAAAACCCATACTCATTGCTTATTGCCCGTCAATAGGCAGAATTCCACAGCTCACCTAATTTACTGGGGTGATCTAATTCTCCCTTCTGAAAACCATGTCATTTATTTCATCATTTCTTATATTGCTAAGTTGAGAGAACTTAAATATTTGCCTCTTCAGAGTTTCTTTCCAAAAACAAATTCCAGTGAAAACCTAAACCAATATTGAGGAGAAACAGACCATGATAGTGGAGTCTCATCAAGCCCTGGATGTGTAGGTTCCACACCATTTCAAGCCCGGGATCAAACAGGACTGGAGACCAAAACCCCAGAAACTCTGAAGCCACATCTCTGCAGCTGACTTTTTACATAACCTTAGGTAACGTAGTCCTTTTGTAACTGAACTTTTCCCGTCAGTCCCTGAGAACTTGCCCTCTTATTCTGGATAAATGACAGGCAGTAACTCAGACACGTCTAGAATCCTGAGTGGAGATAAAGAACGAAGAATGTGCTGATCTGGTAACCCCAAAAGCTCTTTGGGTTACAGAGCTCTTTATTTTAAATATTCTCCTTAAATCCATTCATTGAATTTAAAAAAATCAATCATTTCTCCTACAAACCAAATCAACAAATCTACATACCATCTTGCAAGCCCAGTGAGTCTGGATTTCGGTTGCTAAGTTTTGTACAGGTTTATTTTCAGAATTGAAAAAAAAAAAAGTAGGCAGAGTGCTGTTTACAAGGACTTGAAATACACATTTTATATAAATAAAATCTATGCATAAAGGCTATATTTAAAAAGGAAGAACCTTGCTTCCTGCGCACGTCCTTAAGAAAGGAAATTATTTCACGGCCACCTGTCACTAACTGGCATTTAAAATTGGGATTTGAAATTTCTAGTCTGAAAGTTAAACCTCAAGCTATTACAGTACAAAGCAGTAACAACCAGGAACTCATATTTTAGCATCGGAAATGTGTCTAGTCTTCTAAAATCCTTCAGAAGCGTATGCTTCAGACATCATCACACATTTTCATAGGAGATCATGTCTTGGTTCCTTTATGAATGTGTAGGGGGTCAGAGACCACCAATAAAATCTCTTGATTGTCAGGCTCTTGTTCCTTGAATGGCTGAGCAGGGTAACATGAAGCCAGTAAGAAAAAAGGAACTCAACTGTGTGAGAAAGAAACCAAGTGGGTGTCTCTTTTCTGGCATAATGCCAGCAATTAGAGGCATAAAGAAGCAGGCATGGGTGAGGGCATGGCAAAAACAGAAGTTACAGAAGGAAAGTTGCTTTTAAAGAGGGATGCTGATCATTGCCTAACCTCACTAACACAAACTAAAGTGTGCTTTAAAAAAGGCTGAAATGGAACATTTCTAGTCTTTCCCACATCATGGTATTAGTCCCACCTAGAACGTCTTACTGTTGCATTAAATCACTCTGCATTTGCAGTGAATTTCTCTTCCTGAACAGCTATGAATACCCAACTCCTCCAGATGAGATGGTCTGAAAGGCAAGATGACTTGTCACAGGTATCCATCCACAAGGCCCAAAGCCCCAGAATCTCCCCCATGAATATCACCCCAAATCCTGCACCGTTCATCTGTGGTGAGCCTGCATAGTGTACTTTTTTGGCAGTGAAATTCTGCTGCAGCCAATCAGGCTGAAAGAAGAAAGCTGGTGGCTGAGAGCCATCGCTGGATTACTCATCAAAGCTGTCTGTTTAGCTGGATGGTAGAGGGTGGTGATTGACCAGGATTTTTTTTTCCCTCCTAATCTTTAAATTGCTCTTTTGCAAAGCGACAACTCACATTCTAGTTAGGCATTAATCTCTGCCGGGTTAGTGGACGTGTGCCAATGGCTCATGACTGTGGGGCCCCACGTCATTTTTATCTGCTCTGTGGCCACAGGCTGCACCCTGAACCACGCACGGCCAGTCATTGTGGAAAAGTGGGTGTTGTTGGAAGCTTAGAGCAGGAATAAATTCTAGCAACCACCCATCCTGTTCTTTCACAGATAAGAGACCCACTCGACTTCTGTCTGAGGCCTTGTGATACAACAGGTCACATCAGGACCAAGGCTAGAATACAGCCCTCATAAAATTGAATCTAGTGCAAACTGCCTCTTAGGAAAGGAGGCTCTTCTTAGCAGCCCCAGGGGAAGGTGACAGTTTGCACTATTCTTCATACTTGGGACCAAAGAGAGTGACACTGAAGCTAGAGAGCTTTCTTCTCTCATCACACAGTGACATGGTCTTAGGAAATAGGCACTATGAGCAAAAGTAATCAAAATGTAGTCCATTACCATAAGATCCAGCAATCCCACTCCTGGGCATATATCCAGAGAAAACTCTAATTCAAAAGGATACATAGACCCCAATGTTCATAGCAGCACTATTTACAATAGCCAAGACATGAAAGCAACCTAAATGTCCATCAACAGATGACTGGATAAATAATCAGTGATACATTTATACAATGGAATACTACTCAGCCATAAAAAAGAATAAAATAATGCCACTTGCAGCAACATGGATGGACCTGGACATTGTCATACTAAGAGATGTAAGCCAGAAAGAGAAAGAAAAATACCATATGATATCACTTGTATGTAGAATGTCAAAAAATGACACAAATGAACTTATTTACAAAACAGAAACAGACTCACAGACACAGAAAAGAAACAAGGTTGCCAGGGAGGAAGAGGGGATGGAGGAATAAATTGGAAGTCTGAGATTTGTGGATACAAACTACTGCATAGAAAATAAACAACAAGGTCCTTGAATATAGCACAGGGAACTATATTCAATATCTTCTAATGCCTATAATGAAAAAGAATATGAAAAGGAATATATATGTATATATATACATAAGTGAATCACTATGCTGTACACCAGAAATTAATGCAATATTGTAAACCAACTACACTTCAATAAAATAAATCATTGCAATGTAATCAATTGACAAATGTTTATTAAATACCTACTATGTGCAATGTTCCATTGTAATTGTTTTATTGAAATTGGCTTGTAGCTTCAGACACTTGCTCTATTTCCTGATTAACAACATACATTGGAAATATTTTTTTAATGTAGTCCAGCAAGATTATAGTTAGATTTCCTTCTTCCTCACTGTCCTGATGCTCCACCATTTGTTGGCTTAGGTAGTCATTCGTTTATTCTTTCAAGGACCATCTATTGACTCTCCTAAGACCACAAAGACTGAGTAGATTGTTCGCACAAATTCCCCACTATGAATGGAACAACACGGTATTAGAGACTCTTGTGAGAAAAGATGATTGGATCATCTTCATGGACTAAGTAAATTGTTACCTACTGAGCAGCCCCTAAAAGTTGAAAACTAATAAAGAAGCCATCAGTCATGTTCTGTTTGTAGTTAACTGGTAATGATGACACACGTGTATTCGCACTCACTTGGTGAAAAATTCACTGAGCTGTACACTTCCAAGTTGAGCACTTTTCTGTATGTAGTCACACGTCAATAAAACATTTTTATTTTACTTTTTCCAATTTTTAATTGAGGTATAGTTGATTTACAATATTATATAAGTTTCAGATGTACAACACAGTGACTCAAAACTTTTATAGGTTATACTCCATTTATAGTTATTGCAAAATCTTGGCTATATTCTCTGCGCTGTACAATATAAACTTGTGGCTTATTATTTTATACATAGTTGTTTGTACCTCTTAATCCCTTACCCCTATCTTGCCCCTCCCTCATCCCTCTTCCTATTGGGAACCACTAGTTTGTCCTCTATATCTGTGAGTCTGTTTTTTTTTGTTATATTCACTAATTTGTTTTATTTTTTAGATTCCACATATAAGTGATATCACACAGTATTTGTCTTTCTCTGTCTGACTTATTTCACTAAGCTTAAGACTCATCCTCCAGGCCCAGAGGGTGAGGGCCAGACCCTCACAGGCAGATGAGGCCCATCCTTGCAGACCTGCTTCCTATCACACCCCGTGGGTGTGGTCCTCCACACATCCCTGAGCATGCTTCCTCCTGCCCCTGTGAAGATGCAGATGCTGTGTTCTCAGCCCAACTCCTACTTCCTCTTGTTTCTAGGGAGAGCCCTACTCTGAGTTCATGACTCAGCTGAGGAAGCCTTCCCAACCTCCTCTCTGTTCCCCTGCTCTGTGTATATGCCTCACGGCACTTCTGATTACCTTGCGGCTGCCAGGTCCTCTCTGAATTCAAGAGTTGTGGGCCATCCATCACATGAGGATCCTGACATACTGAATATGAGGAGACATTAAGATTACAAAAATGTGATGTAATTTGAATGCTTACGTAACAATGAGTGGGCGTGCACACACACAGACACTCCTAGACACAGACGGGCCATGCTGATACCTGGAACTAATGACTCGTATGAATGAATGAATGGATGTGTCTTACCATGTGGGACAAACAGAATCATATCTCCCTCTGTAAATGGCTGGAATATAGACCACACAGAAGGAACACAAAAGGGCTGTCTTTAATTCTTTGATGTCCTTGGTGTTTCTGCTAAGAGGCCAGTGAACTAGAACATTTTTATTTATTGAGGAAATAAAAGTGAGATTGCTACAAGACCTCATTTCATGGGAGCCACGCATGTAAGGGGTTTTCGTCCGCTGCTCCTGAGTGCTGTCTGGAGGGCTACTAGCTGCTTGCTCCCATTTGGGCATCACAGGCCCTGGTTCTGAAAGGCATGGGGTCAAAGGAACAGGGAGAAGGATAAGATGTTAGGTGATCCTGGGACTCTTCCTGGTTTTGCTGCTGGTTTATCTTTTCCTTAAATGGATTTCTTTGGAATATAGGTATATAGTTATATCCATTCAGGACATAAAGGAGTTTACATCTTACTTTATTGGATATAAAAGTCACATGGACACATTACAGAAAAACTGGATAGCGTAGACAAGTATAAAAATGGAAAAAGAGCCAGGAAATGGAGACAGAGAGATAGTGAGTGTATGAGCTGAAATTCCCATGGGATAAAAGTATCTGACTTGAATCACTTCAAGGCAAATTCTTCAGGGAAAAAAAAAAAATCATCTCTATGAAAATAGCACAGAATCACTTTTGGAGTTGTTACATTTCAAAAATCTGTAAAAGCTTCCCCAACACCTCTGTGAAGTTACACTGAAGAAGTTACACTCTTTCAAATGTAATGTCTAACAATAGAAACAAAATATTTGGTATTTGTTTTCTTTCTTTTTCTTTCTGTCCTTTTTTGTTTTAAAAACCACATCCAAATGCATTTCAAAGTGAAGCATTCTAACCCAGGATAAATAGAGAACACAGAATAAAAGGCTATTTCATTCTGGAGTCAGGCAACAAAATGTCATGACCTTTGCCCTCAGAATTTGATTTTCAGTGAAATTTCTTTATAGAGTTTTCTAGCAACCAAGCGTTTTGAACATTAAATGTGGGAAAATTTTACTTGAGGGCAACATTGCTTTCTAGGATATGGTCCAGGACATTTCACATGAATGTTGAATAGGGCCTTTTAGAATAAAGTTTCACTGTTGCTCGATCTACAACAAAGTCCCCCGAGGCCCAGAGCTACATCACATGTTTGGATGCCCACCCCATGGTGCAGAAGACCCCCAATACTTTTGTGATGAATTGCATTTCATTGAACATGACTCTAATCATTTATTGACTAAAGGGCTAGAATTCTACTGCATTGTAATTCAAGGCAATGTTTTTAATGCCTGGGCAGTGTTGCTTTACATATTCTGGTAATTTTCACAATCTCAGGCAGGAAGAAATATACCAAGTGACAAAGAGTCCAGTTTTTTCCCCCTAAAAACTGCTGGCAGAACCAGGGCTTGAAGAGGCTGGGAAGAGCTAAGTGCTAGAACTTTCCATGTGCTGTTGTGCCCTTCACTGGATCTGAGACCTATTTCCACTCTGGCCCTGGTAACCGAGGCGGGATGTGGAGGCAGGAGCTGAGCATCTGGAGTTAACCCCTCTTCCAGTAGCCCCTTCAATTCCAGCTACTTCGAGGAAAATAGATTTCCAGCTGGAGTGAGTATGCAGGAAAAAGGACAGCGGTTTCATTTATTTATTTTATTTCGTTTATTTTAAAAATAATTTTGTTGGGGGGGAGGTATTTAGGTTTATCTATTTATGTTTTAATGGAGGTACTAGGGATTGAACCCAGGACCTCATGTGTGCTAAGCATGCACTCTACCCTCCCCCTAGAGCAGCTGTTTTAAACATCACCTCCCACCGTGGACGATCAACCCTAAACAGGGCATCTTAACCTTCCTGAGTCTCGGTCGCCTCATATGTTAAGTGGAGATAAGAATATCTAGCTCAAAGATTAGAGAGAGAGATTGCAGGACTTTTAATAAATCACTGGGACACATGCGTTTTATTATGAAAATATCCTTTACCCGTGATCTCACTGCTCAGCAGTCATGTGTGGGCACTGTTTCCCTTACTAGGTGCGGGTCCCTTTGAGGACAGGGATCACGCAGGGCTTATGCTCTTGGAAATTCACAGGATCCAGCAGAATCACCGAGGCACAGATTTTCAGTAAATGTTAGTTGAATGGATGAATTTTAAAACATAACATATATTTCTTTGTAATTTTTATGGCTTAGTATCTGAGGGGAAATATCACTTTCTTCCAATGGTGGAAGACTAATTTGCTATTCCTGGCACTAAATTTAGATTTCAAAAAGTTTCCATATTTTACCCTCTATATTGAAAAAAATGGCACTTTGTTTCATCTCGCCTCCTGCTGAAAGTCCATGAAGCCCTTAGCACCTCAATGAAATTAAGTGGGGGGTCGGGGGGAATTCAGTAGTGCAGGGACCTTTCTCAATGCCATGGCCAGACACTATTGATATTGCTAGGTTCCCACACAGATTTAGTCCAATAAAATTAAAAAAAAAAATCTGTCCAATGAGATGAACCATAGTAGAAGCTGAGGATTCAGCAAGTTAAAGGAACATTATTACCTTGGCAACTTATATATATTTTAAGGATTAGGGGAAGAATGCTGCTTTGTTTGAGGAAAGAGCAAAAAGCCAGAAAACCTAAGATTCAATTCTAGTTTTACCAGTTACAGCCTGGGTGACCACGAGCAAGTCGTCTAACAACTCACAGATTTTTATCTCATTATGAATGCGATGGGGATAATGATACAAGTTTCAAAGGCTGTGGAAGATTAAGATAATGTGTGTGAAAACATGGTGTATGCTCATAGTCACTAATGTAATCGATGTTAGCTGAGTGTGACTCAGCTAAGAACCCAGAATTTGGGGTTGCCTTTTTCTCCCCTCGGGAATATCTGATTATAGATCTATCCAACTTTACTAAAATCCAGTATTCAAAAATACAAGTCAGCAAAATAATTCAAGCCCACTTATTTCACCCCAAAAGGAGACTTTACCAAATGAATCACTATTAGATTTCATTAAATAAAAACTGAACTTGAGGCAATTAAAATTCAACTATACAGGGGAGCGTCATGTCAGAGAATAAAGTTGAGCAATCTTACTGTTCCTTTTAGCTTGACCCATTAAGTAACTTCATGTGTATGTTAGGTTTATGAGATGCTTAATGGAATTTTTAATTGTAATAAACTTCTGGGTCATTTCTGGCAGAAACTACTTTCAAGTTAGCCTCAATGATTTTCAGCGCCCCTATTAGAATGTAGTTTCATTCAGATTATAGTCAGATGCTAATAAGGATAAAGGTCATTTGGGCAATGATTTTAAAGCAATTTTTAGAATCTATTTACCTCCAGTATAAGGACTAGAACTCATACAAGTGAAGGTCTGGAAACACACAGAGCAACTGTGTGTTTAAGCTGCATCAACAGATCTTTCTTTGAGTCACATGTGAAGAAAGCAGATTTCCGTGGTTATTATTAAAAAGAGTTAGGAGATTTTAAACTTTGGGAACTAATGGCACTTTATTTTCCCTCTGGGGAAATTACTTGACTTCTGGGAATATCCATTCGTTTGAATTATTTTTTTTTTAATGTTGAGAAATTAAAGGACCACGAACTGTAATACAAAAACAAAATCCAAAACCAACACTGCCCTATGAATCTCTGGGCTCAAGGGCTTCAACGCCATAAAGTTTCAGAGTCAAGTCAGTTAGAAAAAACAAATTGTAGAGCCAAGACTCAAAATTACACATTTAAATAAGAAAATGAAGTCAATAATAGCTACAAGTAAACATTGTTTTAGGACACAGAACCCACTTGCTCAATTTCTAAATATTTTATTCAAGTGTGAGGAATGTGACACTTTCTACTAGAAAGATTCCAGTTGGATCTGCGTTACTGTGAAAATAAGAAGAAAATCACAATGTACTTTCACAAAACTGTTTCTCAGGCATCTGCTATCTGCTTTCTAGTTTGTGAACCACTGAGAATAATACCAACACCCATGTGTACACAGTGTTCTGAAGCAAAAATACATTAAGGGTAAGAAAGACAAGACAGGGTACAAGTGGGCTCATGGCCACCGAATGCTGCACAAAGATACACTTCTTGGTCTGGCAACATCCTTCAGCAGCAAGGTGTCCTCTCTTGCTCAAGGATTCTGCCCTCAGCATCCCAGAGGTGTGATATTATCTTAACCTCAACACATGCTATGATTTGGTTTGAAGAGCGGAGTTTAAGAGAAGTCAGTGAAATTTGTTTTGGAATATATCGAGAAAATATGGCCTTGAGCCCTGCTTCTCACAAGGTCTGGGCCATTAGAAACGCCTTTCAAGGAATTTCATTAAAACTGCAGGCACAACCAACTCCTTCTCCAACTAGCTTCATGTCAACAAATGCTTTGTCTTTTCCAGATCAAAGCAAGTGGCTTCTGCCTCAGACCTAACTAGGATATAATAATAATAATAATAACAAATCATAGTTGTTATTTATTGACCACCAATTTGCATGAATCTGTATTAGGGGGTCTTCCATAGGCCATCCAATTTATTGCTCATAAAATCCTCTGATGAGATAGGCTCAAACTGCCTTATTTCATAGATGACAACACTAAGATTCAGAAAGGCTTAGTAACTTTGTATCAAAAATTAGTATGTGATAATCTATAATGATAAAGAATATGGAAAAGAATATACACATGTTAAACTGAATCAGTATGCTATACACCAATAACTAACATTGTAAATCAACTCTACTTCAATTTAAAAAATTAGTAAGTGATATTGGAATTTGCAACAGATGCATCTTTAATCTCAAGTTTGTTCTTATGGCTTCCATATTCTTTTTTATTAAGCTTGCCTTTTTCAAAGACCTCTGACATCTGGATGGGGAAATGGGTCTTCTAGCTTCCTTAATCAAGCTTCCAAATAAACAAGTGGTTCAAAGAGAATTACTACTCAACTTAAATGGCAAAACCAGAATTTCTTAATTTCCTTTTAATGATCCTTTCCAACACTTGGCTTCTATTTCCTGGAAGGCAGCGTTAAAATCGCACATGTCTCCTAGGCAGGGAGTCATTTTCAATGTGGTACCCCACTTCCTATGACTGGTTGTCGAGATCAGCTATTGCTGACATCATCATTTGCTGAGCCTGTCCTTCTCTCTTTGTTCCTGAAGACACTTGGGTCCTTGTCAAGGCCACTAGCAAATTCCATCGTGCTAAATCTGGTGGGCAACTTTCAATCTTCTTACTTGATTGATCAGCTGCATTTTTGATCGGCTCCACCTTCACGTGGCTTCCAGGACATGATCCCTTGGCTGCTTCTCCTCAGATTTCTATGCTAGTTTCTTCTTGTCCTCCTAGTTTCTAAATATTGGGATGCCCGGGGCTCAGTCCTTAAGTCTCTTCTCTGCCTAGTCCCTCGGTGACCTCATCTTTTATCATGGCTTTAAATTCCTTGTACACATTGACCTTTTTCAAACTACCGTCTTCATCCTCAGCCTCTTCCTTTCTGAACTTCAGACTGGCCCATCCAACTGCTGCTTATCTTGGATGTTCAAGAGGAAAAACAATTCAAAACCAAACTCCAGGTTTCCTTTCCAAACCTCCTCTTTTCACCCTCTTCCTCATTTTAGTAAATGGCAATTCAGTTCTTACTGTTGCTCAGGCCCCAAACCTTAGGAGTCACTCTTGAAATGCAATTAAAAGCCATTAGCAAATTTGGCTGATGGTTTTGGCTTTACTTTAAAATATATACAGAATCCAAACACTTCTCACCATGTTTTCCATAACCATCCCTGGCTCAAGCTATCATTACTTCTCAAATTACTGCAATGGCCTTCCAAAAGTCTCCCTGCATCAAACTTTACCCCATTCATTCTATTCTCAACACAACAGATAGACTTATTCTTTAAAATATAAGAAAGACTGTGTCACTCTGCTTAAAACCCAGCAAAGTTCTCCCACTTGTTCAGACCAAAAGGCAAGTCCGTACAACGGCTACTTAATCTCCTAGTAACCTCCCCTCACTTACTCTTCTCGGGCCTCCTTTGCTTTTCTTCAAATATGCCAAGCACACTCTCACCTAAGAGCTATTACACTTGCTGTTCTTCTGCCTGGAACCTACTTCCCCTACCTACCTGGTGTGTTCTCTTGTTTCCTTCCCATCTCTGCCTCAAATGACCCCCAACTAGAGACCACCTTCCCTGACCATCCTCCCATGACCCTCTTCAGCTCTCCCTGTCCCTCTGACCCACCTTGATTTTTCTCTGCAGTATTTTTCACTATTTGACTCATTTCATATTTTCTTGCTTTTGTTTAATTTTTAATTTCCTGCCTGTTTTACCTAGAATGTAAGCTACAGAAATGGCAAGGGATTTATTTTGTTCCCGCCTGTCTCCCTAGTACTAGGGCGGAGCTTGACCCACAGTATAATATAAAGACGATTTATATTGTGGCGATTTTGTGCTCACAGAACCTCCGGTAGCATCATCGCCTACTTCCTGACAAGGCTGTCTCCTCCACCTAAACTTTACACTTTGTCTTATGGCCCAGCTGCCGTACCTTCCTGCCTTCCCGTTGCCTTACAGATCAGAGCTAGCTCCTTGGCTCAGTGGTGCCATTGAGAACCCAGGCCCTATCTCTCTTTCCTCCCCACCATCCTTGGTAATTAGCTGAGTCCTTACACTTGTCTTCTTGGGGTCCTGAGAAGATGGCTATGGTTCCAGGAGTTGCTTTACGACAAAATTACATCTTGCTAAAAAGAGAGAATTTCCTCCCATGGTTTGTTAGGGAAACAAACTGTTCCCTGTGGGAAGACTCACAGTGGGCTTCCCTTTACTGTGTCAAATGGCCATTTCTGAAGTGCAAGGGAGGTTGCGAGAGTGAGTTGCTGGTACCAGCAGCATCTGTAACGGGAGGCAGAGCAGTTACGGTCCGAGTAGGACTGGCAAGCAAGAGTGCTACCATGCAAATATTTTTGACTTTCCAAGAACTTTTTCTTCCCTTCCTATTTGTTTTCTCTGTGCAACAGAGTCTTAATAAGATACAATATCTTATTTTGTCTCATGTTTAATATCATTAAACATGATATCTACTTTATATCTATTTTCTTAGAGTTACCTTTATTATATATTTTTGTTTTTATTTTGTTTTGTGTTGTATGGTCTTTCTTTTTCATGTTAGAGACTCTTCTGCTTGTCTTTTCCTATTTAAAAGCAAAGACACCAAAAAAAAAAAAAAAAAAGCTGATTGGAAAGAGTTACGTGTCCATCAGGGGCAGAGAGTGATGACAGATGGATTTACTAGAGGGTGCCCCTGTCCTTTACAGTGGGGGACTCCCAAATGCCATAGGGGGAGGTCTCCTCTTTAGAACCATTCAGTTTGTCCAAAGAAGAACATTCACTCTCAAACCTCAGTGTCTCGCTGACAGGGTAGGGAGGTGGTAATACATCTGGCTGCCCAGGAAGAGGGTGATAGCCCCAGAAGCTCATATGGAAATTTTAGCTGAACTCCCCAGGCCTCTTCTTTACTTGACGTCCATACTTTGGGCACCTTTGGCTCATTTTTTCTGAAAAATTAATCTTCAATTTTCTGCAATGGTGGAAGAGGCAGATGAGGGTGGGTTGGAAGGGAAGAGCAGTCACCTGACTTCAAACAATGGAGGTGGAGGAGGGGAACCAGAAGTCCTAGGGCTCTGTACAGACATCAGCCCACTGCCTGCTCTATGGCATCTCTGGAGCCCTGAGTCTCTCAAGGCCCTGCCGATACATTCTCGGTGTCATTCTCTGTGGACATTTGGGTCTTACTCTCCCCCGTGCTATCAGGCTCATCATCTCTGGCACTGTCATCTCCCATTCAGTGTGTCATGCGAGGTTTTATATGTAGTGTATATAAAATATATCAATACCATTTTAGTGGAGAATGTAAGTCAAACATGTGTGGTCAATCTGTCATTTTTATGCAGACGTCCCCACATTTTAAAGATTCTATAAATTTACATCTGTCAGGGACCCTACAGCTCTTGAAAGCCGACCGTGTCATTTTCCCAAAGACAGGAAAGCTCAGGGAAATGAGGTCCTGGCTGAAGTGAACAGTAGTGATGGGGTCCTTCTGGGAGGCAGCACGGAGGCACAGTCAGGCCTTCACCCTGGGGAGGCATCTCAGCCCCGTCCTCAACTAGCTCTGTGATCTTGGGACAGTTTCTTAAACTCCCTGTGCCTCGTTTTCATCAAATGTAAAATGTGGATAATAATAATTACCTAATTCATCAGGCTGTGGTTGGCATGAATGAATTCATATTTGTAAAGCACTTAAAATCGTACTTTTACACAGTAGTCAATTATTCAGTATTACTATTATTAGTTTGGATAAATCTAACTCAACTTACAAAAAACAAGCATAGTAATATTATAGTAGAGAGAGATCTTAATTTAAGAATTTGTACAAATAATATTAGGGGATAATTTCTTCTAGTATATGTGTTTTGTATGGAGAGGTTAGCCTAACAATACTGCTAACAGGAAACTCTTCATGCCTGAAAATGTCTGCATTAATCCATCCTTTTGAAATGTCTAAATTTATCCTATGAAAGAAAAAAATTGAGTTATATCATGGTTTTCAAATTAAAATATACTCATTAATAATCTAAAGGTCCTAACAATTCTAATTCTTACAAGAACATTACCTTAAAAAAAAATCAGAAAAAAAATTATCCTGTTTTGCTGATCCAAATTGATCTGCATTAAAAGTGAATGGATTTTACTTTAAATAAAGAAATAAAGCCATTTTCCTGCCTATGATTCAACAACAGTTAGAAGTGATTTAAAGAACTGAACAATAGAGGCATAATTAATATCTTCCTGAGTGAGTGAGACTCAGAAAGCAGTGGAATAAGGGAAAATCCTATTTTCAGCTTTAAGAAATCATCTTCAGGGGGAAGGGGGCAACAGAGGTGTAGCGGATTAAGAGGTACAAACTATTAGGTATAAAATAAACTATAAGGATACATTGTACAACATAGGGAATATAGCCAATATTTTATAGTAACTATAAATAGAGTATCACCTTTAAAAATTGTGAATCACTATATTGTACACCTGTAACTTATATAATATTGTACAGTAACTATACTTCAATTAAAATTTTTTTTAAAGAAATTATCTTTATAGGAAGAGGAGGGCTAACATTGTATCTTTTCACTTCTCAGATCTTTTAAACTTGAGCCAAGATGAATTTCCGATGTGCACCCTTACCAGAACACTAGTTGCGGCAGCTTCTGGAAGCCGTGCCTTCCAGCTGCCTTTCCTAATTAGATGAGGCTCTACCACCAAAACAACACACGGAGGTGAGCAGGGCACTAAGCCCACGCCAACACCCCTGCAGGGGCTCCTGAGAGAGGAAGGAGTAATTCCTGGCTTCTCCCTGTCACATGCCTACCAGGACTTCCCCCTCCTGTCCAGACCAGCATTTGTAGCAAGAGCATTGCTGATTCATCACGACTGCTGGTCCAGAGTGACCGCTGAGTCTCTTCCTGAGGCGTTGTCTGCCCAGTCATTTCTGTCTCTGGCGTGAGTTTCGGGGCCTCTGACGTATTGTTGTGCCCTCTCCCGCCCCAAGAGTCATCCTGTTTTCATGGAAGACTCTCATTTGTCAGTGTCTGTTTGGATTCCATTTCTGTTCTCGAAGAAAAAAATAATGCTAGGCAAACAAAAGGAGAAATATTTTCAAAACTACCCTCTAAATGAACGCCGAATTAATGTGAAGAAAATGAAGTAATTCATGTCCTTGAAAGCTATGAATTTCAAGCATTTTCATATATGTTGAAATTATGTTAATATATGTTGAAATTAACTAAGTGGTTAACGGTAATATTGAGCTTAACAACGGCAAACTCATGCCATAAAGTAACCCGTATTACAATCTAAAGTGGGAATTAAAAACATTAAATTCAAACTATGTTGAAGCACAATGACCATCATAAAGGACTTTTCAAGAGACTAATTTCCTAAAAAATATTTTCCCCAAGTCATTTTATTATATCCAACTATTTTATTTTTTTTCCCATCCAAATCCAAATTATTTCTTGGTAACTCTCCTAGCATATAAAGTCCATGTGTTTAATAAAATACGCATGGAATGTGCAATTTCATAAAGGCTTTACGATCTTGATGCTAGGTTTTATATTCTACATCAGTTACAAAATGTTGATTAAAATAACAATTTAAAAATAAGGGCAAGGATTTTTGCTGCCAGCAATTATTTTTGTGCCAAAGATTAGAACTTGTCTGGATGTAATTAATAAAACATCACATTGTGTCCTTCTGGGATAAGGTCAGGTAGGAATGGATTAAAATGATTTTCAGCATACTTGCTGTCTATCTGCAGTACTGCTCAAGTGTCAGGGTTCCAGCATGCATGTGAAAGACACGGGGACGTGAAATATGGCTGGAACCCTGTGCATCTGCTGCCAAAGGTACTCCCAGTGCACACACTTTCTGGTGGGCAGGCCCCACCTCGTTCCCAGGCACTGCAGCTTTCTCTTCTAATAGCTGAATCACTTGACCTCTGCCGCTCCCCCAACCCCCGGCCCCCACCGCACTTACTGGCTCAACCTCATCACATCTCTAGGAACAAACCCAACCTCACATGAGATCAGAACCCTTTGGAACTTTTGGGCAGGCAGCCAGGGCCTGATGCCCCATGACTCAGTGGTACATTTCTCCTGCTGGCTCTGGCATTCTGCCTGGTTCTCAAGATCCAATGCCCACGGAACTCTGGATCTGTGCCTTATCCTGTTTCCTGTGCCCAAGTCGCCTCCTAGAAACTTGCCCAGCACTCTTAAAGAACTGGGGTGCTCCTTTCTTCTGCCTGTCTACCTCCCAAACACTGGGGTCCTTCCCCCACCCCCAGCTCCAAGACGCAGCCGCGATGTTCTGGTTAAAAGCTCTAGTCTGGGAGCCTGATAGACCTCCACTTCCTAGCCATGTGTCCCTGGGGGTCCAACTCATCCCTCTGGCCTCAGTGGCCTTCCTTGATCAAACGGGGTATGAGTAGCACCCACTTTACAGGGGTCTTGTGAGGGTTTAGAGGTGTTACACATAAAGCACTTAGAACAATACTTGGCCATAACATATAAGGACTCAGGGAATATCAGACTTTATTAATAGTAGACCAACAAACATTAGGACATGAGCCGGTGGTTACCAGCCTAGTGCCTGGAGCTCCAAGCTGTGGTCCTACATCTCATCTTTCAACCACCTATTACACCTTCTGCACTGGACTTCAATTCACACTGGCAGCAGAGTCTGGTCCCCAGTTTGTCCCCCTCCAGGCTGGGTCTTGTTCCTACCCTGGATCCAACCCCAGCCTCTGGCAGACACTGAGTTAAGCACAGATCTGTCCCCAGAGTGCTCTCTGAAAACTTGGTTGCCTCTACAATTTAATCATTGCTTCTGCATTCTTCTCTTATTGCCCTCTCAGCATTTGCTTTTCATAAGGAAAGAGAAATCCTAGTAAGCATCTCTTTAGAAAATTAAATCTGAATACAAAGAATGTACACTAATAACATGCATAGATATTTAGAAAATAAAGACTAAAAATGATAACTGAAAAATGTTGCTAGAATCTCTACCATTAAACCTTATTACACAAATGGGCTTTGGTTTCACTTTTTTTTTTAATTTAATATCTTTTACTTGATAGAATTATAAATCTCAAAGTAAACTTCCTGGAGCAATGGTAGATGATGTCTTTTAAGATCAAACCAGATATTTACTTCATGCCGAGTTTGTTCATCCATGCATCCTGAAAGCCAGTAGTAAATAAATCTTAAGAACCAAAGGTCAAAGACAAAAACAGGTAATGTCAACACTCTTCATTTCAGTAAACACAGAATCATGGCAGATGTTTCAGCATCTTTATCCAGAGGTCACAGAGAAATTACATCCTGGTTTTCATAAGTGCTTTTGATTACATTTAAGGATTTAAGTGGATTGATTCAAACCACCCAGCCCTCTCCCTGATTTATTCTTTAGTAAATAACTCTCCCTTTGAAGTCTACAAAAAATGTTTTGAGGATATAAAAAATATTTTAGATACTAAGGTGGAAAAAATCTGTAGCTTCAGAGGAATACCCTACCATTTGCAAGAGTATTGGAATAATATTACCAGACCTGAGATTTAAGAATAACCAAAAGGTAAAGACAATATTTTCTGTCACATTTCAGCTATTCAAACACTTGCAAATGGTATTTCCATAAACAGGGCAACTACCAATTCATTAATTCTCATGTTGTACTTTTTCCCCCCACATTTTAATATACCTCAAATCAGGATGCATCCGACAAACCACGTTATGTAATGGCTTAATTTATAGCATTTTTTCCTTTCTTAGTAGTACATGAAATAACAGTATTCTTTATAATGTGTGTTGTCTTAGATCTAATGAAATGTGGTAGATTTTGGAATTCCTTTTCTCCTATCTTCTCTCTTTCATTCCTTTATTTTCTTCTATTTTCCTGCTCCTTCAGTTTTCCTCTCTCACTTTAAAAGCTGTGTACATACACACACACACACACACACACACACACACACACACACACACACAGCTGTCTGACTTGGACCCATCCAGCACCCCCGAGAACTGAGGACCTCTCTTCTCCACCAGTCCATCTCTAAAGAATTGGACTGGGGTTCTTTTTCTCACTCCAAGCCAAAGATGGGATTCTGCTAAAGGTGAACTTCCTGTCTCAAAAAGAAAGGGGCAATTCGCAAGTGAAGCCACCTAGTGCTGGACTTTTGTTTGTTGGGAAGGTTTTGACTACTAATTCAATCTCCCTACTGATAGTAATTGGTTAGTTCAGATTTTCTATTACAAATGCTGCTGAGGATGTAGAGAAAAGAGAACCCTTGTGCACTGTTGGTGGGAATGTAAATTGATGCAGCCACTATGGAAAACAGTATGGAGATTCCTTAAAAAATTAAAAATAGAACTGCCATATAACCCAGCAATACCACTTAAGAGTGTTTATCTGAAGAAAATGAGAACACTAATTTGAAAAGATTTCTGCAGCATTATTCACAATAAGCCAATATGGAAACAATTTAACTATCCCTTCATAAATAAATGGATAAAGAAGATATGGTGTGCACACGCACACACACACACATACACACACAGTGGAATATTATTCAGCCATAAAAAAGAATGAAATCTTGTCATTTGCAACAATGTGGATGGATGTTGAGGGCATTATGCTAAGTGAAGTAAGTCAGACAAATACAAATACTATGTGATCACTTATGTGTGGAATAAAAAAAATAAGCTCATGGATGGAGGTGGGTGGTGGAAGAAATGGGTGAACAGCTCTTGTTTTTGTTTAAATAAATTGACAAAAATTTAAAAAGGGGCATTCAACTCAAGTCCCCCTTACTATGTGGAAAACATTCAGTAAGAAGCAGTTGCAGGGCGAAGTGGGAACTACTCACTAACACTAAGGATGCTGGATTTGGTTTCCTAATCCTGTCCCAGTTCCTCACTAGCCAGGGTGATAAAAGATTGACTTAAACTCTTTGTTCTGAACTTGGGGAATGAGAGAGCAGAAACGTATTTTAGCTTTTCTCTTCCCTCATGGGAACAGGTTTGTGGCCAAACCTTTGCTCTAATAAAGATGCCAGCTTCCCCAGGGGCCCACATGCCTTGCATGGCAAATGTCTCAGTCTCACTGCAGCCACACTCTGGATTCTATTTTATCTCCAAAAAGCTTTCTCGTGGTGTCACCAACACACAGGAATCATTAATTAATACAAGCAGTGTGCAGGGGGTAGGGGGAGGGGATCCAGGCCAACTACCACCCACTTCAAATTAAGTTCTGTTTTTTAAAGCCTTGAAGTTTGGTGAAGGTTTTACTTTGCTCACAGGTTAGCTAACCAAATTGGTGGAAAACAAAGGAATCATAGTATAGCTCCCTAAATTGCACTTTATTCTTAAGTTGGATTGGACACAAGTTAACGAACCTTTAAATCAAGGCAACATTTAGGAAATAAATACAGGAAATAGGAGGAATAAAGGGAAAGCACTTGGCAAATAATACAACCGCATACAAAAATGTTGGCTGAGAAGTCACTTGTTGGCACCTACTAATATTCCATTCAACCTCTCTCAAATCCTCCCTTTTCTCTACTCCCAAGCCCCTTAGAATATATATTTCAAAAGGCTTCTCACCCCTGAATGTGATTTGGTGCAGCCACTGTGAAAAACTAAAAAACTAAACTAAAAAGAGATTTTTAAAAAACTAAAAAGAGATTTTTAATAAACTAAAAAGAGATTTACCATATGATCTAGCCATCCCACTCCTGGGCTCATATGCAGAGAAAAGATATATGCACCCCAATGTTCAAAGCAGCACTATTTACAATAGCCAAGACGTGCAAGAAACCTAAATGCCCACTGATGGATGATTGGATAAAGATGTGGTATATATACACAATGGACTACCACTCAGCATAAAAAAGAATGAAATAATGCCATTTGCAGCAACATGGATGGACCGAGAGATTATCATACTACTTGAAATAGACAGAGAAAGACAAATATATATGATATCACTTATATGTGGAATCTAAAAGTTGACACAAATAAATTTATTTGCAGAACAGAAACAGATTCACAGACAAAGAAAACAAACTTATGGTTACCAAAGGATAAAGGGGGTGGCGGATGGATAAATTAGAAGTTTGGGATTAGCAGATAGAAACTACTATATATAAAATAAACAATAAGGTCCTACTGTGTAGCTCAGGGAACTGTATTCAATAGCTTATGATAACCTATTATGAAAAAGAATATATATATGTATAACTGAATCACTTTGCTGTACACCAGAAATTAACACAACATTATAAATCAACTATATACTCCAATTTAAAAAAAGTCTCCCACCCCTTCCCTGACAGAGCTTTCTCAGAATGAACTAAGCTGAGTAGCCTCGATTGGCAGCTGCATTTGCCTGTTCCTCTTTGATTCAAGTCTCTACACCTTCTGGAGCTGGAGCTTGGTGGTCAAAGTTCTTTTGAAAATCTGGAAGGTCTGGCTTCCCGCGAGCAGCAGCTTTAAGTGAATCCAGAGAGGAAGCAGGTATAGAGGTATAGTGAATGTTATCTTTTAGAAAATCTCCATTGTGAAGGGGCAAAAATGCAAAGAAAACTGTAGTTTCTCATAATTGACAAGAAAACAAGGTGTGAATATTTATGATTCAGTTTCTTGGAGGTTACTTCATAGTTTACTAATATAAAATGTAACACATTTCAGTAAAATAAGCAGTCAATTGTCTATATATAGACATGGCCATTCTTCCAGCAATTACAGGTCTTGGCTTCACCTAGTTACGTAAATATTAAAATAAACCTCAGGAAAAATTTACGCTGATTCCTTTGGTGAGATTTCCCTCCTTTTAGCCTGATAAATCTTGACACATCACCACATCTCTAGATTCACAATATGTCTTAGTTGTCACAGTCTTGGACTCTGGAGTTAACTGGGGTTTGACTATTAATCCTTTGCTTACAAGCTGTTTGATCTTGGACATGTTACTTAACAGCCCAGGTCTCAGTTTCCTCATCTGTAAAATGGGTATAATAATGTTACCTAATTGTTTCTCATTTTCTGTCTACTATTGAATCAATCAACTTTCAAGTTTTCTTTATTCCTTCTCATCATTTCTATTTGTGGGAAGTTATACATAATGTACATAATATTCTTATTCTTTCAGTGGTTACCCTTACATTTTTAGCAGGCATATCTAACTGAAATTCTGTAAATCATCAATGTCTCTATGCGTCTCCTAAACCATACACAACCTTAGAATGCTTTTGCTCTGGTCTTTTACAACTGAGTGTGGGCTGGTATTTCAGTTCCATCTTGTTTGCTTTACCACCAGAATGAGTCATAGTATTATTATTTCCTCAATTATGATTTGAACTTTGTTGATTTACCTATCTGCTCATCAGTTTCTTTGCATCATATTTATTTGTTTGGGTTCAACTTCCTTTTAATTAAAAATATACCCTAAATATACCAAGATAAATTAGGGGGTGTTTCTCCAGCCAGCATTTGTTATCAGGAAACTCTTTCAGAATGTGACTACTGATGTCTTTAGCTGGCACTCACACTCGAGTTCAAGATCAGCTGGGAATGAAAATTTAACTTAACAGTTATTTTCTCTCAGAATGTTGATACTCCTCAATGTCTTCTGATTTCTGTTGTTGCCTTTGAGAAGTCTGTTGACAGGATAGTGCTAATTCCTTGAAAGGCAACGTTTCTTTTCTCCCCAGGTGCTTTTACAGTCTGTTCTTTGACTCTGGTGTTTTGTCTTTCAGTTTCACTAGGATGTGTCTGGATGTGGTCTCACTGTGCTTCCTGAATCTGAATATTCATGTCTTCCATCAATTCTAGAATATGATTAGACATCACCTTATGAAAAATTGCGTCTCCTCTATTCTCTCTAGCCTTTCCTTATGGAACTCCTATGTGATGTATCTTGGATCTTCTCACTCAATCTTTCATGTCTCCTATCCTCTCTTATATATATTCCATTTCTATCCATGCTTCTGGGTCACTTTTTCACATCTAGCTTCCAGTTCAAACTTCAAAACGACATTCAATCTGCTGTTTATCCCACCATTCAAGTTACTATCTTATCCATTCAATTAGTGTCTTTTTTTTAACTGCTAGACATTCTATTATTTCACTTCCAAATGTTCTCATTTATTTTTTTCTTCTCATGTTGTCTGATATTTTCTTCAAGTCCTTGTATTTAAGTCTTTAGTCACACTAAGTATACGTATTTTACAGTCACTTTCACATAGCTTGTTTACCCGTTTCTGTTTACTCTGCAGGCTGATCTGGCCTGGGGTAGGCTATTTCCATGCATCTTTTGTTCTTCGGGTTTGTGAGCTCACGTTAAGTGAGACTTGTCTGTAGGGACCCTATCTAGGTTGAGGTACTCCCTCCAGAGACATTTTCCACTTTCTTCTACCAGCTATCTTGGGGGTAGTGTAGTCTGAGACCAATTTTAATACTAAATTCTCTGGTTATAGTTTCCCAGACGATGCAGGTTAAGTAAATGAAAACCTCAAAATCACATGTGGTACAGACTCATGTTTAAAAATCCCCACAGGATACTTTACTTTCCCACACCCACTCAGGCCAAACTAGCAAGGACAGACTAGTGTGTTAGGGTCTGTCATCACTAAAGGATGGGTTTTTATTTTTTCCACTGGAAGCATGTATCTTTGAAGGCACTGGCTTTGTAAGAGAGTTTCGTCTAACTTCCCATTTGAAATGGGTCCAAGTCTTTACCATCTGTCTCTGCATAAAGGTTAAAGTCAGATTATTGAGACAACAACTCCCAACCCTGGCTCCTGGGAGGCCCCAGTTCACACTTAAGCTCTGAGTCTCAGATCCTCATTTCTGTCCCTTGGATATCTCCTACCTTCTTGTGAGCTACAATAAGCATTTAAAAGGCTTTTAAAAAATAATTATTATATTCACTTAGCATTTTTATATGTTTTCTAGCAAGAGAATTATCAAGTTCTCTATTCCATAAAACTGCCACAATCAAATTCTTCATTTGGGTTGTTAACCTACTTGAATGTATTACTTTGAGAAAAAGAAACCATTTTTTAAGTGTGGAACGTAGTGGTATAACAGCAATAGGTGCTCATGTAATGCCACGTCCTTGGATTACTAGATCAGCTGAAAAGTCAGGCCCCGTAGATGAATGAAGTCTTATGAGAAATAATTGCTATTTGATTTTTTGTTAAATAAAATAAACATTGAATATTTTCACAAGTTTTGTTGCTCTAATAAGACAAGATTCAAAGTATAGCCACTTGCAGACATTTGAGATGCCACACGTGTAATAAGTTTTCCCTTTCATGCAACTTCCAGATTTTCTCAAGTAGGGTCACCATTTCTTAAAGGCCAGCTACTGCATAATGATAATAATAATTGTTTATATGTACTTGATATTTGTCTTACAAATATTTTAGGAGAAAAGCATCACTAATTCCTTTATAAATCTTAGCAAACATTAATATCTCATGAAAGAATCAAGTTTTCTGGAAAATCTTAGAAAATATATGGGATGTTGATATGCTGCAAAGGGCATGGGCTTGAGAGACAGATGAGTCTGGGCTCTGGTGCCATCGCTACTATTTATTGGCTGTGTGACCTTAGGTGAGTTAATTAACCTCTCTGAGCCTATTTTTCTTCATCAGTAAGAAGATGAGAGATACCTGGCAGGATTAAATAAGAGTGGGGAGGATAGAGCTCAGTGGTAGAGTGCATGCTTAGCATGCAGGAAGTCCTGGGTTCAATCCCCGGTACCTCCATTTAGGAAAATTACAATAAATAAACCTAATTACCTGCCAAAAAAAAAAAAGGACTAAACAAGATAGTGAATTCATCTAGCAAGTACTAAATGAATACTAATGAAAAGACAGAAAGAAGGACAGAAGTTAAAAAGAAGGGAGGGAAAGAGGATGGAAAACTTGAAATGTTAAGGGGTTCTGGCTGCCAGTGCATCTCATTTCATTTAAAGAACAGGAGTATGTTGGCCATGTTCTCCAATGAATTAGCCTAATGCTAATTTCTGAGTAATCACTGTTTAGATTGTTCTCATTTATGCAAATTCATTTCATGTCTTATGGGAAGTTTGATATAACAACAAAGACAAGTCGAACAGTCTAGAGCCTTGAGATGTTTGGACAATCCATCCTTCAGGAAGGTCCTTTAGGGAACAGTGGAAGGTGTCAAATTGGGACCCCTCCTGGGAAAAGAGTCCCCAAAGTAACTGATGAATACTGTGACAAGGAGAAACACTGCCTCTCAGTAAACTGAACTTGCAACTTTTTTCCTTAAAAATAAAAAATAAAAAATAAAAAGAATGGGGTGGGAGGGTATAGCCAGTGCTAGAGTATGTGCTTAGCATGCACGAGGTCCTGGGTTCAATTCCTAGTACCTCCATTTAAAAAAAGAAAAGAAAGAACATTTTTAAAAAAAGGAATCACAGAGCAGAAGGATGGGAGGGACTGAAACTATACAGTGCTTTTGACCAGCACCCACGACAGCCCACAGAGTCCTCATCACCCTCCAGAAATTTCTAAAAGAATAAAAAGACTACGTTAGTGGCCATTCTTTCTGCTGAGATGTTTTCAAGATGTCGGTTCCTGACAAAGAGGAGGTATGCAGGAACCCCAGACACCCTCAGAGGAAAACAAGTTAGTCCTGTCCCCCCCTTGTTTGGTGGTGTTTATCAGTGTGGGCTTTTAAATAGGTCTCTGTCCTCAGGAATGTTGAAAGAGCTCAAGTATGTAAAGGGGTGGTCAGCTCAAGACTAACCTGACAGCAATTAATTCCTCTCTGGATGAGGACTGCCTACGTGCTCTGAGCAGAGATGGGCTGTTCATGTCACAGCCCAGTCTGTGAATATGGTTTTTCCATCCATTTCTGAGGACATTTAATTAGGGGAGAAGCTTGCTCTGAGCGAGCAGGTAGGCTTTTACATCAGGCAATCTCCCAGGAGATGATCTGTGTCACCTTGGTGATGCCCAAGAGGAAGAATATTTTGTAAGAAGGGAAGAGATGAGACATCACAATTATCCTTGGGTCCTACAGGATTTAGGGTGGGACAAACGCTAAAATGCACTGTGTGTGAGACTGAATGAAGGTGGTAAAGATTTAAAGACTACTCTTATTTTTCTTGCCCATCAGAACCCTGGGCAGGAGCCTTCACATCCCTAACCCCAGGAAAAACATGTTGATCTGAAAGCATCTGTCTAGATGCAGCAAAAATGATCGTCAGCAGCACTGCAGCTGCACACATGCAAATGCTTGTTCTGAACTAGCATCACATGAACGTGAGATAGTGAGTGTCAGAATCTGTTCCTCTAGGTTAAAACCCTGATAAAGTAGAGAGGACATTTAGAGAAATGGTCCAGTGAGAGGCAGCAGCATTGTTTAATCTGACTTTATGATGCTATTAGTTTCAGCAAGATTGACCACATTCTGGGTCATAAAACAAGACTCAACAAATTTAAAAGAATTGAAATCACATAAAGTATAGTTTCTGTGACAGAATTAAACTAGAAATCAAACAGAACTATCTCTGGAAAATCCCTAAATATTTGGCAATTGAACACAAGAAATAATCCATGAGTGAAAAAGGAAATCTGAAAAGTTTGAGTTGAATGAAAATGAAGACAATACATCAAAAAATCAGGGATGCAACAGTTAATATCATACTGACTGCGAACAAGGCAAGAATGTTTCCTTCATTATTTCTATTCAGAATAGTACGGGAAGTCCCAGCCAGTGCAATAACAAAGCAATAACAAGAAATAAAAAGTATACAAATTAGAAAGAAAGAAGGAAAATCATCTCTATTCACAGAAGAAATTACTGTCTTCATAGAAAAATCTAAAAGCATCTACAAAAAAAGCTACTGGAACTAATAAGTGTTTTGAAAAGTTACAATTGATTACTAAATATTTAACAGTATTTCTGTATTTTGGCAATAGACAACTGGAAATCAAAATTCAAAGAAAAACTTACCATATATTACAGTGAAACCAAGGGTAGTCATCAGTTAGATCCCTTAAACTATAACTTGTTTAATAAATAACATCCTGTAACTTGCCTGCACTGACTAAGCTCGCTTTAATGCTTTAATTGTTCTTGCAAGTCACATACCCTCCAAGCTTTAGGTATCTTAGACAATGTATCACAAGACTCCTTCACCCGCCCCCTACAGATAACACCTCTGATGTTGGGTTGCTATAGTACCGTTGTGTTTCAAGAACGTAGAGTTAGTCTTGCTCAGGTCAAGCCAGTTGAGACCACCCACCATTAAGCTTGGCCTGCGCAAGTGTCTGATGGGTGACTTTTTGACGTCACAGGGCCCCAAACTCCACTCCAGATCATGCTAACACCACGATTTTCTGAACATGCATCCCAAGAAGAAGCATGTAACTCAGATACACCTGTGCACAACACAGATTACTTCACCTTTTTCTTGACTCCAGTTATCATTCCTCATGTCTCAGACCACCTTACTTCCTCGTCCCATAAATATCCAGCTTCTAGCCTTCTGGGAGGCAGATCTGAGACTAGTTCTGTCACTTCCCTGCTTGGCTGCCTTGGGAATAAACCCTTCATCTGTGCAAACCTTGGCGTGTCAGTGTTTGGCTTACTCGTCAGTATTTGGCTTGCTTGTCAGTATTTGGCTTACTGAACATTGGGCAAATGAACCTGATTTGGTAACAATAGAATTAAAAATCATTAAATATTTAGGTATAAATCTAACCAAATATATCTAAGATCTGACTCTGGAAAACTAGAAAAGAGTGATATTAAATACGACATAAATAAGTTGGGAAATAGGTCCTGTTCATGGATTGTAAGACTAAATAGTGTTAAGATGTTAAGTCTCCCCAAATTGATCTACAGGTTCAAAGCATTCCCAATAAAATAAAAATTCTAACATGTTATTCTGTAGAAATCAACATCACAATTTTTAAATTTATATGTAAAGGCAAATGACTAGAATCTCTGAAATAATTATGAAAAAGAACAAAGTTGGAGGACACATGCTACCTGATTTCCAGACTTGTTTTATTATACAGCTGCAGTAATCAAAACAGTGTGGTGCTGACAAAAGGACAAACAAAGATGAATGAAACTGGATAGAGTGTTCAGAAATAGACTCATGCATATATATTCAATTGATTTTCAATGAAAGATCAAAGGCAACTCAGTGGAAAAAAATAGTCTTTTCATCAAATGATCTTGGAACAATTGGACATTCAGTTGCAAAAAAAAAAAAAAAGGAACCATAACCTGTACCATATTAATAAATAACACAACATGGATCATAAACCTAGATTTAAACCTAAAACTAGGAAACCTCTCAAAGAAAACAGAGGATAAAGTCTTCATGACCCTGAATTAGGCAAGCATTACTTAGATACACAAAAAGCATGATCCACAAAAGGAAAAGCTGATAAATTAGAGTTTATAAAAATTTGTAAGTTATGCTCTTTGAAAAAAATAGCACTCTAATGAAAATGAAAAAACAACTCAATGGCTGGAAAATATATTCAAAACACATATTAATAAAGGATTTGTATATTGAACTCTCAAAATTCAATAAAAATAAATCAACCCAATTTTTAAAATGAGCAAGATATTTGAACAAACATTTCATTAAAGAAGCAATACGAACAACAAATAAGCAAATGAAAGGATGCTCAACATCATTCTCATTAGGGAAATGCAAATCAAAACCACAGTGAGATACTGTCAGCTATCTGAATGGGTAAAATGAAGAAAATAAAGAAAAAAGAAAGAAAAGAAAAACTGACAATACCAAGTGTTGCTGAAAATGTGGAGCAACTGGAACTCTCACACACTGCTGGCGAGGATGCAGAATTATTCAATTTTTACTTTGGAAAACAGTTTTGCAATTTCTTATGTATACCCCCCATATGACCTAGCAATCTCAAGTCAAATTTACTCAAGAGAAACAAAGATAAAAGTAAACACAGAAACCTGCATGTGAATATTTATAGCAGCTTTATTCATAATCACCCCCAAAAGGAAACAAACCACATATCCTTCAGCTGATGAATGATTTAAAAACTGGAATAGCAATATGATAAAATCCTACTTGACAATAAGAACTGAACTACTGGAACATATGACAATAGGGGTGAATTTCAAATGAATGATGCCAAGCTTTACAGATTTACAAAGGCCACATGGTATTTGATTACATTATAGGATATTCTGAAAAGAGCAAAACTCTGGGGACAGAAAATTTATCAGTGGTTGCCAGAGCCTGGGGGTTGGAGAAAGGGTTGCCTACAAAGGGACACAAGAGCATTGTTTGCGGTCAGGGCTGTTCCATGTCTTGACTGTGGTGATTTACACGACCGTATGCATTTGTCAAAACTCAGAGAACTACAAACTAAAAGATAAATTCTATTGCATGTAAATTAGGCCTCAATAAACCTGACTAACTTTTTAAAATATTTCTAAAGATTTTTTTAAAAATCTGTTTGCTGGGGAAAGATATGAAAAGGATCAGAGTCAAGTAAATGAGGGAAAAAAAAAATCTAAGAAGGAAGCACAGCTACTTAATCCAGAAGGAAAGGCACCTAAAGAGAAAAAAAGGTTTTCAAGAGAAGATGAAACCAATACATTCGTGTTAAGATGTGTGCAAAAAACCAAAACAGAACAGAAAAAAAAAAGTTTTATCCTGGCCTGAGAGGTCGTCAGGAAAATTGAGAGTATCTTAGGAAATTAGAAATAATTTGCCAGCTGCTCTAAAGCAGAAGCAACTGAGTCACAGAAAGAGAATGGTAGACAGAATTCTAAGATGCCCCTCCCAGTCCTGCCCCCTGTGCACCCGCTGTGTGTATAACCTCTTCCACTTGCACATGGGTGAGACTTGTAAATACGATAGGAATTTACTCCCATGATTAGGTGATTAGTCAGTGGACTTTGAGTTCATCAGAAAGAGCTTGTTCTGGGTGAACCTGACCTAATCAGGTAAGCCTTTAAAAAAGGGGGCTGGGTCAGACTGAAGGGAGAGGTTCTCCTGCCCTGCTGTGAGCTGCCTGTGTTGGAGTCCACGAGGCAAAGACCTGAGGGCAGCCTCTAGGAGCTGAGGGTGTCTCCAGCTTAGAGTCAGCAGGGAAACGGGGATTGAATTCTGCCAACAACCCCAAATCTCAGAAGAGATCAAAGAGATCAAAGCCCCAGATAACACCTTGATTTCAGCCTAGAAGGACTCTGAGCAGAGAACTTCTGACCTTGAAAAACGGTAGGATGATAAGTGTGTGTCAGATTAAGGCACTAAGTTTGTGGTGATGTTGTCCCAAAGCAATAGAAAAACAATTCAAAGCTAGTTTAATACATGGAGATATTTTCAGGGCTTTGACTCCTACAGTTCTCACCCAATAGTAAGCTAGTTTTAATGTTTAATGACTTACTATATATTGAATCAAAAAGCATCACAAAAGACAATAGCATAGAGAGAAGAGGAGAAGGCTAAGGGTATGACATGTTTGGAGAATAATCTCTCTCAGTCCCATCCAGCTGTGGCCAAGAAAACCCCGCACAGACTGATGGGGGAGGGGGAACCTTCTGTGGGAGGTTTCCTGGTCTTGACTCACTGTCCCTACAGGTTTTCCTTCTCTTTCTCCGGGGCCCGACTGCAGTCACCCAAGTCCTAACACTCCTCTCTGGGCTGGACACCCGCCCACAGGTCTTTGACATCCAGACCAGAAACATGTCCACGTTCACTGTACTTTCTTAACATTCATTCTCAACACAGTCATTCGTGAGGCGCTGAGCCAGGAAATAACCACTCAGCTTTGTAACTGTTAAGAGAAAGCATGAATCATTCCTGAAGCGTCTTTCCCTATAAGTGAAATAGACAGGAGACTCCCCACCGCCAAAGAATGTTATTTGAATTACAGGTTGTAGTATCTTGCAAATAAAAAAAAATACATTCTTTTTAACTTTTTTTCTAGTATTTAAACTTTTTTGGTTGTTGTTTTAGTGTGCGGGGGAGTGGGGGGATAGGGTTTATTTATTTGTTTGTTTGTTTATTTTAATGGAGGTACTAGGGATTGAACCCAGGACCTCATGCGTGCTAGGCACGCTCTCTACCACTGAGCTATACCCTCCCCACCCCAAAATACATTCTTAATTTTCATAATATCATTAGTTCTTTGACTTTTGTAACACTGTTCATTCTAAACATCATATAATGAAAACAGTAAATAATAACTTACCCTGTAACTTTTTAATCTGATGAAGTCAACCTTCATAGAGACGAATCTATCAGAATTTCGACTAATGTTCTTAAGGTGTTCTACAAGATCTGCACAGAACTTGTAGCCTCCTTTAAGCACACACAGGACCATAATGTCACAGTATCCTATGTCTTTCATAATATCCTTAGCCAGCCGCTCAATTCTGAAAGAAGGGATTAAAAGATACATTAAAGCAAAACTACTTCTGAGTATTTTTGTTCCTTTCAAAAAATGCACGATGTATTATACATGTTAGATTATGCAGGAGAATGTGGAGAAGACAGAAGCCCACAGATAAAGAAGCTTTGTTAATGTTGGACAGAGAGAGAGTGTTCAAAACATATTTCTGATAACTACTTCATCAACTGTACCATTTTGCTCCTCTGCATCACAGAAATGGTTAAGGTGTAAAATATGTCAAAGGTCATGAATGCTCTAATTTGACTGCTACAGAGCCTGGTTGTTAACCTTGACAATGCTATGAAGGTATGTGGTGATATTATACTCACTTCGTAGAAGAGAAAAAGGAAATGGAGAATGACTCACCCACTTTGCAACACTAGAGGAGACTGGGAGGAAAGTCAAGCCCATGGTAACTATCAAAATAACATTTGTCCTACATTTGATGAAGTTACCTGTCTGAAAGGTGCCCCAGGGTACAAACCCAGTGGGCCTCATTCCCATGGATCACAATGTGAATGGTTCCTCCTGGGGGTTACTCAATGGTGCAGCCTTGGGCTGGCACCTGACACCTAATTTGTAACTGTCATTGTATTTTTTCTAATTATTTCATATCTCTAAGTCCATTGTCCATACACCCACATAACATTAAAACTTTGACCGGAGGCAGGATCTAAAGTGCATACTTTATAAAAAAATTCCCACTGGTACCTCAAATTGAATTAGATTTAAAATAGATAAACTGGTAAACAACAAGTTCCTACTAATAAAACTAATAAGTGAATCGACTATACTTCAACTTAAAAATTTTAAAATTAAAATAGATGAAGTGAATGATATGAAAAATAAAATATTATATTACATATGTTCTATATATGGAATATATATACTTTATAGCATACATTTATGTTTTGTATGTGTGTGTGTGTATATGCATACACATATATACATATAAAATGGCAACCCATGGTTTCAGGCAATGCTTCTCAAAATATGATCAGTGAAACATGCACACCAGCATGCCAGATATTCTATAAAAAGAGACACTTGTCGCCAGCATGATGGAGTGAGGAGGTATACACCTCCTCTCCACAAAAAGCAAGTAGAAAGTTGGACAAAACTATCAAAAACAACCGTTTCAGCACTCTGGAAATCAACCAAAGGCACGCACCAAACTGAGAATCATTTATTCATGAAGACATGGAACGCCGGGTGGAAACAGCAGAGGTCTGCGGCATTCTTGCCTGAGAAAGCTCCCACTTCCGCCACTACCCCGGTCAGCTCCGCTGTGCAACCAGGCGGTTCAGCCACGGCGGGGCACTGCCCACCTGACCGGGGGCCCGCTCAGCTGAGACGGCCGACTTGGTAGCATGGGAACAGCGAGGGCCAGGGGCGCCGTTATCCTGAAGTAGAGGTCCCGTCTGAGCAACTAACTGGCAGACTAGTCACGGAGTTGGTAGGGAGTTCTGGGAGGTGACAGTCACGGGAGAGGGGCACACAATAAACTCTTCTCATATCCCAAGTTGACCGGAAGCTATGCACGTGCACAGCAGAGACGGGCGTGAGCCAAGCCACCCACGCATCCCCGGAGGGTGGAGCCTGTGAGCATGTGCAAGAGAGACAAGAAAGCTCAGTGGAAAGTACAAGCCAAAGATAAACAACAAGGTCCTATTGTAACAGCCTGTAATCGCCTATAATGAAAAAGAGTATGAAAAGGAATATACGTATGGACTGGAAATAAATTAAGAAAAAAAAAAAAAAAAAAAGCAAAAAGAAGTTTAAAAAAGTAAAAGCCAAGAAGACTTGAAAAAGGCTGGAAACTTGAATGTGCTTGCCAGCGCCTACATCCATTCATCAGCAGGGAGCAAAAGCCTCACGGACTTGAGGTGTTTGAGTACAATCTCTAACCAATCTTAGGCTGAAGACTAAGCTATTCAGACACAGGCATGAACCCTGGTGAGTGAGGCTTACAAAGAAAGACAAGAAAAATAAACTGCACATTTTCAGAGGCTACACGTTGTGGGGGAGGCAGTTTTCACAGACTGGCAGACAAAAAAAGAAACAAAGAACAAGGACAATGAATAGGAAATAGTTACAAATACGGGAGAGCTTAAACCAACTATATTAATAATCACTTTAAATGTGAGTGGTCTAAATACACCAGTTAGAGGCAGAGACTGTCAGAGTGGATTAAAAAACCCTAATATATGTTGTCCAGAAGAAATCCATGTTAAATATAAAGACACAGATTAAATGTAAAGGGATGGAGAATGATGTACTGTGCTAACGTAATCAAAAGAAAACTGGAGTAGGTATGTTAATTTCAGACAAAACAGATTTCAGAGCAAGGAAATTGTCAGGAATAAAGAGGGACATTGATGTAATAAAAAGAGGCCAATTCTCCAGGAAGACATAGCAGTCCTTAGTGTGTCTGCACCCAAGAACAGAGTCAAAAAACTGAGAGACTATAATTCAATTAAAAATATATACACACACACACACACACACACACACACACAAACCTGATAGAACTGTAAGAAGTAGAGGAATTCACCATTGTAGCTGGAGACTTCAACATCCCTCACTGAGTACTTGACAGAGCCAACAAAACAGAAAACCAGTAAGGATAAAGTTGAATGGAATAGTACCATGTACCAACTGGACCTGGCTGACATTTATAGAATACTTCATCCAACACCCTCCTTAAAAGATGTCAATAAGAAAATGAAAAGACAAGCCACAAACTAAGGGGAAATATTTGCAAGTCATATATTTGATAAAGGACTTGCATCCAGAATATATAAAGAACCCTCAAAACTCAATAAGAAGACAAACCAACTGCAAAATTGGCAAACAACTCAATAGGCATCTCTCCAAAGAAGATGTATGAATAGTTAACAAGCACACTAATCATTAAGAAAATGCAAATTTAAATCACAGTGAAATGCCTTTATATATCCACTAGAATGGCTATAATGAAAGGACAGACAAAACTCAATGTTGGCAAGTATGTGGAGAAAATGGAACCCTCTGACATTGCTGGCGGGAAGGTAAAATGGTACAGCCACTTTGGAAAATAATTGGCAGTTTCTTAAACTTACTGTAAAACCCAGAATTTCTCTCCAAGGAACCCACTCAAGAGAAGTGAAGAGATATGCCCACACAAAGACTTATATGCAAATGTTCATGGAAGCATTATTCATGGTACTAGAACTATGAAAAACTAGAAATTCAAATGTTCATCCAGAGGGAGGGTATAGCTCAAGTAGTAGAGCACATGCTTAGCACACACAAGGTCCTGGGTTCAATCCCCAGTAACCCCTTTAAAAGTAAATAAATAAGTAAACATAATTACCTACCCCACCAAATGTTCATCCACCGATAAGTCAATAATCAGATGTTGTATGATTTAATTTATATGAAATGCTCAGAAAAGACAAATCTATATAGAAAGAAATCAGATTAGTGATTGCCTCATGGTGGGGATTGACAGCAAATTTTGAGGGATGATAAAAATATTGTAAAAGGATGGTGGTGAAGGTTGTCCAGCCATAAACATGTACTAAAAAAATCACTGAATCATTTACCTACAATGGGTGAGTTTTGTGGAATGTAAATCATATCTTAATAAAATCATTTTAAAGGTAGGGATGGGCATTCTTGGGGCCCCACCCCAGACCACTGACTCAGAGTTTCCAGACATAAAGCTTAAGATTAGGCATTTTTTACAAGTTCACTTGGTAAGTCTCCTGTATAGGGAACTGGTAACTTTGCCAGGATGATAACTTAGTCACGTACTAGATCAGGATGGAATTAAGTCATAAATTAATTTTCAGATGAGCAAAGTAGGCATTTGTTTAAACCAGGGTGTTCCCAAACTGGTGTGAAGACGAGACACTTCTGAGAGTTACTAGGAGGGGAACTGAGTACAGAGACACCCACTACAAAACAAGAGTCAGTTTAATTGTCAAAGTTGAGCAGATTTCTTCACTTCCCACCCCTCCCCACTTTTTTTTTTTTTGCAGGAATCTGTATCTTTAATATGAATTGCCAACAGGGAAGTTTAGCAATTTGGGGAATGCCAAATTTCTCATATTTATTTCATCATAGAAACTTTTTTTCCCTCTGAGGAGCAAAACTTATGTTCCACGGAAGGCCACCTAGGGCTGTGAGAAACCCCAAACCAGATCTTATTTTAATAGTAGACTATAGTTTGAGAGAATACACAATATGCAAGTCTTATCCAACGGAAAATCTTAGAAAATCTTGAGTGAAAGAATGACATTTCCTTTTGCTTACAGACAGGCATTGATGGAAAGATAATATCCTGGGAATAGCCACCATCTAGTGTTTTTCAAACTTTCCTTTGGCTGAGGACATATTTCATAAGTTAAATTTTAACTCAGAAGAATATAACAGCTTTTAAAAAAAATACAGGCAGAAGTACAAGAGTTTAAGGGAAAGGGTGGAGTGGGGAGCCCCAAGTCTCAGTCTGCTCCTGCTCCCCAGTGCCTCTCCCACCCCAGTGTCTGAGTCTGAAATCCACGAAGCTTGCTTTTCATATAGATGTGAGGGCTTAAGCATCTGATCTCTGCACAGGATATTAGAGGTCCATGGCAAGGCAATGGCAGGGGCATTAAGGCAGCTTCGTTAAAGGGATAGGACCTATAAATCCTGGTGCTTATGGTGGGTTGACTTGGAGGAGGTTCGGAAAATGAAGAAACGAAGGTGACTTAGGGGTTTAGAACAGGAGAGAAAAATGTTAGCTTTCAGAAAGCCAGTTGGCTTGGAAGGAGCCCGAGGATATCTATGTAGACAGGTCCAAATGAACTAGAAATAGTATTTGAGAAATAGTTCTGTGCTGTTATTTTTAAGTTGCAAATATTCCTATTTCCAAAACATTACCACTGAAAACCTAATTGTGCACACGATCTGTGAGACACGACTTATCCAAGATAAATGCAAGTTGCTGGAAAAGCCAGGGCTTTGCGGGTGTGGCCTATGAAGGCAGAGGTCACCTCTTAACCCTCCTTGGTTAACTCAAGAGTCTGTGGCAAATGTGAGACACTTTCCCAGCCCCCATTTAAATCAGTTTCTACAGGACATTTGTTATTTACAGGCTGTTACTTAGGATGTTAATACCTTCCATATGCCTCTCCTTCTTACTCTTTGCCCTGAACAAATAACCCAGTAAACAGTTCAGTTAAAGCACAGATTTATTTTATTCCAAATCCTCTGTCCTATAAAAGTTCTGTCTAACACCATACAGAAGAGACTCAGGAATAGGGTCCCCAAGTGTACTGCATGATTCACACAAGAGAGGGCGAGGCAAAAACCGACACAGGAAGCAGCACTCACCTGTCCACAATGATGCCATGAGGTATGAGGACGTAGTCCAAGTCTCCGTAATAGTGCTGTGGGTACGTGAACAAATTCAGGTCGTACCCTGGCCAATCGTCTGTAATCTGTAAGTCAAATTATTTTGGTTACAACACTTTTCATTGGAAATTTACTTTAAAACGTAAGTAAACAAGATCATCCTTTGAAAACGGAGACTAATTCTGACAATCCACACAGCATTAAATTGTATCGCTTATTCTGTCAACCTATGAGAAACCCAGTGGGACAAGGTCATTTATTTCACGCAACCTGATAAAGGACCTAGTACTGAAGTGAACAGAGAACTCCATTCCTGACTTTTGGCATCATAAGATAAAATATCAGCTTAATGTCTTACAGGTAACCTGATATTACTGTTTATAAGAGAGCACACACTTAAATATACAATGTATATCTCAATTATAAATATTATCATGAATATATCATAAATGACATTTATGTCTGTAATTATAGGCACCCTCATATTATTGGGCTTCCCAGAGAGTTTTTTTTTTTTTTTTTTACAAATTGAAAGTTTATGGCCACCCTGCATTGTCAGATGATGGTTAGCATTTTTTTTACCAATAAAGTGTTTTTTAATTAAGGTATATTCATTGTTTTTTGGACACAATGCTGTTGCACACTTAATAGACTATAATACGGCGTAAATACAACTTTTTTATGCACTGAGAAACCAAAATAAAAAATTTGTGACTCACGTTATTTGCTTTATTTTGATGGTCTGGGGCTCAACTCACAGTATCTCCAAGGTATGGCTGTGTATTAATATAGACAGTTATCATCCCACATTATTGTAATATATATATTATTACATATCTATGCACTGTGGATGCCTCATCTGCCTGGGAAAAAGTACCTACTACAAGTACATGTCTCCTGGGATTAGTGTAGACCCAAACTTCTGAGTGGCCTGGTCATTACATAAACACTTCAGAGGGATGTGCTACGGTGGGAACTTAAGTCAGTCCTGTTATGAAATGGTTGCTCCAGAAAATGGGTGTAATTCAGATAGTGGGGACTGCTAGCAAGTCTTCCTCTTACTTAGGACTGCATGTCTGTGTTTCGTGGTTCAATAGTAAAGAGGTGGGAAACAGAAACATAGTGGAGATCAAGTTTACTTTCAGATCATCAAGAAAGGCTGTGACACAGGCGTTAGGCACTCAAGCCAAAGCACAGCTGAGCCGCTGCTCTGGTTGTCCACTTCCTCCCGCACACTCCCATCAGGCACCTCTCTGCAGCTTTGAGCTCTCCAGGCCTTTCATAATGCAGACCTATCCTAATTCTCCACCCACTCCACCAACCCCTCTTGTCCTCAGACTGGTCTCCAGTCAAATCATGATCCTTCCCAGCTCTGGGTTCATTTGTCTGTCTTGCACCTACGACCTCTCCCTCTCCATCCCCCCAAGCTCGGCATCTTCCGCAGAAACTCAGGTCAGTCCCCACTTCCTTCAAGGGGTCTTGCTGACTGTTCCTGCTCTATGATCTTGTCGCCCAAGCCCCTGGTACCCCTCAGAGCTCTCTGCTCCTTGAGAAGACTCCTGTCCCTTCCATCCTCTGGCTCACTCATCTTATCAGTTTTCTGTTGTCTTAAAATCCATTTTGACTTCATTTAATACTGGGATATCCCCCTGTTTTGCACCTTCGTCCTCACCCAGGACTCAAAACCAGTACTCTTTTGCCCAGGGTTTGGACGGGCAAGTGATGGACCAGCCCCGATCCACTCTCATCCCAGTTCTGGAATGCCAGCCAAACCAAACTTCTGGTACCTTCCCCCAAAGGTCTCCCTCCCCTCTCAGCAAAGGGCAACTCACTTTCCCAGTTGCTCAGATCAAACCTTGGAGTTGTAGTTGACTTCTTTCTTTCACCATCCCCCTCCTGCCCCCACGCAGCCCATTAGCAAGTCCTATCATCAACTCCTTCAAAATTTCATCAGGATCACCTCTCAGCAGCCTACTGCCTCCCCCAGGTCTCTGCCACCACCCTTCCTCCCGGGACCACTGCTGTAGCTACCGACCTCACCTCTCTGCTTCCACTTTGGCAACACTGTCTCCCTCCCCACCCCCCACACAGCAGCAGGAGTTCTGCTTTAAAAATGTGCATCCTATCACAGCAGTCTTCTGCTCAAATTTTTTTCAAGGGGTTCCCATTTCACTCGGAGTGCCAGAGTTCTCACCAGGGCCCACAGGGTCACCCTCTCTGCCCTGTCCCTAGCCCTTGCTCCTGCCCCCCCTCCCTCTGCTTCAGCCACCATTCTCCATGATGATCCCTGAATGTGCCAAGCATCTCCTGCCCCAAGAGCTTTGCACCTGCTATTTTGTTTGCCTACAGTTCTCTTCCCCTGGATGCCCACACGGCTTACCCTTCCCTTCCTTCAAGTCTCTGTTCAAAGGTCACCTCCACAGAGAGGCCCCCCGACAGCTCTATAAAATAGCACCCCTTCCTTCCCTCTCACCCCGACAGCCTGCCCAGCCTTACTGTCCTTCACAGCGCACATTCCCACTGGGTGTGGCACGTCTGCCTGTGCATGTGTTTGGTCTCGTCTCTTCCCACTGGGATGTTAGTTCCTCCTGGGAGAGACTTTGCCTTATTCATTGTTGAAACCCCAGTGCTCAGAACACTGACCTGGAACACAGCAGGTGCTCCAAAATGTGACATGAGTGGATGAATGGTAGTCTCCATCCACGGACTACCCCACCTTCAGTTTATCTCCGGGTTAAAGAGCACACTGTTCAGGGCTCTGGAAATTCCTATCTACCATGGGCAGGCAGAGAGCCAAATGGTGTATGACATCCGTGTATCTGAAGATCATCACATCTGCTCTGCCTCCCCCAGCAAATTGGCTGCATGCAACTGTTGAATCTGCACAGAGTGACTCTGGCTTCCACCCTGGGAACCCCCGGCGCCCTCTGTAACCATCAACAGCACAGCGGCTGGTCAGAGCCTGAACTACCAGCTGAATATGAGGAGCTTCCAGAAGATCTGCTGGCAGGCCACGATGAAGGCCAGACTGGAAGTCGGACGGGCAGCGGGCCCCAGGGAGATCATCGCAGGGCACAGCACTTTCTGCCCCCCCCCCCCCCGACAGACCACACACACTACCCACACCACCTCCTGGAGCCCTTCCTGTGGTGGCATAATGAACCAGTGGTCATTCCTCCCACCATGGAAATCCTTTAGTGCCCCCGGCTCTGGCTGAATCTCAGAGACTACACTCCAGTCCATGTTCTAGAGCCCAGCTCTGATCCTTACTATGTACAATGTTAGGAAAATTCCTTCTGAGACCCAATTCCCACCCGTCTTTAAATGAGACACAATAAAACTGATAGGCAGCCTTATTTTTAGGATAAAAAGATAGAACAGATAATATACTTAGAGTACATTTCCAGGTATATAATCAATGCTTAATAAATGATGTCAACAAAAAGGAAAAGAATGATAAAAAAGACAAATAAAACAAACCTACAGATAAAAACTGTACTGGTAATCTGCTCAGGGGCAGCATGGAGTAATGGTTCAGAGATTAGGTCAGAAGTCTAACACACCTAGGGGTGAATTGACTAGCTGTTTTTAATTAATTTAAAGATGTGACACTAACCTGTTTGCCAAAGTCCCATTACCCGAGTTAAAGCTGCAAATTTAAAAGTAGAAGAAATGTGTTTCTCTAAAACCATTCTATAAGCCAAACCTGCCTATTTCCCAAGAGTCTGAAATAGTGAGTTTTCACTGTAGAGATAAAAGACAACCAGAGATAAAGGAACCACTGGTTTATCCTTAATAGTGCATGCAAATTGCACTGTAAATGCGTCCTAAACCTGAGGGAACAGGGGCTGTTAGGAACTGCAGATAATTGTGTTATTCATCTGCTTTTTGAACAATCAAAACAAGAAGTCTTTAAATAGTTTCAGTATCACAGATAATATGCTCTAAGTTTATTCAGAACAATGCGTTCTCTGTTCAAAGACGCAAAACATGGCCAAGCTGGGGAAGTGACAAACACATTAACCGAGCCGTTTTATACAACATCCAAGCCCCAGAACTCCTTCGGACTCTCTTTTCTTCATTTGAAGATATATGGAAAACCTTCTTTCTAAGTTATTAAAAGCAAGTTTTGCTTAGAATATTTCTTACATTATTTTCCAAGTTGTCTCCCCTCAGGGAGAAAAATAGTTAAGAAAGACATACAAAAAGCCAATCTCTGCTCCTGTCTGCTGCTAAGCCCCAGCCTCTGGGCCCCACTCTCTCCTTCACGCAGTGACCATGGTGGCCACCAATTTCAGGTTCATATCCACCCGTCCACCGTTAGAGAGGAAGGGAGTCTTATCCCTCAGCTCTGCTTCTGGGAATCCCAGACAAGAACATCAACTGGCCCAGCTGGGGTCACTGGTCCAGCCCCCGGAGCGGGGGAAGGAGGTGCACCGTGATGGATGCCTCAGAGCCACATGGAGAAATGAGCTGACGTGGTCTCCTAAAAGAAGGGCCCTGGGTTCTGCTGCCAGAGGCATGAAGGAGGCTTAACAGAACAAATAACATCTTGTACCCCGCAAGCTTTCCTCTTCCGTGCTGGGTTCTACACCTGGAAGGTGAAACTCACTACACCTAGTAAAGTTGTGTTTTAGATGGACTATCTGATTCCTGCCACATTTCTACTGGGGGTGGGGGTGGTGGCAGAAACCATAACAGAAACAGAACCATTTTAGATTTTCTCTTTCTTTTTATTCCTACCAAATTCACATGGGTAGGTACTAACTATGGTTCTTTTGATAATGGTTCTGTAAAAACAAAACATATCTAATATTCTGATCCCCAAAGGCCAGATGGGTAGAGATTTTTTTTCTCTCCCCAAGAAGTAACAAAGAGACACCAACCGAGTGGGAGGTAAGGGGGACACCGGTGACCAGTCTACCCTGAGCCAAGTTTGTGAACTCAGGATCTACATCTCTGATGTGGCAATTGGCATTTGTTCCCATTTACTGTTAATTATCTACCAATGTCCTACCTCCCCAATTCAGCTGAAAGCCATCTGTAGACAAGAGCCACCTCCAGTCTCTTAACATTCCTTTCTTTTACACAAACTGTACTTCTTGGTTTATGCTTAAATCATCTGGCTTTATGCCCTTTGTCATCTTCATTGCTAAGTTCCTACCAACTCAGAATGTTCTTCTCTACCTCATTTCCAGACACTCCAGTACCAACCTGGACGATCATTCTAGCATCTCCAACTTATAGCAACTTCATCTACCTTGGCTCAAAGGATTTCATCTCTATTCCACCTCTGCCACATCCAGTCCACCATAGCAGACCCACCTCTGAGATTCTTCCCTGGAATCACAGCTTCCTAAGCAGCCAGTGATGGAAAGCTGGCTTCAGTCCCTGCTTCTACCATTTGCTAATCATGTGACCCGGGTGATTACTTATCAGTGCCTCAGTTTCCTCCCCTGTAGAATGGGGATTGTAGTAGCCCTACCTCACAGATTTGTGAGGATTACATGAATCATACAGGAAAACCAGACACTAGGTGCTCAATAAACGCTTGCTATTATTACCTGCCCCTTTTTTCACCAGTACTAAAACTTCCCTTTGATCTTTTTCCCACCCATCCTTGGGGGCTCTCTGTTTTCCCAGTGTACACACCCCCCCTGAGCTATCCTATCCCTCTCTCAACCCTAGATGCCATTGGCTCCCACCAGCACCTTGAATTCATCCTGAATTTGCCTTGCCTGCCCATATCCAACTTGAAGTTAATCTAATTATCCCAAGTTCTACTGGAGGGAATGACACGAATGCAGGGACGATCTCCAATATACCTTGATTACTTCCAACCTCAGTGGACCTTCTCCCTTCCCCCCTGCATCTTTCATCAGATTACCTTGCTTTCGAAAGGGCTTCCTTTAACACCAAGAGACTGAGCTATTTAATTTTCCATCATTTGCTTCTGAGACTTTAATGATCTACTGTTCCTGTTAGTCATATCAATTTACCTCATTCCTTTTTAAGAGAATCCATTATTAAATAATAGTACTATATTTTAACCATTCCACTGATGGAGTAATTGTTCAGAAGATTCTCATTACTAATGGCTTTGCAATTGTCTTTTGCATCTTGATCCTACTTACTCTTTCTGCAGCATCTGACCCTCCTGATGACCTCCTAGCCCCCTCACCTCCACAGAACTCTTTCCTAGGCACCTGCCACCCTGTCTGCTCTCTGCTGCTTTGTATCCATTCTTGGTCTCCTTATCTGGCTTCTCCCAGACACTGCCTCTTACATTTGGGAGTTCCTAGATTTCTACCCTTAACAACAGTTTTACATTCCCCCCACCCCATGTTCACTGTGCATCCCTATCCGCTGCAAGCATCAGATATTTTTCTATTTGCTGACGATTCCCAAAGCTATATAATCACCCTCCTGCATTCCAAATACGAATTTCAAATTGCCTCCCAAGCATCCTGACTGTAAGCCTGTAAGCTTCACAGGCACGATAGAGTCAGCTTGTCCAGAATGGAACTTAATGATTTCCCATTTTACATTTTCATTCTCCTTCAACTCACCCCACTCCTAGGACTGACCATCATCTCCATGGCAACTGGAGCGATCTTTTTTTTTTTTTTTTTTTAAAGCATAAGCTGGATGTCATGATTTCTTCTCAGAAAGTCTAACGACTCTGTGCTGACTTGGCGCCCCCTCCTCCAGAGTCTTCACATAGCTACCTCCTGCTTAGCTTTCAGCTCTTGGCTCACATGTTACAGCCAAGAGGCCGCCCTGACCTTCTGAGCTAAAGCAGCATCCCCAGCCCTCCTCCAATCACCATCTCCTTGCCCTCTTCTCTTTTCATTGTGCATATCACTAGGAACATATCTTCTTTGTTTATTTGCTTTCACACTGCTTGTCTCTGTTCCCCTCTAGAATGTAAGTTCCATGAAGACTGGGTGTTTTCTTGTTTCGCCAGAATCTGGAACACCACCTGGAACCCAGCAGGACAGTCAATATGAATGGAATAAAAAAATAAATGAACTGCTCTTTTAGAAAGGAAAGGCCTGGCTGTGAACTGAGTGTTGGGCAACACAGTTCAACCTGAACAGACAGTTGGGTTAGAGTGTGAGGTGCTTCCCAACGGGACCCTCCTACTCCCGTGGTCCCTTCACCGTCACAGACAGATTATCTGTGCTTTACAGGCTGATCTCTGAACCAAGAATCTTAATGTAGCAAGTTCGCCCCACCCACCACCCTTACCCCGTTTCACTTTAAACCTGCCACATTAAAACCACTACCTTCCACAGAAACTGTTCTCTACCCAGCAGGTGCCAGCGGCCACAGGGCAAGACCAGGTTTGATTCCAGGACACGGAGGGATGGGTACCCACTGAATGATGGTTGACTTTGAGGGGATTCCCAGGGATAAACAGGCTGAGGTCTAGGACCCCATCATCCCACATCCTCTCATCCGGACACACTACTAGATATATACATCTTCTCCAGCTGGCTTAACGGGCCCAGCCTGCTGTGTTTCCCTTTTGCAGAAACTGACGGCCGCTCGAGCGGCGCCAGGGTGTCCCGAGCCCGTGCAGGGGCCCCACAGAAAGTCCTAGCCCAGGTTCCAAAGCCCAAACTCCGTCTGCTAGAGCCACTTTATTTCCTAGCTTTCCTGGAGAATCCTCAGTTTCCTTTTTGAAAACCAAACGTAAAGCCCGCGCTGGAGGAGTCGGAGGGCAGCACAAAAGTGAGGAGGCCTGCTGGGGTCTTCGCAGACCCGCCCCTCGCCCAGAGGTGACGGTGACTCCTGGTGGCCAGCAGGAGTGGGGACCCGGCACTGGACAGGCTTAACGCTGGAGTATAGGATTCCTGGCGGGGCGAGGGGGGAGGAGAGAGGGGTGCGGAGGGAACACTGAGAACACTGGGTGAAGGGATGCTAAGTGTGGGGTCGGACTGGGCGCCGGGGCGAGGGGGAGGGTGGAAGCGATCCGGCCTGGAGGGAAGAACAAAAGCTGTGGCCGGCTGTCACCCGAATGCCCTTCGGCCGTTTAATCTAAAAGTAGGGGGTTGCCAAGAAGGGAGGGGAGGGAAGAGCGCGGGGAGCGCGCGACTCGGCCCCGAAATCGGAGTTTGCATTTACCACGACGCCTCGCCCGTAGTCTGGCGCCTCCTCACTACTCCCGGCCATGTTTCTCCGGGGAAAGCGGGAAGCAAAGAAGGGAACGGGAAGGATCCGGGAGGGTGATGGGCCGGGAGGGGGTGGGGATGGGGCTGCCCCGCCCCTGGCCGGCGGACTGGAAAGCGGCGGCGCGCCGAAGACCCCACGCCTGGCGCGGGTCCAGCGCCTAGGCCGGCGCCCCCACCCCTGGCTGGTCCTCTGGCGGGGATGCGGGGCCCGAAGCGCGCCGCAGGGGTGGGGATGCGGGGCCCCGAGCGCAGAGCGGAGGCGCGGGGCGCAGCTGCCGAGCAGCGCCAGCCCCACCTGAGCGCCGGCCCCGGGCGCCCGCGCGCGTCCCGTGTGGCCACCGCCCATCTGCGAGCCCCGAGCCCCGCCGCCTGCCCCGCGCCCCGCGGGGACTCGGGAGACCCAGGCTGCCCGCGGCTCGGTTTTTACAGGAACAGAAAGTGTGCCCAGGTCCCCCGCCTCCTCAAGTCTGTCGTCCCAGCTTTCAAGCTAACAAGGTCGTTGAATCCTTCCTGCTGACTTTTAGGCACTTTAACTCCAGTAAATCCGTGGAAGAGCCAGTGGTATAGGATGTGCTCGAAGTACAGCTGTGGACAAAACTATGATGTGCTTTTTTAAAGCTTTGAACTGCCCGGCTGGGAGTTTGAAAGAGCTGTGCGGTGCTTCTCTGAACGGTGCCCGCGGTTACAGGATCTGGACTTGGAAATAGGGCCTTTCCTTCACCCCTTTCAGGGTAAACAGAGAAACGTTTAGAGGTTATCTACTTTACCACTTTTTAAAGAACTCATGGTCAGATTTTAATTGTTTCAGGTTGCATCTTAAAGCAGTAGCTCTTCTCTGATTAGAAAGCCTTCTTTTACGACTCTTTTATTAATTCAACCCCTGGTCCCAGCCTTCCCCCAGCGACGGTCCTGGTTCTTTGTCCATTCTTCAGGGGCCCTGCTCTCCCTTCATCTGTATTCCCTGCCCGGGTCTCTGCAGTTTCGCCTCATCCTTTGCAGTCCTGCTCTGGTTTGAAGCCCAGAGCTGAGCGCAGTTCTCTGACTCAGGCCTCTCCGAAAGCCTATTTTTTTCATCTTCGGGTTCTGGCACACGGCAGGGAGAGGAGTGCTGATTTTGCTTGGTTTGAGGGGAAAATAGTTATCAATCGGTTAATGTCACTCTGGGTTGGAAAAACATTAGTCATTCAGACGTGGCAGTGCTCAGGCCTGTTTGTCGTTGGCCGGCACAGTGGAAGGCCGGCAGTTCCGCGGATGGCTAAGATTTGGCGCTGTGCTGGCCTGCTGGCTCCCATAAACTGAGTGATGGTGTTTCTCACATGGGTAAACATTTTCTCTCAGTAACTGTTTGGGGCCTTGTTTGGGGCCATTTTTATAGTCTGACACACTTCTTTTCTCAAAGGTTAAGGACCATCTTCTATTTTTATTGTCAAAGACCAAGCTGAGGAAGCATCCTCACAACCAGTGTAACTAAAAGGTCCAGGAACTGAAAAGTGATAATCAAACTTTAGGGCTCAGAAGACTCTCTTGGGGAGCCAGCCACTCCCCCGCCACCAACAGCAGGTCATGGTGGAGAAGCCCTGTGTTCAGACTCAGAAACCTGCACTGCTAAGACACTCAGATGAGTGCGATGCAGTGGTTTGCCAACCATGCCTTAAGGGATACCACTGTCTACAGCTGCAAAGTCAGATTTACCCATAAGAGGCTCAGTGTGAGTACATGGGTCTTAGGGACAAGTAACTTCAAAAAAAGTTACAGATGTAGCTGCTCTACATCTAGATGTAGAAATCAAAAAGCTACCACCACGTGCCCAGCCAGGCACTGTGGAAGATGTAAGGGAAATGTCGATAAATCTTATTTCCTTAGAAAGGCCATTGATGTAAATGTAAAACCCAACAGGTTCCCAATGGGAAAAAAATGTGACTGACTTGAGTGGCAATAGGAATCTTATGAATGCACACTCAAGAACGTGCTATCATGTGGAGAAAAGGGAACCTTGTACGTTGTTGGTAGGAATGTAAATTGGTACAGCCATTATGGAAAACAGTATGGAAGTTCCTTAAAAAACTAAAAATAGAACTACCATGTGATCCAGCAATTCCACTTGTGGGTATATATCCAGGAAAAAATGAAAGCACTAATTCTAAAAGATATATGAACCCCAATGTTCATAGCATCCCTGTTTACCATAGCCAATATACAATGGAATATTACTCAGCCATAAAAAGTATAAAATGTTGCTATTTGCATCATCATGGATGGACCTAGGGAATATTATGCTTAGTGAAGTAAGTTAGAGAAAGACAAATACTGTATGATATTACTTACATATAGACTCTAAAAAATAATACAAATGAATGTATATAGCAAAACAGAAACAAATTCACAGATATAGAAAACAAACTTGTGGTTACCAGTATGGAAAGGAAAAATGAGGGGGCAAGTTAGGGGTACTGGATTAAGAGATACAAACTATTATGTATTAAACAGATAAGCAACAAGGATATATTGTAGAGCTAGGGGATTATAGCCACTATCTTATAATAAATTTTAATGGAATATAATCTGTAAAAATACTGAATCATATGCTGTACACTTGAAACTAAGATAATATTGTAAATCAACTATACTTCAATTTAAAAAAAAGAACATCATATAGAAACTAATATAGGACATCCTAGGAAGAATACAGAATGATGCAGTTTTTTAAAAACTGCAACTTATTAAGTCCACAAATGATAAAGGCTAGAGAAGGTGTGGAGAAAAGGGAACCCTCCTACACTATTGGTGGGAATGCAGTTTGGTGCAGCCATTGTGGTAAACAGTATGGAGATTCCTCAAAAGACTTACCATGTGATCCAGCTATCCCACTCCTGGGCATATATCCAGAGGGAACATTAATTCAGAAAGATACCTGCACCCCAATGTTCAGAGCAGCACTATTTACAATAGCCAAGACATGGAAACAACCTAAATGTCCATGGACAGATAAATGGATAAAGAAGTTGTAGTATATTTATACAATGGAATACTACTCAGCCATAAAAAATAATAAAATAATGCCATTTGCAGCAATATGGATAGCCCTTGAGAATGTCATTCTAAGTGAAGTAAGCCAGAAAGAGAAAGAAAAATGCCTATGATATCATTCACATGTGGAATCTAAAAAAAAAAAAAAAAGACAAATGAACTCATTTATAAACCAAAACAGACTCACAGACATAGAAAACAAACTTATAGTTACCAGAGGGGAAGGGGTTGGGAAGGGATAAATTGGGAGTTCAAGATTTGCAAATTCTGACTGGTATATATAAAATAGATAAACAAGTTTATACTGTATAGCACAGGGAACTATATTTGATATCTTGTAGTAGCTTATGGTGAAAAAGAATATGAAAATGAATGTATGAATATTCATGTATGACTAAGCATTGTGCTGTACATGAGAAATTGATTGTAAACTGACCATACTTCAATAAAAAAGTAATAAATAAATAAATTAAAAAATTGAAACTTTTTAAAGTTTTAAAATTGAAACATTTTCTTTTTATACTTTGATAACATTTTGTATGATCTGATTTTACCTCTATACTTTGGACAGTATTAATGTAATACAATATATATCTCTGATATCACAGATAGTATTTGCAAGAACTGTTACCCAGGAATAACAACAACTCATCTGTCCAGGCTTTATTCTTAATCTTGCATATGAGGATTTAGAAGCAAAAATTCTTTTTAAGTATCAAATTTCTATTATGCATTTAGCTCAATGGCTTTAGACTAGGATTCTGATTTTTCTGGTAATAATCCATATGACTTTAGCCAATGAGACTAAGCCAATTATATCTACAAGTATGCCTCAATTTTCTCATTGGTGAGAGGGGGCAATATATTACTACTCTACTGCATATGAAGACAAGATTACCACAAGATAACATGCAAGAGAATCCTCTGAAAAATGCTATAAAACTGGAAGGTGTTATCGAGATGTGGTGAAAATGTATGACCAAATGTTTATAAAGTTATTTGGTGGGAAAATGACTGGACAATTGCCTCTTTAAGATGGACGTAGGATGACCAATCAGGGACAGTCAGAATCTAGGCACAAGATGGGACTGGTATGAGAATGGATACAGGAAAAAGAGAAAATTATTAAAGTAATGGAATTTTCCACTAAAAAAATAACATTTTAACTCAGATTGTCCATTTTTGGATATCCCTTTGAAGTAGCTGTAAGGATAAAGACACACATCTTTACAAAGTTAATAACCAGCAAATATGCTTGCATTTTTCTGTCATTCTCTTGATCCCCTTTTAGTTGGAGTTTCTTGCATTTTAAATTCCAAAATTATCTAGTGTCACTACCATGATGAAAACACAGGTATTTATGTTTACCTGAATTCTCCACCAGGCTAAAGACTTTTGTCCTGAAAGTGTATACTGACCATTTGACAGTCTGGTAGTTCGTTAACTTTTGCCAATATTAATCTGTTATTGAAGGAGTGATTCAATCTGTGTACTCAGTTGTTCAGAACCAGTCACTCAGTGACACCAGATTCGAAATCCGGAAAGGCATTTCATTTTCTCTCAGTCCTGAAACATGAAAATAAACAAAAAATGCTCAGGCCGGGAATTGTGTTGAAATACATAAACATGTGAAACTTAGTGACTCAGATTGTTAGTCACAGAGTCACTGGTTGGAGTCTGGATGAAATCCATTGTGAACAAAGGCCAGTAATAATGATGATGATATTTTGCTTTTTCTTAGTGCTGAACAAAAACCCTTCACAAATGTTACAAGTACAAAAAAAAAAAAAAAAAAAAAAAAGATACTTTCTTCCAGATATTCAGGCTAAGTAAGAATCTTGCAACCTTTGAGGTATTTTTATCCCCTCTACATAAATACAGAAAAAAATAAGAGTTGCAAATAATTCTAACACAAAAACAACTTAAGCGAAAAGCCTAATTAGTATTCAATTAGTATAGTGAACCCTGTTTCCTGGCCTCTTGTTTGAAGCAGAAGGGATTCAATGTGTAATCTTGGAGGTAAAAAAAAGAGAGAGAGAAAAAAAAAAAAGGCTCGATAGCTGTTCTTACAAAGAAACCCAGGAGCTATATTCATAATTATATTTTGCTTTATTATACTTTCATTGGCAATTAACCTTCCACTGAAGAACGCACAGAGGGTAAATTTAAGTCTGTTCTTTTGCAAATAATGTCAGGCATGAGTAATCGCATCAACAGAAAGCGCTGGGCTGCTTCAGAGATATCCTCCCACTATCTCCACATCTGACCGGAACAGGAGTTGGAGAGCTTCAGAGTGAAGGAATAATGTGTCCATGTGTTCCTCCAGATCTCAGAGTCCTGGCAGCCGACCTCAACTCTCTTGGCCACCATAAAGCAGTCATTGAAAGGACACAGCTGCAGGAACTAGAGGCTAAGGACTAAATAAATCCACAGGGCTTGAGGCACAAGTCATGTACATGACCCTAACACAATACCTTGTGGTTGTGAATGAATGAATTAGCATCTAACGGTGCTGCGGCAGCTTATGCAAAATTAATTGGTGCTTCAGCCAGTGCTGAGTTTCTAATGGAAAGATGTCCTCTTCAAACACACACACACACCCCCCAAGGATGAAAACTTTTGCTGATAAGGATCAACTAGAATGGGAACAGAGCTGTTTATTATTTTGGCTGAACATGGATTCAGATCAGAGGTGATGTACAACGCCCACTGGCAATTGATATCCCAGGAACAGATGCCAGGTTCTGGGTTATATTTCAGAGTTGAGGTGTGGAGAGCTTGGAAAAGAGTTTGGTCAGAAGTGGTTTGAGGTCTGAAGTTGTCTCACATGGGAAAAGACAGTGAGAAAGAAAAAGACTTGGACACTGACCTACCTACAGTAATACCTCCCAAAGTGTGTTTTATTTCACTTTTCTTTATCTTTGAAAAAAGATGATGTGATTCATTAGGTTTGAGGAACAATGAGATAAGCAAAGTTAAACACTTTCATCTTGTGGAATTTCTGGGAGCCTTTAATATGCCAACATGCACTGTCAATATTAAAGAAGACTGTAGCAAAATGCTGTGTTTCCCAACTTTTTTTGGGCAATGCAAACCTTTTTAGAGGATGTTTTATAAAAGTTTTTTAAAAATTGCCTTATTACAAAATACTTAAATTTATACTTGTTATCATGAAGTAAGAAATCTTATATGGATGGCCTTACAGATATATTTGAAATGACTAAACATTTAAAATATAACATTGTTTTCCAACTATGCATTGGCATTTTTTTTTTCTTTTTAAAAATATGCACTAAGAATATAAATGGACATGGCAAAGGCCTTCCTCAACCTCTGAAAGACATGGCTTTTCAATTTGTGCCATTTTTTAAGTTGACATGAAACTTTGTGTTGTCCTAGAAGACAAGGAACTTCCACACTGATCCCCAACATTCTCTAGCTATGAACACAATCAGCCTTCAGAGTAGCAAGAGACATGAGAGCTACCTCATCGTGGCAATTCCCTTTGGTCTCTCCCAATGATAGTGCGGTGGCATCCAAAGGCCATTGTTTTTAGACACTGCCAGCATATAGAATATGCAGGTAAACCAAGAGGCAGAGCTGGGATGTGATGTAGCAAGTCATATAAGGGCGTGGGCTGAAGGGGCTCTGGCTGCTTCTCTACCACAAGCAGGACAATGGGAATCTATTGCAATGTTCATGTTTAATAGTCCGAGGTTTGCCCTTGACGGAGCTGAGTTCTCTGTGTTTTCTAACTACGCTCACTATCTCAGTTACACCAGTAGGATTCAGAGCAAGTCAAACCTGACTCACAGTGGGTCAGATTTGCTAAGTTTTAGCAATTCTGTTCATAACTTTTAATTTTTTGTTTTTGTTTCAGCTTTATTGAGGTATAATTGACAAATAAAAAATTGTATGTATTTAAGGTGTAAAATGTGGTAACTTGAGATACACCCATACATTGTGAAATGATTACCACAATCATGCTAATTAACATATTCATATAGTTATCACATAGATTTCTTTGTGTGTGTATGTGTATGTGTGTGCGGTGAAAACACTTAAAAGTCTATTCTTCTAGCAAATGTCCAGTGTACAAGACAGTATTATCAACTGTAGTCACTATGGGGTACATGAGATGGCCAGAACTCATTTATTTTATACCTGAAAGTTGGTACCTTTTGATCAACGTCTCCCAATTTCCACTCCCACACTCCCCGTCCTTAGAAACTACTACTTTATTGTCTGCTTCTGGGAGTTTACTTTTTCAGGCTTTATATGTAAGTGAGAGTATACAGTTTTTGTTTTTTTGTGTCTGTCTTGTTTCATTTAGCACACTGTCCTCTGGCTGCATCCATGTTGTCATAAAAAGGAGGATTTCCTTTTTTATGGCTGAATAATGTTTCACTATATAGATGAAAGAAAATATAATTTATATATAAAAAGGATATAATACATTGTATGGAATATATAATGGAATACATAATATAAATATAATGGATAATATAAAAATTACCTTATATATTATATTCCATTAGATATAGATACAGGTATTTCACATTTTCTTTGTCCATTCATCTACTGATGGACACTTAAGTTGCTTCAGTATTTTGGACTTTATGAATAATGATGCAGTGAACATGGTAGAGCAGATATCTCTTCAAGATACAAATTTTGTTTCCTTCAGATGTATACACACAAGCAGGATTGCTGGATTATGTGGTAATTCTATTTTTAATGTTTTGAGGAAACTCCATACTGTTTTCCACAAATTGACTGTAACAATTTACATTCCCACCAAAGGTGTATGAGGGTTCCCTTTTGTCCACATCCTTGCCAACATTTATCTTATCTGTTTGATAATAGCCACTTTCAGAGGTGTGAGGTGATATCTCACTGTGGTTTTGATTTGTATTTCCCTGATGATTAGTGATGTTGAGCACCTTTTCATACACCTGTTAACCATTTGTGTATCTTCTTTGGAAAAATGTTTGTTTGAGTCCTTTGCCCATTTTTTAACTGGGTAATTTGGTGGGGTTTTTTTTTGGCTATTATGAGTTGTATGAGTTCCTTATGTATTTTAGAGATTGGCCCCTTATCAGATAGATGGTTTGCAAATATTTTCTCCAATTCTGTAGGTTGCCTTTTATTTCATTGATTGTTTCCTTTGCTGTACAGAAGTTTTTAAATTTGATGAAGTTCCATTTGTTTATTTTTGCTTTTATTGCCAGCTTTTGATGTTTTATCCAAAAAAAAATCAAGACCAATGTCAAGGAGTTTTCCTCCTACGTTTTTTTCGAAGAGTTTCATGGTTTCTGGTTTTACATTTAAGTCTTTAATCCATTTTGAGTTAATTTTTGTTTATGTTGTAGGATAAGGGTCCAATTTCATTCTTTTGCATGTATGTATCTAGTTTTCCCAAGACTATTTATTAAAGAGATTGTCCTTTCTCCATTGTATATTCTTAATGTCCTTGTCATAAATTCATTTGTTATATATGCATGGATTTATCCTGGGCCCTATATTCTGTTCCATTAGTCTACATGCCTGATTTTATGCCAGTACCATACTGTTTTGATTATAATAGCCTTGTAATATAGTTTGAAATCAGGAAGTGGGCTTCCTCCAGTTTTGTCTTCCATCAAGATTGTTTGACTATTTGAGGTTTTTTTGTGGGTCCATATGAATTTTAGAATTGTTTTTTTCTATTTCTGTGAAAAATACCATTGGAATTTTGAGAAAGATTGCATTGAATCTGTGGTTTGCTTTGGGTAGTATGGACATTTTAACCATATTAATTCTTCTGATCCATGAACAAGGGATATCTTTCCATTTATTTGTGTCCTTTTCAATTTCTTTCATCAACATCTTATAGTTTTCAGTGTTCACATATTTCTTTCCCCTCCTTAGTTAAATTTATTCCTAAATATTTTATTCTTTTTGGTGTTATTGTAAATGGGATTGCTTTCTTAACTTCTTTTTCAGATAGTCTGTTGCTAGTGCATAGAAACACACCTGATTTTTGTATGTTGATTTTGTATCCTGCAACTGTACTGAATTTGTTTATTAGCTCTCTTGGTGGAATCTTTAGGGTTTCCTAAATATAAGATCATGTCTTTGGCAAAGAGAGAAAGCTTTACTTCTTTATTTCTGAGTTAGATGCCTGTTATTTCTTTTTCTTGCTTACCCTGGCTAAGATGTAAGCAAGTACTATGCTGAATAGAAGTGAGAGTGGAGACCTTTTTCTTGTTCCTGATCCTGGAGGAAAAGCTTTCAGTTCTTCGCTACTGAGAATGATGTTAGCTGTGGGCTTGCCAGATACAGCTTTTATTATATTGAAGTACATTCCTTCTGGACTTAATTTGTTGAGAGCTTTTATCAAGAAAGGATGTCGAATTTTGTTAAACGCTTTTTCTCCATCTATTGAGATGAACATATGATTTTTATCCTTTATCCTGTTAATGAGGTATATCATGTTTATTAATTTGTGTATATTGAACCATCCTTGCATCTCAGGCATAAAACTCCCTTGATCATGGTGTATGGTACTTTTAATGTGTTGTTGAATTTGTTTGCCAGTATTTTGTTGAGGATTTTTGCATTTATAATCATTAGGTTCATTGGTTTGTAATTTTCTTTTCATTCACTGTCCTTACCTAGCTTTGGTAGGTGGGTAATGCTGGCCTCATAACAAGAGTTTGGAAGTGTTTCCATCTCTTTACTTTCTTAGAAGAGTTTGAAAAGGACTGGTATTAATTCTTCAGTAAAAGTTTGATAGAATTCACTAGTGAAATCATTTGGTCATGGGCTTTTCTTTGTTGGGAGATTTTTGATTACTGCTTCAATCTCTTTACTTATTTTTGGACTGCTCAGATATTTTATGTCTTCATGATTCAGTCTTGATAGGTGTTTATTTCTAGGAATTTATCCACTTTCTCTATGTTATCTAATTTGTTGTCATATTCATAGTAGTCTCTGATATTTTATATTTCTGTGATATCAGTTATAATGTCTCTTTTTTCACTTATAATTTTATTTACAATTATATTACTATAAATTTATTATTTTATTGATAGTATTTATTTATTTATTCTTTTGTCTTGGTTAGTTTAGCTAAAGATTTGCCAATTTTGTTCATCTTTTTGAAAAACCAACTCTCAGTTTTATAGCTCTGTTGTATTGTTTTTCTGGTCTTTATTTTATTTATTTATTTGTGCTCTTCCTTGCTATTTCCGTCCTTATTCTAACCTAAGGCTTAGTTTATTTTTTCCAGTTCCCATACATGTAAAGTTAGGCTGTTTATTTGAGATCTTTCTTTTTTCTTATTGTAGGCATTTATTACTGAAAATTTCCCTCTTACAATTGCTTTTGCTGCATCTCATAAGCTTTGGTATGTTGTGTTTCCATTTTCATTTGTCTCAAGATACTTTTTGATTTCTTCTATTGGTTGTTCAGGAGTGTGTTTAGTTTCCATGGAGTTGTGAATTTTTCAGCATTCCTCCAGTTATTGATTTCTAGTTTCATACCATTATAATCAGAAAAGATATCTGATATAATTTTAATCTTTTAAAATTTGTTAAGATTTGTTTTGTGGCCTAACATGAGACCTACCCTGGAGAATGTTCCATGTGGGCTTAAGAATGTGTGTTTTGCTTCTGTTGGATGAAGTGTTCTGTATACGTCTGTTAGGTTCATTTGATCTACAGGGTTACTGAAATCCACTGTTTCTTTGTTTTCTGTCTGAATGATCTACCCATTATTGAAAGCAGGGAATTGAAGTCACCTATTATTGTATTGTTTATTTCTCCTTTCAGTTCTGTTTAATACTCACTTTATATACTTCGGTGCTCCAATGTTGGATGCATATATATTTACAACTTTTTTTCTATTTCTTTGAAAAATACCACTGGAATTTTAATCAAGATTGCACTGAATCTGTAGTTGGCTTAATGAATTGACCCATTTATTATTATATAATGACCTTTTTTTAACTGAAGTATAGTCAGTTTACAACATTGTGTCAGTTTCTATAATGACCTTCTTTGTCTCTTGTGACACATTTTCATGAATGTCTATTTTGTCAATATAAGTATATACACCTCTGCTCTCTTTGGTTACCATTTGCATGGAATATCTTTTTTGATTCCTCCACCTTCAGCCTGTATGTGTCCTTAAAAGTAAAGTGAGTCATTTGTAGGCAGTATATTGTTGAATCTTGTTTGTCTTTTTAAATCTGTTCAGCCACTTTGCATCTTTTGATTGGAAATTTAATCCACATACATTTAAAGTAATTATTGATAGGTAAAGACTTACAATTTGTATTTTGTTAATTGTTTTCTCACTGTTTTGTAGTTCCTTTGTTCTTTTCTTCCTCACTTGCTGTCTTCCTTTGTGATTTGTTGATTATTTATAGTATGCTTTGATTTCTCTTTCCTTTTTTTAATTGGAGTATAGTCAGTTACAATGTGTCAATTTCTGGTGTACAGCATAATGTTTCAGTCAAACATATACTTACATATATTTGTTTTCATATTCTTTTTCATTATAGGTTACTACTGATTCCTCTTTCTTTATCTTTTGTATATCTATTAGAGGTTTTTTCCTTTGTGGTTACCATGAGGCTTACATAGACTGTCTTAAAGTTACAACAGTCTATTTTAAGTTGATAAGAATTTAACTTCAATTGCATGCAAAACCCTCCCACTTTTCATCTTTTATACTGTGTGTCCACGAGCATATTATTGTAGCTATACTTATTTTTAATACTTTATCTTTTAATATCCATATATATTAAGTGACTTACACACCATCATTACAGTATTAGAGTAGTTTGAATCTGACTATATATTTACCTTTACCAGTGAGTTTTTAAACTTTCGTATGTTTTCATGTTGTTAGTTAGTGCCCATTTGTTTCAACTTGAAGAGCACCTTCTAACATTTCTTATAAGGTGGGTCTAGTGGTGATGGAATCCTTCAGCTCCTCTATTCTGCCATCTTGCTGACCTATAACTTTTTAAATGTATTTTAAAATTTAAATGTATTTTTTTCACTTTAAATTTAGTATGTATAAGTTATTTTATATTGGAAAATATGGAGAAATGGAAATACAATATAAAGGCATTTTAAACATGTTTGGTGTCTTCCAATTTTGTGATTCTGGAAAGTTTATCTTACATGGTTGTGACTAAATGCTTACTCTGCGATGCCATGTTTCTCTGCTTCATACTCTGAGTAAAATAAACATATAACACACATGTTTTTCCACAATATAACAAACTCTTTATAAATAGCACTTGAAATGGCAATGCCATCATTTATTTTATCATTCCCCAATATATTTTCATTACTTCCAAATTTTTATTTTATAAAAATATATAAATAACTATGTTTGTGATAAAATATTTATATGCATTTTAACTATTTCTGGAGGATAAATTCTCTAGAAATGGAATTTCTAAATTATAGGGTGCAAATATTTTAAGGCTCTTGAAACATAGTTCTAAATTTAGCTTGCAATATTAATATATTTCTTCAATGGAAAATGATAGTAAATTTCATGGGCTTTTTAACTGAACATGAACACAGTTTTATTGCATAAACACTTTGAGGTTTGAGTGAAGAGAATTAGCCAACGTATGTTAAAAGCTTAGTAACTGGAACTAATAAGAAAAGTCAGTTTGAATTTGTGATTAATTTTTAACTATAGACTCCTTTAAAACAATGTGCTTTTATTGTTTTTAGCCCATAAAGCAATACCTAGACTAATGAAAAGTTTATGGTACTCTGTCTTAGCCTTCTTGGCTCCAAGTCAGGCAGACTCAGCTTTAAAATCAGACTCCACCACCCACCACCTGACCTTGGGCAAGTTTTTTTTTTTTTTTTTTTAACATTTCTGCCTTATTTTCTGCATCTGTTCAATGAAGATATATTAGTTCCTACTTCTTAGGGTTACCCTGAGACTTAAATAAAATAATGTGTTCAGAGTATCAAGCCCTTAAGCAATACACAGTACAATTTATCTATTATTAAAAAAAAATTTTAAATGGAATTCCTAGTCAATTAGAATTTCTGCATTAATAAACAGATCAGTTGAAAAGTTTTAAATAAGCCTACAATCTCCAAAAGTTTCTTCATGTAAATAAGCTAACATTTTCCATCAAATTACATTTGCTGTGTTACCAACTTTACATTTATATACATATAAACTTTATGTATATGTCATGTATGTAAAACAAAAGAAAAGCCTCTGTATAATCAGTAAAAATAGTGATGGATTCTGAATTACTTAAGAGGTCTAGTTTTTACTTATTCCTTTATGATTTTTTATTGTACATTAGAAAGAAAAAAATGAGGCTGATTTAATGCTCTCCATGTTTGGAATCTGAAGGATAACAATAAAAGCTAACTTCAAAATTAATGAAAACACTTCAAATAAGATTCCATCAAACATAAATACATTTATAATCCCAATATTTATAACTTACACCTAAGGAACAAGTATAAATGGATCAAATTAAAAAACCACAATATTTTTCTAAGTGTCTCTGTAAGGAGCGACTGGGGAAAGTCTTTTAGTGAAAAGTTGTCCCTCAGGGCAGAAGTGGGCGCTGTGTTAGTATTTGGGTGAAGCCATGTTCTATTTCTACAGGCCATTTTAGATGATATTTTGTTACTGAAGTCTGTGGTTTCCTTGCTTTAGCAGTCACTTTATCTCATATTCTACACTATTTCCTAGCTCAGCAAAGCTATCATGATCCATTTGATCTTGAAGCCCAGGCCAACTTTGTCATTATTGAAACTTGTCTCTTGGCTTGAGAAATAACCTTTAGATTCTCTTTGGTTCATACCAAACCTAAAAGTCGCACACGTGAGAAATTTTCAACACATCTTTAAGATCATTTAAAGGAATAGGAGACCAGAAAAATCTAGTTGGGATAGTAAGGCCAAATGTAACCAAGAAATAATTTTTCTCACTCTAGGATTGATGTCATTGGCTTTTTATTCTCAGATTTTTCAGCATGTTCAGCACAATAAGTCACAGACTATAGACCCAGGTTACCTTTTACAGAAAATAAAGGAATGAGAGATGACTCAGGCTTCTCTGTGGGTCTGTGGATTTTGCCAAAGCTTAAGTTTTATAGACACATTGTCTCAAAAATCATAAATGTCACACCTGGACCTTGTAGTCATTACCTTTTCACCTTCATAGTCAAGTCCTATTACTTTTTATTAAATTGAGGTACAGTCAATTACAATGTGTCAATATCTGGTGTTCAGCACAATGACCCAGTCATGCATACACATACATTCATTTGTAAGTCCTATTACTTTTTATACTATGATTTTTTGGTACCTGTGGCCTTTCTTCATTTTTTTTTTCTACATTTCTTTTTTTAAGTCTTAAAACTAGTTTGTGTTTCTGAGTTCTTGCTTTTGGCATACTTCTTAGATTCAGTCCAGTTGTCTAATAAACAGGATTGAATTTTTTAAAACAGCAGACTTTTAAAAATGATAAATACTGAGAATGGATGTTGTAGTTGTCATTTAGGTAGCTGTTCAGAAACAATTTTGTGTTAATTTGGAAAACCTGAAACATAAGTTTCCAATCATTTTTCTTATTCTTAGAAAGAGAGACTTTTAAAAGTTTTTTTCCCCCAAATCTTCCACATTTTCTTCTTATAAAAAAATAAAATAAAGGGAAACTCTGGCCTTAAAAATCAAACCATTAAAAATGATGTAAAATAGTAGACAAGGAAAAATTCTCAAAATCCAGCTTGCCTTTGCATAATGAGAAAAATAGAGAAAGAAGACAGTGGAAATAATTGTCTAATCCCAGTCTATGAACTTGTGAAAATTAATGGAGAATTCAGGGTAGATGTTCCCTTTCCAGCTGTCCAAAGCTCTAGACAACTCCACTGTGCTGAGACTCCCAAGGTTTTGAAGGTTTTGCCAGTGGGGGTGTCCAGGTATACAAATTCTGTACATTCTACCTGATCTTAGCCTGAGGCTTCTCAACCTAAGAAATACTGACATTTCAAGCCAAATAAGTCTCTTGTTGTTTGGGCTGTTCTGTACATTTTGAATGTTTAGCAGCATCCTTGACTTTTACCTACTAGAAGCCAGTACCACTCCCAACTGTGGTAATAAAAACATCTCTAGAAAGTGTCAAATGTCCCCTTGGAGGGGAGGAAGGGACAAAAATCATTTCCAGTTAGGAATTACTGTCCTAGAGTAATAGCTCTTATGATGGCCTCAACTGTTTCTGCTGTATTTTGAAGAGATAAAGGAAAAGGTTTGGCTGATAGCCAGCAGGTCAATAGCCAGTTCGTCTATAGCCCTCTCTCTGTGGAGTAATGTGAGAAAAGCTTATGGGAGGGTGTTCTTTCTTTCATGCTTTCTAGAATAGAGAAATGTAACCAAAATAAAGAAAACATTGTTTATGTTTCAAACATAGAGAAACACATATCAAAGTTCAGGTCAAAAAGCAAAACCAAAACTTGGTTTCTCCCATTTTTTTTTGTTATGGACTCAATCATTTTCCATTTTCTCTTAGTCCTTCAAAATAGGAATTTGAGTTTATAATATTAACAGACTTATAGCTTTCATTAATATTATTTCCAACTCATATTAAAAAAAAAGTGAGTGTAAGGGGAGGCTGAGTGACAACTGAAGACTGCCCAACGTATGGTATTTTAAATTCATGAGGCATATGGCAGGATTCGGAAGTGAGCTTCTCTTCTTAGACCTGTCTTTAATACAGAGCCACCCATGCGAAGTCACAGCACTGCAGTCTGTGCCCTGCCTCTACCACTTACCATGTGACCTTGGGACTCATGACCTTGAGATTCAGTTCCTCCATGTGAAAAATGAGAACAGCCATGATTCTCTGGAGTGATTGTTGTGATGATTATATTCATATTGGGATGTATGCTACTTGCATTATTCTACTTTCCCTCGCTCCCCTTCCTTCCTCTCTGCTGTATCTGTCCCTCGCTCACACCCAGGCCCTCAGAAGCCACAGCCCTTACTTACTTGCTCAGCCCCAAATTCAGAGTCCCAGCAGTGCAGAGGGCTTGCCAACATATATCCAGGGTTTTTCAGAAAACTAAGACTGTGTGCTTCATAAAATTAACTGAGAGCTCTTCCAATTTCTTACTACTTAAAATTGTTTTGTAAAATTGCCAAATGCTTAAATGTCTATGAGTATAAAAAATCAGGTTCTCCATGAAAATAATCACCAAAGTCTTAGCACTGGGGCAGGAGGAATACTAGAGGTCGTCTGGTCCAGTGAGGACTCTCGACCTATTAGTCACCGTGCTTTTGCTGATGGTTACTCTGCCCTTTGCAGGCACCCCATCTCATTTTTGAGAAGTTCTAATTACTGGAAAGCTCTGATTCTACCTTACCGGTATCTTTTGGGTTTTCTTCTGGAACAACAGGGGTTGCATCTCCTTCCTCATTCACTAATGAGCTACACAGCTGTTGTCAAGTCACAGGTCTACAGATTTGCTACATTTAAGGACTTGACACATGAATTTATGAAAAACAGAGTCATGAAAGTAATTCTACAGGTGCACAACCACCTGAAACCTAGTCTCACTTCTTGTACTGAGTGGGGGTTGTGTAACATGGAAAACTACAGAACTCCCAGGGATCTGAACCTTCAGATAAAATGTTTACAATGAGTCTGGACATCAAAACTTCAGAATAAGAGAGGTCACTGGCAGAGAAAATGAGTAACATTTGTTTTTGAATGGTATTGGCAATGGTATTCAGATACTGACTTTACAGAGGATGTCTGTAAGAGTAGTTTGTCCAGAATACATTCAGATTCACAGCCTTCCTCCGGAACACTAAGTGTCAAACACACTCCACAGGAAGTATCAATTGGAATCTCCAGTGTATGTCCAGAAAACGGCATAAGAAACTTGAACATGACTCTTAGGCAATTTGCATATTGGCACCTATGCCACCTTGGTAATTAGAGAAGAAAAAGGAAACGTGCAAAATCCTTAATGCTTAAGTGGCTAGTAAAGGAGGGACCCCACTGCGTGTGGTATGTGCAACTTTCTCATTAACTTTGAAGGTGGTGCCAACTTTCTCATAGAGAGTAACCGTCCCCCTACCCTGTTTCCTTCTTCCTTTTCTCCCAGTGCCTTGGGACTTTTTCTGGACACCTTCTTCTGAGACTTTGTGGCATCGACTGAGCAGCCCCTGCTGCCAGCCTAGTTCCTGGGTACCTTTTCCATTATGTAATTTCCCTCTGTAGAACGTGCCACCCCACCTTACATAGGCATTAACCTGGATGGACTATGGGACCAGAAAGATGCTTGGAGATTAAGTGAAGTCTTTGTGAGCTGCACGCCATTTACTGTTCAGGTGCCCGAGTGCATGCGTCTGTTTGTGGGCATCCACACTCTCCTCTATCAACACTTCCATTGCCAATCAGTAACGGTGAGATGTTGGACAATTACCTAAACCGCTCTGTGCCTCAGTTTCCCTATGGCTAGAAGAGGAGGAAAATCATACTTAACCACAATCATAAGGTTATTATGAGCATTAAGTGGATTTATTTGAGTTAAGCACTTAGAACGATAGAGACTCTGGTAACTGCTATATGTTTGCTATTATTACTATTTTGGAGAAGAAAATGTGGCAATATCTCTGTTGCTCAATCTATTGGCTATGTGTGGCTTTTAAAAGTCATGCAATAATTTAGCTTTTTTGGCCTAATTTAATAAACAGATGCGCTCTCTACTATGAACAAGACTCGCTGCTTTGCTCCCCATAACAGAACCAGAAGATTTTAGATTCTGCGAGTACCAGGCTCAATCTCTTCCTCCACAGATTTGGAGCTTCTGTCTTCTTTTTCTGCTGTGTGTGTGCGCATACGCATGTGCACACACACATACTCGCAAAAGTGGTAGAGATGGATCCAGCTGGTCTGGACTGCCCATTCCTCTGTCATTACTCTACACAATGAAACCGTGTGATTTCTTCCATCATGTGCAGCTGGTACCACCTGGTCTGCCTTTGAGGGATGGCGTGCCCAGAAATGATGAAAGGCTTTGGATCTTACAAATGAGAATAACCTTCCAAATGGGCTGAATACTCACTGGGGAGGTAGGGCACGAAAGATCATGAATTCTATGTCTTTTCCTTCTTTTAGTTAAGCCCTAGTATTTCTCATTTTCTCTCACTCTTTGCTTAATTATCCATTTAGATCTTTGAACAAAAAAATTATGAGACACTTGTCAGCTGTCTCACTGTGATCCTGACCCTCTTTTATGCCCTTATTTGGAAAGTAATGACACCTATTTATATACATGTGTACAAAATATCTATATCTATATATGCACCCATGTGTTATATGTGTAATTATATATGATATAATTATATCTATCTGTATGTATCAGCTGACCAAATAATGCCTTCACACTCAAGAGACTAAAAGAAATCAGTTGTAGCCTAAAGATATAAGAAAATGCAGTCAAGTAACACAATTTTTAAAAAAGACTTTAACCAGAGACCAAGCTTCTGGTATATCTGGCCATCAGCTACACCATCACTGGGACACCCAAAGAGTGGAAAATATTGCTACCTGGTAGATTTTTTAAACCCATATACTACTAAGATCTTGGGCTCCCATTCCTTCTGCTTCTGATCTGGATACAGGGAGCAGGGTTCTCCCAGGCCCAGGAGGAAGAAGAACTCTGTTTCCTTTCTCTCTGACAACAGTCATCCTGATCCAGGGCTGATGAACAAGGGAAACAAAGCCTAAGCTGAACCTGCCCGTGAGGTCTGAGGCAGTGCAAAGTTGACGTCTTGCAGAGCCAACACGGCAAACTTAGAAAGAAGCAAAGCCTTCTCCGTCCTCCACCAACCTCCTTACACAGTAGATGCTGACAACCCCGTGCTCATCTAGCAGCTAATATCCTTCATAATATCCTTTGCTGTCCCAGCTACCCCTGAGATGCCTTATCTGGACCTACCTTGAATGGTAGAACTGCACATCCATGGCTTTTTCAGTTCACTGCGCTGCCCTTCTCCCTCATGTGTCTTCTGACTCCTTCAGTTGGGGGTCTTTCTACCATTTGGCTGATCTAATTCAGAAGTGCTCGATAAGACATGAGAGTGAAACTGCAGACACTGTCACATGTGACGAGGGCAGGCAGGATGTTTGGAAGCCCATAACATCACCTAGGAATCCTGTGTCTTACTCAGGGTTGACCTGCACATAGGGACTGCTACCTTCATTGTGGCAGAGTCCATAAGTCATGTTTGCTGAGGATGGGGGTTATGTGTTTAAGGTATTATGAACATTCACCCATCACAGGACTACCACATCCACAGATTTCTTTCTGTAAGTAAGCTCTGGAGAAAACTCCACACACACACAAGAAGAAAACTAAAAATGAAAAGGAGACCATAATGCTGACTTTTCTAATGAATACAAAAAATTATAGTTCTGATGTATTTGTTTCTTTGCTTTAATGAGATTGTAGCATATAATTTTTAAAGGGAAAAAATCATAGAGGCTAAAGAATTTGAAGAAAAAGATGGAGAGTCTGCTGTTTGCAAAATACAAATAAGAACTCTTTCAAAACTGTGGCTTAAGTGATAGTAGTAGTTACAAAAACCCTGGAACTGATTAATTTCATCATGTGGAATGACATTTTAGGCCATTATCAACGTTTACCCTTTCTTATCACGAGCTTTCTTGAATCATTCCCTAAGGAATTCAAAAATTTTTTGAGAAACTTTTACCTCATCCTAAACTTGCATTTTCTAAGCTTGATTGCCTTAGGAAAAAAAAAAAAAAGACTCTTTTATATCATTTTGCATAGCAACATTCCAAACACAGCAAACATGATGATGCATGGAAAACAGAAAGAGTCTGGGAGAAATACAGCCATACAGAGATTGAGCATGTGTTCCCAGAAACCACTGAGAGCTGTGTTGTTTTCCCATGACAGCTGCAGGGGCCAGACCCATCCACATTTCTCATTTCCTCAAGCTCTTCCTTAGCAATTCTTACAAACAAAGTTTTATTTTTATTCTGAAATCAGGTGAAAGCGGGGAAAAGAAATCGATGTTTATTGAAGGGGGAAAAAATCCTTTCAAGATGATGTGTATTCCCCTAAGGATGAGCTGCATATTTTAGAAGTATAGTAAGTATGCCCTGCTCTACAACAGTTACCATAGGAACAAAACTTTTTCCCCATTAGATGGAAGAATAATCATGGAAGTAAATTTCCACACAAATATCTAAGCTACACAAATCAAGCATTGGTTGAGAGGCAAATCCAACAGATTGTGGATTTAGTAGGCAGGTGTTACAGGCGGAGAAGAGCTATAATAGAAGGGAAAATGTCTGCACATCTGATGATCAAACTGTAAGTTTGCTAAACTGACCATCAAAGGGGGTGCTTTGATACCCACTGCTTTTTTAAAATTTTGCTGTAATTTCCCAGGAGGGCATCACCCCAGCTCTCAGTAGAAAGCCATGCTGAGCAATATCAAAGAGGATTCTTACAGCCTGGTTCCTAAGAATTTATTCTGAAAAAGAGAGCAAATATGAAACACCACTGCGTAAGTGGATACGCAGGGTTCTGTGAGCAATGTGATGTGTTAAGTGATGTGATGATCACAGACGTTTCCACCGTGAGCTGGATTTGAGCCAGGTTTTAAAAGAAGGGTAACATCAAGGAAGTGGTGGGATGTTTTAATAGAAGGGCTACTAATATATTTCGTCTGTTTTAAGATGCGTATTTTTCACATTTGAGCATCTCTGAAATGAGGCTGCCTTAGAGTTCATGGTATCTCATGGTTACTATCAACCAAGTGGCAGTGGTGATCTCTCATTATACACATCTGAGCAAATTTGGTCATTGTCACTTCAGCTGAGTTTTGCCCATTGATGGTTCTACACATGTTGAGTTTAGCTGACACTTACAAATGGTGATACTACTTTTGTGTACACAGAAAGGCATGGGAACAGAGCAGAGTGGCAAAGATTGATATTAGTTGAAGGATGGAGTTGTCATTAGAGGAAAGACCAATATCATCAGAACTTCAGTAGCCAGGAATAAAATCTCAGAGACAATATTGGAGTCCTCTTGTATGAAATGTGTTGTCAACACTCCTGACTGCACGGAAGATGGTAAGGATGAACACTGACAATTCCGCATAGGAGAGATAGAGATGAGTCCAGTTCTGAGTGTAAACATATTTTAGGATTACCCTAACCTTAATCTTCTTATGTCACATGCAAATTGGGGGAAAAAAATCTGCATCTTAAGTTGAGAAGAGCTCTTTCATCAAGTATAAAATAAAACTCCTGAGTGATAAGAAAGCTTTGTGACAGTTTAATCGTTGGGGTTTTTCTCTTTCTTAGCGATACATCTCACTATGATGACATCTGAGATTTAATGAGATACAGGCATGGGAGAAGAATGAATAAGCAAAATATGATCTTAAGAACGTTCAGTATATAAGGTGGAAGAGGGGGTGAATAAAACCCCCAGAAAAATACTGGTTAGCAAATATAATAATTTTAGAATTAGCTTTCTCTTGAATTTGAATAAACTATCTACAACATGTGAATTCTGATGTGACTTGAAAGAATCTAACAATTTAAAATAGTTTTTAAAAATCTATTTTAAGACAACCAGCCTCCATGTGTATATTCAAAGGGATTTGTAATAACAAAATATTAATCTGAACACTCACTATAATTAAATTCCACTTACATGAAAAGTATGAGTCCTAAAAAATACCCAAAGAGCCATATGACAAACCAATGCCAGATAATTAAAACGTACTTAAACTTATGAGATAACACTAGAAACATACAACTAAATTGTGCTAGAATAAAGCATTTTTTTTTGCAAAAAGGATAGTCTCTGCGAGGCCCTTCACTTATGTTTTTGCTTTCTGAAAAATTTCTGTTTATTTAATTTTTAAGGGACAATTGTCATCAACTTGTTTGACTAATACTAAAATGACTAGAAATTTTGAAAACTTGGCACCGTGGCACATTATTTTATTTTTTATGTTATAAAATACTCTTAGAAGAAACAGAGTCTTTTAAGCTTTACTACTGTATTTTGAATCCCCAAAGGGTGTGTCAAAGTGATTTTCGAAGGAATTTTGGACGAGTTTTGGATGCATTACATAAGAACTACAGCACTTTAGTGATACAGCAAGATGGTGGTCCAAATTCTAAGATAATGTTATAATTTGAAGCCTGACTCACCAGGCTCACTGTTTATACCAAGCCTACCCTATAAGGCCTTCGTGTTAGAGCTGACACCATCTTACTACGTGGGTGGCAGCTGCCTGTCATCTCAATAATTCTGAAGAAATGCCAGGGAATTTGTTTTAAAATGTTTGTCCAGATGAAACCACATGTGGCCTCCAGGGTGCTCTGGGCCTGAAGCCTCGCCTGCTGGCTGTGGAGAGCCAGGGAGCCTATCCAGAGGAAAATCTGTCTCCTCAAAGCCAATAAAGATAAAAGAAACCCCTGTGACTCCAAGAAAGCCCAGCTCATATGTGTGGGAATTGCACAAGATTAAGGTTCGTCCTCTGTGTTGGCCTCAGAAGGGCCAGGAGAGAGAAAGTAGACAGCTGCTGGGTCCTTCTGTTTTGTTGTTTTTCTTATTGAAAAAAGAAACTTTGGACCCTACTGGGGAACAGAAGACCCTGAGCACATAAAAGCAAACTCTGGTTACTATGTCCACTTAGATGATACAAGAGCTACATCGCTGGAACAGGATCCTAATATTTGGTAAAACTGTCTCTTGTACTGTCACAGAAGAGAAATCATACAACTTGGCCATGCTCTCAAGGCAGACTGTTTGTAAAAATTTAGACCATTGTTGTGGTTTGACTGCTCCTTGCTGCTTTTAACAAAGTCCTGTGAAAGAGAAGAACTCAGACCGTGGCGAACAGCTTGCACAGAAAGATGGGAGTGGCTAGGGTTGTGTTATGGGAGGTTCTGTGAATGTGGCCTGCAATCTAAAGTGAATCAATGTGCAGGTTTCCTGTGTTTCTCAAGAAACACAGGAAAACAAAGGAATCAGTAGACTGAACGCAGGCCCCACCACTAGGAAGATGAAAACAGATCTCAGATGGCTGCAGTGAATCCTGAATTCAACACGGGATGGCCGAGGACGGGGCAAGGTCCCATGTCCACGGCTCTTGTCCATCTAGAATGTACATGCAGGTGTAGCAAAAGTCAGTAAAAGCACTGCTTTCTTGATGGAACCCACAGCACTGATGGTGTGTGGCTGGTAATGGAAAGTGGGACAATAAAGCTGTTTTTACCTGAGTGCTCACACTGACTGTACAGCCCTCTCTTGGCAAGAGTCTTCTGATCCCCCTCAACTTGACAGAAAAAAACATTTATCTGTGAAACTGGAGTATAGATACTCCTATAGATACATGTATCTTTAAAACAAAATATTTCTTTAAAAAACATTGTTTTCTTGGCTGGGGGAAGTAATTAGTTTTATTTATTTTTAATGGCAGTACTGGGGCTGAACCCAGGACCTTGTGCATGCTAAGCATTCACTCTACAACTTGAGCTATACCCTCCCCCTGGATCATCACTTTTATCTCATAAATACACATATGCATAGAGTATGATTTGGAAGGTACTCTAGAGGCTGGTCCAAGGGTTGCTTCTGGAAAAGGGGGTTCAGTGGCTGTAGGAAACGGGTGTGAGGGAGACTGACTTCTCCTTACTCACCTAGGGGTAGTTATGAATTTTGAATTTTGGACCATGTATATACATCACCTACTCACACACACACACACAAAGAGCAAAATTAAAAGTAGTTTCTAACAAATTTACAAGCACGCATACCTTTTGACCTAGTTATTTCACTCCTGGGAATGAGTTTCTACAAATATAACCAAATGTGTAAAATGATGTATGCTCAAGGTCAGTTACTGTAGCATTGCTTTTAATAGCAAATATTGAAAAAGACTTAAATGAAATAGCTTAAATGTCCATCAACAGAGTAAAATATATTATATACATCTATAAAATTTAATACCAGACATCTACAAAAAGGAATGAAGAACATTACGTATTGATAAAAAATAAGCTCTAGATATAACTAACTGAAAAAGGCAAGTGTTACTGTGTGCTCTTATTCTGAGTTTTAAAAGAGAGAAATATATAAGTATATGTAATATATACAACTAGGTGTGTTTTGTGTAATATATATAGCTCATCCATATATATACACATATATATGCATATCCATATATATGTATATTTCCATTCATATATATATCCATGTATATACATGCATATATTCCTTTGCTTTTATAAAATATTTCTGAAAAGGTACATAATAATTGATAACATTGGATTCCTCATGAAAGAAGAACTTGGTGGTAGAGGTTCAGGGGTGGTTTGAATACTTCTTATTCCAAAAGAATTCTGCAGATATTTTCCACATCAACAGCATCATTTAGATGAGTGTATATCCTTGCTTCATAGATAACATTCATCTGAGTGCGTAAGGCAGGTGTAAAACAAAGTGTGTGTGTGTGTGTGTGTGTGTGTGTGTGTGTGTGTGTGTGTGTATCCCATCCAGTCTCATTTCCTAAAGAGGCAGCATCTTTTCAAATAAAAAGTCTGTATCTAAAGGCCAGACCTACATGTGCAGTTTTAAAAAAATTAATAAATGCATGGCCTTTTTACACCAATCCTGTGAAACAATATTTTAAGTCTTCAGGAATAGTAGTATTAACTGAGTCTGTTGCTAATTTCAGTTCTTTATCATCAAGTACATTATGTGCGAAGAAACAATGACCTCACTTAGTATTTTTTTATTATGAATTTTTTTTTGTGGGGGTCACAGGTATTGTCTGAAAGCATAGTGGCTCTGGCATAGTCATAGAGAATGTTCTTCTGTACTTGGAACCACTCTTTCTAGCTATAAGGATAGACCCCATTCCTTCCTACACTCTTCTCCTCCCCTCCCTCCTGCCATCCCTCTTTCCCTCTCTCCTGTTCTCCAGTCCTTCCTTCTTCCTTTCAGCCCTAGTTTTCTAGAGAGACCTTCTACTTAAAATCCTTAGAGTGAGGAACCCCCTGTGATTGAAAACCTCACATGACTGTTATTAAGAAAGTTTGCAGGACATAGCCATTAAAAGAATGACACAGCGATCAGCACCAAGATGGTGAAGAGTCAATTTCCAATAGACCCTGAGGCCCAAGGTGGTGGGAGATCTGACCTCCAATGGACCATGAGGTACATTATACACATTGTAAAGTACTAGCATGGTGAATGACACACCCACATATGCCATGACAGTTCTGAAGTTAAGCATGAAAGGTCAAAGAAAGGGCGGTGGCCCAATTCCTGGGGATCCCAAAAGTAGTTGGAATAATCCTCTCACTCGTTAGCATATAAAAACTAGCAACACTGCACCTCGTGGTTGCTCTCTCTCTTGCCTTCCAAGAAGGCCTGCACTCTGTCTACAGAGTGTGTATCTACCTTTACTTTACCCTTTACTGTAACCATCCTCCCCACCCCCATGTACATCTCTTCTTATCTAAAAAGATCTAAAAATGAGTGATGGTTTTTGCTTTTCTTAATGTTTTTCCAGTATGTCAGGTGGTGGGTTGGGCTGATGAGAGCTGATGCATCATTGGCTCTGGATCCTCTGACAGCGTTCTGCATTCTGCTCAGCCTAGAGACCAAACTTTTGCTTAAACTAAGTTGAAAATAGTCATACAGTTTCATGGTGAGGGACCATTCAAACTGGAAGGAGGGTGGGACAGAATCCAGTTCAGTCTGTTTTGCTGATGGAACTACAGTTGAGGGACAATAAATGATTTCCCAAAGGTCAGATAACTAACTGTCACAGTCAGACCGGCTGTTTTTTTCACCATAGCACATCTCAGCAGGAAGAAACCAACCCTCCAGAAAAATTACCTTGCTCTTTTAGTCCTTTATATGTGTTAGTCTCCAACTTGGAGCAACCAGTGTTTATGAATAAATCACCTTCTGTGAAATTAGATTGCCCTCTTAAGAGTGCATTATAATATTAACCAGCATTGGCTTCCTTAACTGCTGAAACATGTCCTTGAGCTGTTGAAAAGTTTCCTTCACTTTGTACGTCAAATTGTGTTCACACGGACTGTATTAATGGGCACGTTAAGCTAAGTCACATGCTAATTTTGTGATATCGACCAATGAGATTAACATATCTAGAGAGATGAAAAGATTTCAATTTGAAGACTTTGGACTGCAAATATAAAACAGGGACAGTTGACCTGTATCCTGCTCAGAGCAGGGGAGAGGAAGGCTTGGCCAGGGTGTTGAGAAATTCATTTCCATTGTGAAATTTCTATCTTAGGGAATAGGTGCTCCTTTCTTGAATTTTCTTGGCTTCCTGGTTTTCTTCTGACCTCTTGGACCACTCAGTCTCTCATCTCCTTGCTCTTTCCAGCTCTCCCATCTGACTTGTAAATGCAGAAGTTGCTGAGAGGTCATTCGTCTTTTCACTCAATACTTTGTCCCAAGGTGATCTCATTCACACTGTTGAATTTTGAGATTTATCACTCTACTTCAGATCACTTTTCTGACTCAAAATATCTATCTGAATTTCCAACTAGATGTCCCAAGATTATCATATATACATGTTAAAAGTTATATTCTTCATCTCTTCATCATAACCTCCTCCAGTCTGCTCCTCCTTCAGATTTTTCCAATTCAGAAAATGGCAACTCCACTGCCCAGCTGCTCAAATCAGAAATGTGTTTTCGTCCTTGAAACCTCTCTCTTCTTCCCCTTTCAACCCACCACCAAGTTACATTTTTACTTCTTAAGTATTTCTGGAAGCCAACAGCTCCTCTTTGTCTTCACTACCACAGTCTTGGTCTATGCCACTATCTTTACCTGGAGGACTATGATAGTCTCCTAAATGGTCTCCCCGCATTCACTCGTTCTTCCACCTCAATCCATGTAGGAAGTGATCATTTAAAAATATTTTTGCATCGTGCCACCTCTCTGCTTAAAGCACATCAGCGGCCCCTGCTTCCCTCTGCATCTTCACCTTGCACTTCCTCCCTTTTCTAAGTACACTCCAGCCCCAGAGGCTGCCTTCCTCTTATGGGCTGAGGGTTTCCTGCCCCAGATCCTTTACACATTTTATTCTCTCTGGTTGGATTCTTTTTCCCTCCACAATATTTCTCTTCCCCATCACTCATTCTTTAGTCTATTTTTAAATGTCAGATCCTCAGAAATGCATCCTCCTAACTATAAAATATGATTTAGGACTCCCTTGATATTCCCCTGCAAAATAGTCCCCCCCCTTTTTCTTTCAAATCACTGATTTCAATTTCTAATTAAAAATGCATTTGTGTGATTATTTGTTTTCCAACATAGTTACTTTGTTCTCTCTTCTGCCCAGCAACCAGAACAGTTTCTGGCATGTGGTAGACGGTTAGAATTTGCTGAATGACAATGAATGAGTTATGTTAGCTGAAGAGATTTTCATAATCTAAATTACTTTTTTTTTTTTTACTCTTTTCTAGCCAAGATATTCTTTTGATTACCATTTTTCTTCCCACATAGCTTGATATCTAGGAGAGAATGCACTGATCATTTGAGAGATATCTCTTAGGTTAAAAAGTAATGTTCACAACAGCTTTTCATGATAGAAACACACACACATGCACACAAAAACCAAAACTAGGAATAGAAGGAACTTAACATAATAACAGCTATATATTAAAAACCTACAGTGAACATCATGGTGAAAGATCAAAAGCTTTTCCCCTAAGATCAGGAAAGAGGCAGGGGTGCTTGCTTTTACCACTTCTATTCAACACAGTACTAAAAGTTCGAGTCAGAGTAATTAGGCAAGAAAAAGACATAAAGGCATCCAAATCAGAAATGAAAAAGTAAAAATATCTGCAGATTATTCACTATTCCATGTAGGAAACTCTAAAGATTTCATACACAAAAATCTGTTAAGAATTAATAAATGAACTCAGTAAAGTAACAAAGATATAAGGTCAACACACAAAAATCAATTGTATTTCAATAAGCTATGAACAATCTAAAAAGGAAATTACAAAAACAATTCCCTTTAAAATAGCATCAAATATACATAAAAATAAACTTAACCAAGGAAGTTAAAGACTTGTATAGTGAAAATTACAAAACATTGCTGAAAGGAATGAAAGAAGACAAAAATAGATGGAAACACAGCCCACATTCATGAATTGGAAGACTTAACATAGTCAAAATGTCAATATCACTTAAACCAATCTACAGATTCAATGCAATCACTATCAAAATCCCAATGACCTTTTCTGCAGAAATAGAACCCATGCTAAATTCACGTGATCTCAAGGGACTCTGAATAGCCAAAATGATCTTGACAAAGAAGAACAAAATTGGAGGATTCAACACGTTCTGATTTTAAAACTTACTACCAACTGAAAGTAATAAAAACAGTGTGGTACTGGCATAAAACAGACATGCTGACCAATGGAATAGAATAGACAGCCCAGAAATAAGCCCTCACATGTATGGTCAAATTATTTTAGACAAGAATTCCGAGACCACTCAATGGGGAAAGGACAGTCTTTTTAACAAATGGTGCTGGGAAAACTGGATATCCGCATACGAAAGAATGAAGTTGGACCCCTACCTAACATCACATACAATCATCAAAATGGATCAAAGACCTAAATGTAAGACATGAAACAATAAAACTCTTAGGAAAAAACAGGACAAAACCTTTACAACATTGGACTTGGCATTGATTTTTTTGGATATGACACCAATGGCACAGATAACAAAAGGAAAACTAGACACACTGAACTTCATGAAAACTGAAAAGTTTTGTACATTGAAAGACAATATCAGTAAATAAAAAGGCAACTCATAGAGTAAAATATTTGCAAGTCCTATATCTGATAAGGGATTAATATAAAGAATATATAGAAAACTCCTAAAACTCAACAACAACAAAAACCAAACACCACAATTAAAAAATTGACAAAGGACTTGACTAGACATTTCTCCACAGAAGATACACAAATGACTAATAAGCACAAGAAAAGATACTTAGCATCACTAATCAGTAGGGAAATGCAAATCAAAACTAAAACGAGGTATCACCTCACACCTATTATTACATGCTACTATCAAAAAACAGAAACGAGTGTTGACAAGGGTGTGGAGAAATTGGGCGTCTTCTACATCATTGATGGGGATGTAAAATAATATAGCTGCTGTGTTAGAGAGAATGATACTTCCTCAAAACCTTAAAAATAGAATTACCACATGGCCTAGCAAATCTACTTTTGCCTATATACCCAAAAGAATCAAAAGCAGGGTCTTGAAGAGATCTTTGTACCACCTATATTTATAGTAGCATTATTCATGGCAGCTAAGACATGGAAGCAATCCAAGTGACCATGAACAGAAGAATGGATAAGCAAAATGTGGTATATACATACAATGGAGTATTACTCAGCCTTAAAAAGGAAGGAAATTCTGCGAAGTGCTACAACATGAATAAACCTTGAGGACATGATGCTAAGTGACATAAGCCAGTCAAAAAAGATATATACTGCATGATTCCACTTATATGTGGTATTTATAGTTGTCAAAACCTTAGAAACAAAGTAGAATAGTGGTTCCCAAGGGCTGGGGGGAGGGGAAAATGGGGAGTTGTATAATGGGTATAGAGTTTCAGTTTTACAAGATGAAAATAGTTATGGAGATGGATGATGGTGATGGTCATTCAACATTATAAATGTATTTAATACCACTGAACTATACACTTAAAAATCTCTGTGTCTTTTAATTCATCCTGTCAAGACAGAACATCTGATCAGTCACCTGAGTCAAGTGTCTGTGCCTCCTCTTACTGGTAGGATGATCCAGTGTGTGTGTGTGTGTGTGTGTGTGTGTGTGTGTGTGTGTGTGTGTATGGGGGGGTATGCTGCACTGGAGGTTTTCAAGGTTGGGATCCCAGGGTAGGGAGAACCTTCCCAGGAAGAATGGATGGAAAGTTTCCCTAGGAAGCCTGTGAGTGAGAAAGACAGTAAGTCTATCTACTACAGAATTGTGGGCCATGAAGAAAAGTCTATACTCTTTAGTAGACATTTACAGAAAGCAAGAGAAAAACCATCTGTTAAAAACACAAAGTTATCATTTTAACATTTAAGGCAATTCTCATTCATGACTCCAAAACATAACCACTGTAAGGCTGAAGCAATTAGAATATTTTTTGCATTGCTACTGATTTTGAATTATTTAAAACTTAGTATGTGTGGGAATTATCTTAGAAAGAAAACACTTAACTTAAACATTTATCCTTAACTGTGGCAGAGGAGGCTGGCTGTACCAGCAGAGCCACTGGATAGAAGGAGACGAAGTCCCTGAGTGACAGCATGGAAGAGCGTACACTCCCACCCTCATTCACAGTGCATGTGATATAGATGGGAAATTTATCTTTTTTTTAATCAGACAACTAAAATTTGGAGGTAGTTTGTTAAAGCAACTAGTGTTACTTAGAAAATGCAAGTGGAAATGATGTGCACCTGTCTAGGCCTGGCCATGCCACCCCTCAACTCTGCAGAGAAGGGAGCTTACCCAACCCTGGAGTCTGGGGCCCTGAGTGACTGAGTGGAATAGGGATCCTGTGGGTCTCTTCACAGCACAGTCCTGCTATGGGAGCCAGAACTGAGTTTCTAGTGTGCTTTAGTAAACAGACATTTTGGGGTTTCTTGTTACAGCTCTTCATCTTCCCTCAGTAGCAACCAACCATTCTGGATAAGTGAGAATTTCTTATATACAGTATTGCTCTGATATTTTATAGTTTCATATATTTTACCAAGTTTCTCTAAAAATTTCACAAGAGAATCTTTTCCTTCTTGGTTACTTATAGGTTTATTTATTTTGGGTTGAAGACAGCTCTACTTGCATAAACTTACTGCTTAAGAAATTATGTAACATTAAAAATAGAAACATCAGAATTCACAAAATAGAGAAAACCAAAAAGGAAAAGTAAGATCCTATTTTAGTGAAATACATATAATAAATTATGGAATAAGGCACTGAGAGTAGCCAAGTTTTTAAAAGCTGGATGTCAGGAAAGAAGCTCTTCTCTTTATCCTCAATGAATGCATTTGCTAAGCTGTCTCCTTGACTTTATGTTAGCTTCTTAATTTTTCTTCTTCCAAATGTAAGCCTCTCAGCCTATATAACATTATGGATATTGAAAACATTTATAGGTGTAAATAGCTGAAAATGACACAGGCCACCAGAGAATATATGTGATTTGTAGCTCTCTGAGACAATATGCAGAAAACACTTCAGAAGTAGTAAAAAAGCTTACAGCACTATTTCTCATTCAAAATGTTAGTTTTGAATGTTATGTTTATTGTATTATTCAGTGTAGAAAGAAACGTGAATTTCTGAGTACTGACTTTTTCAGGGCCTAGAAATTAGTGTTTATCTGAAATAAGTACACAATAACAATTAATTATGCTATAGAGCTGGAATACCTAACATCAAACTTTAACTGGGTTATACATGGAAACCCAGACACTGGTAAAAAAAAATTTTTTTTCTCTGTTAGTAAATAATCCATTTATTCTTTAAACTTTGCCTAAGCCATTTCAGTAAAGACTATTTTCATACTCCCCATAGCATTTTCTGCTTTGAATACTTATGGTTTCATTTTTTTCTGTGTTTTTTCTACGTTGAAATGACTATGTTTTTAAAAAATCCACTATTACTTATTAGCAATATAAATGATTTTGTGCTTTTCAAAGACACCAATGTCATGTTCCAGTTGCTTCATTTCTTCTTCCAGCTTCTGCTTGCGGATCTTCTTTGATATGGAGTCGATGAAGACCGAGAGGGACTGGAATTCTTTGTGCACCTCTTCCCATTTCTTTTTCAGCCCCTGTAAATGGTAAAGGAGGTGTTACATCCCAAAGTAAAAGGCAAGAGTAGAGTGAATCGCAAAGAAAACTGTGCTGGTGAGGAAAAATGTAAACAGGTAGAGAAAACTGACAAAGATAACTAAAAAATGATAAGTGTTTATCAAATTCTTGGCCACAGTAACAAAAAATACTGTACAGAGGCCAAACCCTGTCCTTGACTGTGTGCTCAATTCCCATTGGGGGTGTTTATTTTCTTTGTTTTTAATGTTACTGCACTTGTTTTTACCATCAAATATGCATATACGGAGTTATGAGGAGTATGAAACTAAGCTCATAGCAAATGCTTTGGTAAAAACAACTTAGAATTGATATCCCCAAGCCCAAAAAAATTTATGAACAGCAAATTATTTCTTATAAGAGTTTTTAGGTTTTTTTTTTATTTAGACAAAAAAAAAAAATCCTCATTCTTCAATAGAGAAATCATATCACAACACTTGATTCTGACTTACATGGCCATCTTTTCTTATATCTGCCTAAATGAAGTTGCACAAAATGCCAAAATTCAATTTAACAAAAGATGACCTTTTATGTGTTTGCAATCTTAGAAAGAACTCTTCCTCCATATAGTTAAGGAATCTGTACTTTCTATTAGTTTATTTTAGAAATGATTGAAATGTCATTACATTCAACACATATGCTAATTCAATAATGTAATTAATGTTTTATGTTCTCAGAAACCAACAAATTCAAACTTAGGATCTCTTAGGAGCAATAAAGGTTATTTCCATCTCTGCATAGTTATCATTTCTTATCACAATGGCACTAGAGGCCCCACTGACAAAATGGTCTTAAACTAATTGAACTCATGCAATGAAATTTTATTAAGTAATGCTTTCTATTATTCACTATAGATCCTCAAATCATTTTATTTACACAAAAATTAAAAGTAAAACTGAACATAGAATTTAAAACATTGTCTTGAAATTATGATCCCTGACACACAGATGGAAAAGAGCTCCCACACAAATGCAAACCAAAGGAAAGCTGGAGTAGCTATACTTATATAAGAGAAAGTTGACCTTAAAACAAAGACTGTAATAAGAGACAACAGGCATTACATAATGATAAAGGAGTCAATACAACAAGAGGATATAACATTTGTAAACATTTATGTACCCAACGTAGAAGCACCTGAATATACAAAGTAAATATTAACAGATTTTATAGAAGAAATAGACAGCAATACAATAATAGCAGGGGCTTTTAATACCCCACTTAATATCAATGGATAAATAGTATAGTCAGAAAATCAGCAAGGAAACACTGATTTTAAATGATAGGTTAAATCATATGGACTTCATAGATTTATACAAAACTTTCCATCCAAAAGCAGCAAATACACATTCTTCTTAAGTATACATGGAACATTCTACAGGACAGATCATAGATAAGGTCACAATTCAAGACTTAATACATTATAGAGGACTGAAATCATATCAAATATCTTTTCTGACCACAATAGTTTGAAACTAGAAATCAATTATTTGAAGAAAATTAGAAGATTCACAAATATGTGAAGATTAAACAATATGCTACTAAACAAACAATGAGTCAAAGAAGAAATAAAAAGAGAAATTTAAAAAATACCTTGAATCTCACAAAAATGGAAGTATGACAACATGGAAATATAACATACCAAAATTTATGAAATGCAGCAAAAACAGTTCTAAAATGGAAGTTCACAGTGGATAAATGCCTACCTCAAGAAACAAGAAAAATCTCAAACAACCTAACTTTAAACCTCTAGGACCAGAAAGAAAAGAACAAACAAAGCCCAAAGTTAGTAGAAAGAAGGAAATAACAAAGATTAGAGCATAAATAAATGAAATAGAAACTAAAAAGACAATAGAACAGATGAATAAAATAATAGCTGGTTCTTTGAAAGGATAAACAAAATTAATAAAGCTCTAGCTAGATTCACAAAGAAAAAAAGAGAGGACTCAAATAAAATCAGAAATGAAAGAGGAGATATTATAAAGGATACCACAGAAATACAAAGAATAATGAAGACCACTATGAACAATTACATGCCAACATATCGGACAACTTAGAAGAAATGAGTAAATTCCTAGAAACATACAACCTACTAAGACAATCATGAAAAATGAGAAAACATAAACAGTCCAATAATGAGTTAAGAGATTGAAGCAGTAATCAAAAATCTCCCAAGTCCAGGACCAGATAGTGAATCCTACCAAACATCCAAAGAATTATTACCAATCTTTCTTAAACTCTTCCAAAAATAGAAAAGAAGGGAACTCTTTCATACTCATTTTACAAGGACAGCATTATCCTATATCAAAACTGGACAAGGATGCCACAAGAAAAGAAAATCACAAGCCAATTATCTCTGGAACATAGATGCAAAAATCCTCAACAAATTATTAGCAAACTGAATTCAACAGTACATTAAAAGGACCATACACAGGCATACTTTGGAGATATTTCAGGTTTGGTTCCAGATCACTGCAATAAACTGAATATCCTAATAAAGTCAGTCACATGAATTTTTAGTTTCCCACTGCTACATAAGTTATATTTACCCTATACTGTAGTCTATTAAATGTACAATAATACCATTATGTCTAATAAAATAAATACCTTAATAAAAATATTTCATTGCTAAAATATGTTAACCATCATCTAGTTGTGCAGGATTGCCACAAATCTTCCATATGTAAAAACCTCAATATCTGGAAGCACAATAAAATGAAGTGCAATAAATCGAGGTATATCTGCACCATAATCAAGAGGGACTTATTCCAGGAATGCAAGGCTGGTTCAAGTATCTGCAAATCAGTCAATGTGATACACCACATTAATAAAATAAAGGATAAAAACCATATGATCACCTCAACTGATGCAGAAAAAGCATGACAAAATTCAACCTCCATTTATAATCAGAACTCTCAACAAAGTGCATATAGAGGGAACATACCTCAACATAATAAAAGACCAAACATATATGACAAGCCCACAGCTACTATCATACTCAACAATGAAAAGATGAAAGCTTTTCCTCTAAGATCACAACCAAAGATGTCCACTCTCACCACTTTCATTAACATAATATTGGAAGTCCTAGCCAGAGTACAGGAGTGGAATCATTTAAAACTACTGATTAAAAAAAAGAGAAAGAAAGAAAATATGTTCCTTGAAAATCATGGCCACAGATTTAGATTTATGAGCATATTAGAAGTGTCCTATATAATATCTTCATAATGAGCCCTAGTACAAATTTAGTCTCGTAGAAACTTTTTGGGGACAAGATAGCTTCAGTGATTTATTTCCATGCTCAGGTAAAAAAGATGACAAAATTGGGCACACTTTATAGGAAAACGGGTTGAGAGAAAAGGTCACAAATGTTGAACTCTTCCTAAGTGAGATTAGGATTTGGGAAAGGGGAAAAGACAGAAGGGAAAGCATCTTTTAAATTTTAAAAAGAGGGGAATGAATTAACACAGTTCTTGATATTGTATGAGAAGTATTCCAAAAAGAAATCCTCAAAAGAATTCTATTTTTCCATAGCCTTTCATTATGAAATGGGGTATATGTTTCCACAGCGCTCCATAGGAGTGCCTATTGCAGAAAAGAAATCTATGTTATTTAGACACTTTGAAATATCAAAGGTTTTTCACAGCTCGTTGGGTGATATTTCCCTATTACTTGTGGTCATAGCAGCTACACATTTTGCAGTCTTTCTTTTTAAAGAATACTTTGCTTTATCTTCCAGTGTGTACAGTAATATTTGGATCAAAGTCAACAGCTAGGGATGGGAACTAAATGCGATTCATATTTCGTATTATATTGAAATAGCCTCTTTTCTGTTTTTAAGAGGGTTTTTTTTTTTTTGGTAATTCCATCTTAAAAAATGTTTTATCCACTGCAGCAATAGAGATTTTCCCATATTTTTATTTCTTAATTTTTCTCTCTTTTAGTTTGGCACCGAAATAATACTGCTAATTTTGGAAAAGTTTCACACAGGGAGAAGCAGTCATAAAATAAGTAAGAAGTGCCTTCAGTTTCAGGCTCCTTCTGTCTCCACCCCACCCCATCCATTCTGCACCTTCTTGTCCTGCCCTATGACTGGGGTGTGGTGGGATGCGGTGTTAATTCCTGTGGGCTGCTCCTCCCTCAGCACTTTTGCCCTCCAGCCTCTCCCTGAGTTCAGCCAAGGAAGGCACTGGTGGGAGAAGAGACCGCGAGCTTGGGGCCTTTCTTTCCCCCTCACTTGACATGACCTGGACATGGTCAGCTCTTCCGTTTGTGACTACAATGCCTATCAGGGCCCCTCTTCCAGGCTCCAGCTCTCACCCGGCTCTGGTAATGCTGTTTCTTCCTCTGCCCTTCAGCCTAGGGTGGTGGTGATTCCCACCGCCCCTAGTCCTGGTGCCTCAGTGTTCCTTGTTGGTTCCCTTAGCCCAGCTTCACTTCTGTAAATAGTTCCTCCATAAATTCTCTTCAGAATCCCAGCCCAGGTTGCCTTCCACTTCCTGCTGGATCCATAGCAGACAGAGCTTCCGTCTGTCACCTCCTATGCACGTGTGTATAATGCGGTGGGAAAACACTGGCCTGGGAATTGGTTGATGTGAGTTTTAGTCCCTCTTCAGCTACCTGATAATTTTGTGACCAGAGCAAAGGTAAACCAAACTGCAAGTTCACTGACAGTAAGGACCACATTTGCTTTGCTCACAGTAGTATCTCCCAGGCTGGGTACAATGCCCAGAACATAGAAGATGTTCAGTAGATGAATGGACAGATGAAGGAACAAATAAGCCCACTTAATACGGTTGCATTTTATATCCTCATCTATGAAATGAGAAGTTTGGCATCATTAGACCAAAAGATCCTTTCCATAATAATGAGATTGTTATTTCATGAAGAATGAGCAGAATGTGTCCTCCTCGGGGACATGTAACCATGCTGTCATATAACTATATGCAGCTCTTAACCAGGGAGGGGAGCAGGGTTCAGGGCTTGTCAGGAGCATAGCTAGTGGCTGTTACCATGGCAGCTACATGACCTGGCTAACAAGGCATCCAAGGGAGGGTTAGCTATTGTCCATCAACGTGGATGCAAAGGAACTCTGTAAGTGACCATGTTAGGAAGCTGAGACCTGCTTACTCACCTCAGCCAAGAAGGTGCAGGGTGGAAGAGCCTTTTTCTTCTGGGGGAAGTTCTTCCTCTCTTTATTTTTCAGCATTATTTTAGATATAAAAACCTGGCTTTCACAAAAGCATGTCTATTTTAAGAATGGCAGAATCCAAATGAGAGAGGGGGAGGGAGAGAGGAAGAGAGGGAACCAAAGAGCAGTGCTCTTCCTGCAAGGGACATACTGTCCCACCTGCACATCTGCCAGCCTTCTTGCCTGCCTGTCTTCCTTTCTTCTTTCCAGCATACCATTATGAAACACCTGTGTTTATACCAGGCACTGGGTTAGGCACTGGGGAGACTGATAACAACAAAGAGACACAATCCTTGCCCTCAGGCCACTCCTGCTGTCTGGGAAACCCTCTTACTCTGCAGCTTAAGGCCCAGCTAAAGACCTACCTACATCCTGCAGTGAATGTTCATGCCTTGCAACCTGGTAAAACATATGATCTGTACTCACACAGACTCCTACCTCTATATGTACACATATACACAGCATCTCTCATCAATTAAATTACAACATTATCCATACTAGAAATTTTATCTTATGCCCCTTGGGGCTCAGCATGATACTCTGCAGAACAGGCATTTAATAAATGTCTACTGATGACTGTGTTGACATTGATAAAACATTAAGAATTTAAAACAGCATATGAATCCATTTTTCAGTAGAAATTATGCAGTAAGACTTTTTTTCCTGTTTTTAAAAGGTCACTAGATAAAGCTTTGTAGAAATCTTTCAAACTAACAAAACAAAGACTAAAGTGCTATCTTTACCTCTATAAGAAAGAGCATGACTACAGAAGAGCGTAAGCAGCTGATTAATAAAAGCCCTCTAATGACGATGGAGCAACCCTGATCACATTCCCTGATGTCTGAAATGCTTCAAATTAAGTCTCGCATTAAAAACTCCAATGTAAGTGTCTTTAAGTCTATTTTATTCAAAATAAAGAAAACATGTAAAACCTAGCACCTGGTTATTTTGAACTCTGGACATTTGGCTTAGAGGAAAGAAAAATAAAGTTGGTCTAGGGACAGTTCCAATTATTCTAGAGCTCCACCTAGTGAAAAAACCTCTATTTTATGGATTTTTTTTTTTTTAAATTCAGGGACATGAGAATGAAAATAATGCTCTTTTGCTTTATTAATGCATGTGTGTTGCAGGAGAATGTGAGCTTGCTTACAATACTACTTCAGGAAAAAACAGCAGCTCACTCAGTTGGAAACAAATCATTATTCAATAATCTCTATGTTACAACTTTTTGCTCTCCCCAAAGAGCCAGCTTTGCTGTGTTTAGCTGCCACTGTAATCAAAAGAGAGTGTTCTGATTTCAAAATCAAAGTGCTGGCCTTAATAATCATTGATGGTGGACCTTGCTTTTGAGATGTTCTAAAGACTCACACGTGAATGTACATTACAGAACACTTACTTGCAGAACTGCCTCCCTTTCTTCATCAGATACCCTTTTAATCGCTCCTTTCCTAAGGTTTTCTTGGATATAGTTATCATACTCCTCCTGGGCTTTCTTCGCTTCCTTATTTCGCTTACATATATATTCAGGCGTGACACCATAATCCTTAAAAGGAAAAGATAAAAAAAATCCAACAACCTGAAAGTAATCTTACACATGTGTACATACCAACTGATGATCAGGAGAAAAAGACATATTACAGACGTAAAGCCTTTGTTCAGAACACTGCAAATTGAAATAAGTCAGTGATTTTTTTTTCCCTATTGGGAGCTAGTGGATTCTGGTCATTTAAAACTGCCTGCACTGCTATTGTGGCCCTTTGTTTTCCCTCTTCTTCCCAGTGCCTGTTCTTGCCTGATGACTGGGCCCTTACTTTACCCTTAAGACTTGGCTTTTCTTTATTTCTTCAAGGTGCTTCAGCTTTTACCTTGAACTATCTTGAGTATCTTGAGGTCTGTTTTGCATGCTCTTGTTTAAAAAAAAGAAGAAGGTAAATACTTCCAATGTGTTGCAAAAACGAAGTGAAAGATACTAAGCACATCTGCTTTAAGTAAAAAACTGACTTGGGCCCCTAAGGCAGTTTTTGGAAATGCAAAATACATTTTTAGGCTCCTGGGCTGCTTACAAGGACTGATGCTGAAGCAATCAGCTGTGATTCTTTCAAGCTAGTAAACGTGTTGACACCACTATAAAGAGGACTGCTCCCTGTTCATCCTTCAAAAAATTATTTGAGAATGTACTTGGTGCTAGCTACACTAAGGAAGAAGCAAGGCAAAGTTTCTGTCCTCACAGAATGTGCATTCTATGGTGAGAGGAACTCAGCAAAAATAAAGTATTAACGTGTGTGTGTGTGTGTGTGTGTGTGCGTGCGCACGCGCACGTGCCAAAGCAAAATCCAGTAAGAAGAAAGGAGAGCTATTTTAGGTAAACGATGCCAAGGAAGACCTCTCTGAAGAAGCAGCTGTTGAGATGGTAGGCATTAGAACTGTTTACAAATATTCTGGTTCTTCTCCTTCTAGGCACTTGGCAGGACAATGCTTTCCCCCTCCCCTTTGAGTAAGATGTAGTCATGTGGCCTGAATTACCCGATGTGGACGGAAGTAACCTTTGCCCTCCTTGGGTCTTGTTAACCATAGCATAACCTAACTTAATCCTGACTGAACCAGGGGTAGAAATCCTAGTTATAAATGTGTTCTGGAAAGTTGCAAAGCACTACACAAATAAACTCTTAAGAGCTCAGTATTCTGGTAAGTTAGTTCAAGGGTAATCAGTACAAGCAGTTTCAGGAAACAGTGAGGGCAACACCTCATTTCAGCTCAGTACAATCACTGATGTTCATAATGCTGATTTTGCGTCATCACAAAAGATTAAACTATGTTTGGCATACTCTGTTTAGGAGAAAAAACTATCTCACAAATGGGTTAAAGGTGCAGTGATCTGAAATATTTGCATGTGCGGGATCACTGAAGAATTAATCATATCATTAATAATTGCATATATTATAAGAGCCACTCTTTATCAAACATTTATTAGGTGCCAGGTATTGCATCAACTGCTTAATATATTTTACATCACTTAATCCTCACTACAGTGCTGTGGTAAATCCAATAACTTGTTCAAGATCACAGAGTTAAGTAAGTGGTGGAGTTAGAATCAGAAATGCTGCCTCACTGTTACTGCTGTAATACTCAGGCAAACATCCAGGCTTCAGTTTGCTTACACAAACTGTCCTCGTGGCACAAATGGACATGTAATATTTTATTTGGAGCTAAAACATGAAGTTCACCCACTTTTTAAAAAGTGGCATTGCCCTTACAAGGACTTACTATCTCACTTACCAATAATAGGTTTTAAATCTTAACTCTAATAAGTGGCAAGTAAGCTGAATTAGTCCTTCATGAGCCCTGATGGCTTAGCCGGCTGGAGTACATACACTAGGAGCAAAGAATTGCATGGCTCGGTGAACAAGCCCAGGTGGACTAACCTAATATTTTCCTGTCTCCAGGATGGAGACTCTTAATTTTCTGTTCAATGCAGAAATTGTACTGAAGCAGAGAGATTAGGCAGAAGGCCGCCAGAAGGAGGGGCAAGTGTGCGGCTGTTGGTGGCATGACCATCAAAAGATGAGCGGTTTTACACAATAGTGGAGAAAGGATGGACTGTGAGTGGCTTTAAAGAGCCTGAAGAGTGAAATTTCTGCTTTTCTACACTCTATGGGTCAAGGACTATGACCAGCCTCCGGGGGCCACAGAGAGATGAAGTTTCCAGAGAAGCCTGAAGTCTCTGTTGGCACGTGCTGCCGACTCCTGGATCCTACTAAGGACTTCCAAGGTGTCTCAGCCAACTGAGTGACGAGGGTTTCTCAGGGAATAAGCAGTGCTCCCTGACAACAGCTCTGAGGTTCCTGTTTTGATTCTGAACAGGCACTGGACTTACCACGGCAGATCACTGGACCACCTCAACACACGCCTCTCCTACATCACTGCTGCAATTCCTTTTTTCTCTTCCTTTCTTCCTTCTTTCCTTCCTTTCCTTTTTGACATGTTATATCATGAATTATTATTCTTTAGGGTTTTGCACTTGTCTTTTGCTATATGTTTCCAGCAATGTTGTGCTCTAGAAGCATGCAAAGTAAAATAAGCTTTATGTGAGGTTTTTTTGTAAGCTTTCTTTTTAAATTGATTTTTTTTTTTTGGTGGGGGGAAGTAATTAGGTTTATTTACTTATTTATTCTAATGATGGCACTGGGGACTGAACCTAGGACCTTGTGCATGCTAGATGTATGCTCTACCACTGAGCTGTACCCTGCCCATCTCTTCTGGTTAGCTTTTTAAATTTTAAAGTTCTCTACTGAAACAAACCCAAGCTTCTACAATTTTCAAAAGTGAAATTATATTCCTATCTGATAAGCACTTTTTCAGATAGAAATGAAGGTCCTGAAAAGACTATTGTACAGTACTTTCAAGGTCTGCTTTACTTTAAACCAAACACAAATTAATATATTCAGGTCAAAAAAGTACTGTGAATTATTCACACTACACTGATAGGATGGATGGTTCTAAAGTTGTTTTCCTCTTCTCTTCTCTCATTCTGATGCCAAGATACTGCAAACTGATGGCTAAATATTAGGCTCTTCTGAAAGGTCATTTCTTCTGGATTTACAGTAATGACTGGGCTTCTTATGACATTTCCACCTCACCAAAAATGAGTATCTTTTAGTGAATGTTTGTTAAAATTGTTAAATATATTAACAATGGAAATTAAGGGAAGCAATCAGAGCTTTCCTCTACTGAACCACATGTTGTTATTCATTCCAAATTTTCTGTAATTTCATCACACTAGATTTAGACCAAACACAGGCTACAGAGAAATAAGAAGTGTCAATTTAGATAATAGGATTGTCCAGTGAGAGCACAATTTTTTTTATTGAGGTACAGTTGGTTTACAACAGTATATTAGTTGTAGGTATACAACATTGTGGTTCAAAATTTTTATGGATTACACTCCATTTAAAGTTACTATAAATTATTGGCTATATTCCCTGTGCTGTATAATATATCCTTATAGCTTATTTATTTTAACCATAATAATTTGTACCTTTTAATCCCCTACTCCTGTGATGCCCCTTCCCCTCCCACTCTGCCCACCAGTAACCACCAGTCCGTCAGTGAGAGCACTATTAATGATCACATAGAGAATCATTATGAATAGCATATTTAAATTACTGGAATCTCAGGTTTCATTAATGTATCACAAGACTACCTTTTTATTGATGTACTTCGGAACCAGTCCTGAAGTTTCAAGGTCATGCTTGTCTCCAGTTCTTCTGTCAACATAAACTGGTTTAGGCTTTTTAGCCACTGCCATAATGACATCGGCTGCATTTGTATTTATAAAATTTTTTTCACACTGTATTCCCATGACTGGATGGTCAGTCCTCAAAGGCACAGGAGGCTTTCTGGGCTCACTTCGATCAAACTTTTTTTCTGCAGAACATAACATTCCCTTGTTAATATTAAACTATACATACACATTGCTACTCAGTACTATTTATAACATCCAGCAATTTTACCACTAGTATATTAGAGTTGTATTAAGAATATATTCAACTATTTAAGGTAAAAATCAGTAATCATAAATGCAAAAAGTTAAGTGTAGCAGTCAATTAATATGCTGAAGAACAATATAAAAATCTATGGGAAGAAAATAAACACCTCAAATCATATATTAGCTAACTAATGCGTTTTTATTAGCTATTGTGAAAATATTTTCTTATAATGTTCAGTTTTCCCACTGAAAAAAGTTCAAAGAAACATTAAAACTCTTCTCTGAGTACTTTCAATATTACTAATAATTTCTTCTTCAGAGGAAAGTTACCATAAAAATCACCAAGTAAATAAATCAAACTTGGTGTATTGAAAGTCCAAGAACTTGTGAATTTTTTTCACTAAAATTATTATTATAAGGTATAAAAACCATGTAATAGCTATGTACCTAACATGCAGCTTAAGACATAAAGGATTACCAATACTGTTGAAGTTTTCTATTCATTCCTCCCCGACTACGTCTCACCTCCTAAAATAACTACTGTCCAGAATTTATCTTATTTTTTTCTCTATACCACATTCTCTTCATTAGCAGCAGATCAAACTGGCCATTTTTACACAGCCTCTGACTCATCTATTTTGATACAGGACATCAAAATAGTTTGTCAAAATGCTAAAATGTAAAATAGTTACAATTTATTTTTAAGAACCGAAGGCAACAACTATCTTGACAAAACCTTACTCAAATCTTAACCCCAACACATTCATCAAGGCTCCCCCATTTCATTTAACTCTTTTATTGTCCTAATGGTCTTAGAGATCTGAGAGAGTTAAAGCCCATACTCAAACCTATAGTGACCTGGTAATTGCTTCAACAACTGATAGTAATGGTTGTAATTTTCATCTCTTTGAGAAAAGACTAGACAGGGTTTAGATGCCAAACAATCTTGCCCATTGGGGTTTAGAACTCTTCTTATAATAGCTGTTTGCTATTGAAGTCATTTGGCTAGGGACAAAGATGGTGAGACATGTATGTGGTCCTGGAGGTGTGGCTTTATTGGATAGTCCAAGACGTAGTTCAAGACTCCTGTACCATCCAAAGGAAAGTGTTTGGAGGGAAACTTAGCATTGTCCACTCTCTTTTTCTACTACATTCTTTTTTTGAGAAACTTTGAAAACAATATTTAAGTTGAAGTATAGTTGATGTACAATATAAGTTACAGGTGTACAATATAGTAATTCACAATTTTTGAAGGTTATACTCTATTTATAGTTACTATAAAATATTGGATATATTCCCTGTGTTGTACAATATGTCCTTGTATCTTATTTTATATATAATAGTTTGTACCTTTTAATCCCTTACCCCTGTATTGCCCCTCCCCTCTTCCCTTTCCCCACTGGTAACCATAGTTTGTTCTCTTTATCTGTGAGTCTGTTTCTTTTTGGTTCTATTCACAAGTTTGTAGTATTTTTTAGATTCCACATATATGTGATATCATATAGTATTTACTTTTTTCTTTCTGACTTATTTTCCTTAGCATAATACTCTCCAAGTCCATCCATATTGTTGCAAATGGCAAAATTTCATTCTTTTTATGGATGAATAGTATTTCATTACATACATATACCACATCTTCTTTATCCAATCATCTGTCAATGGACACTAGGTTGCTTCCATATCTTGGCAATTATAAATAATGCTGCTGTGAACACTGGGTGCATCTACCACATTCTTGACTTCTACTTTTTCCTGGCCTCTCAAATTCTGTTTAATACAAGGCAAAATTGCTATCACTGTGAACATTAAATATTCACAGACAAAATAATTTTAGTTAAATTACCTGTTAACACTTTTAATATTAAAAAGGGTAATAAAACTTACTGGGTGGTAGAGTTTTTTCCTTTGAATGTTTCTTCAGGAAATCCTTTGGGGAAGGTATTTCAAGTTTTGCTGGTCCCATAGTTTTCACTGCAGTTTTAAATTTTTGCATGTCCTCTTTTACAGCTGCCTTAAAAAGTGATACATACCTAAAATTAAAAAGAAAAGTTGCAGCATATATGTTTCTAGTAAAAATTATTTAAAGTTTAATAAGGAATATACATTTCTAGTTTGTATATGTCTATATTCATTTGGAAATAGCTGTAAAGCATAATTATCTGTATTATCTGAACCCTGTCCATTAGGCTTAGGCAAATTAGGTAGAAGCTTTCCCCTAAGAAAAAGGTGCCAGGGTAAACGTGTTCATAGCATTTCCTTGTTATCCTTTGAACATCTGTAGCATCTATAGTGATGTCACCTCTCTCATCCCTAATGGTAATTTGTCTTCTCACTTTTTCTTTTTTCTTTTTGCTGATAATTCTGGCTAGGGGTTTATTCATTTTATTGATGTTATTAAAGAACTAGCTTTTCATTGACTTTCTCTAATGTTCACATGCTTTCCATTTCAATGATTTCTGCACTGATCTTTACTATTTCCCCTTATTTGGGGTTTAATTTGCTTTTCTTTTTCTTTAGTTTCTTAAGGTGCAAGTTTAGATATTTGACTTTAAACCTTTATACACACACACACACACACACACATACACACACACACTATACAATTCCCTCCAGGTACAGCTTTATAGCTGTAGCCTACAAATACTGATATGCTACGCTTTCATTTTTATTCAGTTCAAAATACCTTTTAAAATTCCTTTATGATATATTCTTTGGCTTAGGAGTTTGTTTAGATGTGTTTTGCTTGGTCTCCAAATATTTGGGGGTGTTCCAGATAACTCTCTGACTTCTGATTTCTATTGTGATTAGAGAAAATATTTCTGTACAATTTCAAGCCTTTAAAATTTTCTGAAACTTGTTTTATGGAACAAACCATGGTCTTTCTTGATAAGTGTTCTACATACACTGGAAAAGCAAGTGTACAACACTGCTGTTGACTGGAGTGTTCTATACATGACAATTAGGTCAAAATGGTTGGTAGTATTTTCAAGTGTTCTAACAAGCATTGAAAGAGAGATTTTGAAATCTCTGACTACAATTTTGGATTTGTCTATTTCTTCTTCTAGTTCTATCGGGTTTTGCTTCATATATTCTGAAACTCTAATAGTAGGTGCATAGCATTTAGAACTATCATGCCTTTTTAAAAAATTTCACTTAATCATTATAAAATAATGATCTTAATACCTTTTAAAATTCTGTATTCTAGAATATACTGTCTGATATTAATATAACCAATCCAGCACTCCTTTGATTAATGGCAACACAGTGCTTTTCCATTCTTTGACTTTTTACTTCCTTATGTCTTTCTTTCTAAGGTGATTTTCTTACAGAGAACATAGAATTTTTATCCTTTATAACAATTTATTTTATTTGGTGTGTTTAGACCATTCACATTAAATGTGATTTTAAAAATGTTTGTGTTTAAATTTACCATCTTGCTATTTGTTTCCTACATATACCATTGTGGGTTCTTCCTTATTTTATCCTGCCTTGTTTTTTGTTGTTGTTTTATTTTGTGGACATTCTAAGGTTTACAATATACATGTTTAACTCATCATAGCCTACCCTTCAAGTATTATTATATTCCTTCACATAAGGTATAAGAACCTTATGAAAGAATATTTACATTTACCCTCCCCATTTTTATCCTAGTGTTCTATGTGTATTATAAAACCCATAATTCATTGTGATTATCTTCTCTTTAAAAAGTCAAGTATATTTTAAAGAAATTCAGAAAGATTCACTCATATATTTAACATGTTCAGCGTTTTTTATTTCACTGTGTAAATCCAAATTTCCAAGTCATACCCTTTTCTTGTGCATTACGGACTTTTGAACTTCTGGCTTCCACTGTTTCTGATGAGATATTTGCTGACCCTTTCTTCCTCTGTATGTAATGTTTCTTTTTTGTTTCCTTTGGCTGTTTTTAAGATTTTTCTCTATATTACTGGTTTTAAGAAATTTGATTTTAATGATCAGTTCCTTTCTTTTCTCCCCATAGATTTAAGTCCTTACACCGGACAGTAGCTGGAATGTTTACTCTGTGATTACTGTCTTGAAATTTGGGGAATTTAAAGGTCCTAACACCTATGTAAAAATTTTTAACTCAATCACATCTTTTTGGGTCTCTATCAACTCTTACTTCTATCACTATTAGATTTAAAAAAAGACCTTAGAAACTAACATGTCCATTTATTTTCTTTCACCAATCAAAAAACTAAGGCTCAGAAACAAATAGGAACTTATATTTGATAATAATCTTGGGGGGAAAATAAATATCTCTTTAGAAGGCATCAGTAGTGTAGTCAGAAGTAAAACAATGAACTCCTGAAACCGAATATCAAGTACCCTAATGCAAGATAATAAAATTGTGATTTTTCTCTTTTCGACAATAAGAAATGTCAGGCTATGTTGTATACCACATCATGTACAATTAGATAAAACACAATATAAATACATACCATATAAACAAGAGGCTAACACAAGAAAATGGCCCTCTCACAGCACCTGACCGCCCTGTGACTTGTGAGATGCCAAATACTTATATTTCGCAAACTCTTCTTTAAGAAGCTGTCATTCAAGGCTACTTCACTGAGGTAAGAATATGTTTTTTTCAAAAGTCATATGATGCTGAAATGGAACAATTATTTCCCATTCCTGTTTGAAGTGATAATTTCTGCTTACCCACATACCTAGGAGGCTGGGGAGGCTCCTTCCAGTCACTGGGTATGAGGTTATAAATGCTCTCAGAAGAGCACGGTGGCTCCATGGCCACCAAATGACTCCTTAAAACTATTCAGCTTTTTTCTCACTAGGCCAGTATCTCCATCCTTTTCTTCGCCGCTTCCCTTTTCTTTCCTACTCTCCTGCCTTCTCAAGGAACTGAGGGTTCTCTCACGTATTTCTCCTTTGACCTCTTCTTAGCAGTCTTCTCTTGGGAATAACATAAAACACCCTTCCTTCTGTTACTCTCGGGGTTGCTTAGAGTTGTTGACGGCACGGTTGCCCTGGAAACAGTTACCAGGCACCGGGGTAGGGGAAGGCGGAACCGCAAACTACATTTCCTCTTTCCCTCTCTGCAGCTCTTCTCCGCCTGAGAAGTTCAATATGTGCCCCTGTGAGTAAAGGGGTGAAGAATGACGTTCCCTTAAAAATGTTGCTCTTTCCTGGCTCTATTTCTGAAGAGAAAAACTCCTGGGAGGCAGTTGGGAAGCGAAGCTGGCGCTCAGGCGTCACAGAATAAGGTCCTTGTGCGCAGGCGCCAACCCGCTTGGGGGCGGGGCGATCGGTTAAGGCTACACAGTTGAGTGGGCTCAGGTGGGGGTGGAGCGCAGGCGAGAGTCCGGTAGCGGGTGCGAGGCTGCTCCGGCTGTGGGCGCGGCGCGCGGACCCGGAGGCCCGCACTCGCGCAGGCGCAGAGGCCGCTGTGTGGGTGCGGGGCGAGCCCAGCGAGGCCTGGGGCCTGGGCTGAGGGCCAGAGGGGGCGAGCGCCAGAGGGGGTGAGCGCCAGAGGTCTGGGGCTGCGTCCCGAGGCGGCGCTGGCGGCTCCTGGACGCTCCTTCCCATTTCCTTTCCTTTCCCGCGACTTCTCAGTGTGATTTTCTTGGTGAGTTGCATGAGGAGAAGGGAAAACACTGTAGATCCAGTCTGTACCCATCGCATGCGTTTTCCCCTCCGCTGCTTCCCCTTTCCGCTGCTCCGCGGTGATCCCCACGCTCTGTCCTCGCTCACCTTTGCGGCCGCAGGCGTCCCGGGCTCAGCCCTGCCGCTACCTGGGCGAGCGCGCCCGCGCCCTGCCGTCCTCCCCATCCACCTGTCGCGCTCCGTCCTCCCCTCGGCCTCCCGCCTCCCTTCCTCCGGCGCCTCGCCCCTTCTCGCCTGTTTACCTCGTGATTGGACCCCTGCTCTTAGGTCTTGACTTTGTTTCTCAAACAAGCAGCCGAAACCAGAAGAAGCCTTTTAAACGGGGCCTTGAATTTTGCCCGTTTTTTGATGTCCCTTTTTGAAAATAATCTTTCTGAGGTTTTATTCCGTTTGAACCATTTGTTCTTCCGTGAACCTACTTAGGCCCCTTTGACTGCTGAAAGATGCTCAGTTAGAAGCCTTTGCCATCCCGAGGCTCCAAAAGGCATTGTGGCAACCTTACTGAGGCCACTCTGCCCAAAGGGAGTGAGGATGCTCGAAGAGAAGAAAAGGCCGATTTTGGTCGTCTCACTGCCAGGGTGCTCTGTGGAGGGATCAAAACAGCATGGTGGCTTAGTTAACTTAAAAGGCTGTGCTGAATGTGTAGGGCCTTTATCATCTTGGGCTGTTAGTGAATTTCGTTAGATAACAGCAAATTTAGTTTCTTTTATCCAGTTGATGAGATTTTAATTTTTATCCCAGGCGTTTAACAAACATTTTATTTCACATGAATGGCACCTTGGGGATGCTCCTGCTGTTCTTCACATCAGATTTTATATTTTTCAAAACGTAATATATGTATATGCCATCTTGCCCTTTTCTTTTCCAATTTGAGTATTTTATGTTTTGGGGTATTTTGCTTAGCACATTTGGAGAAAAATTCTGTTCTCTATATATGCTAAGATTTGAACTAAGGACTCAGAACGATAACACCGTTAGCCAAATGGATAGTCATTGGCCAAAGCTTATACATTTTCTAATTAGAAGGAACGTTTTGGGACTGATTATGCTAATTAGTTCCTTAAAAAACCAACAAGGACAAAGCATGATTTCTTCAGTTAGGAAGCACCAGCTGGTCTTAGCTTGCCTTGAATCTCCTCTGTTAATGAATACAGTAATTTCACTCATGTCATACTTCCTGTGGTTTTAAAAATATGAAACAATTTAAAGTCTCACTGTAGTGTATTTAGTGTACAGTCTTAATGAAGTTATTAAATCATTTGGAAAGGAAACTTTTTCCTTTAGATACTTGGTCTTTAATTCTTTTTGCCTTTGAAAGCATGTTTACAAAGAATATATTTCTAATTATTATAATTCCCTCAACATGGCAATCATGTTCAAGGAAATGCGTATATCCAGTATGTCCACAAGGAATTAGGATTGGTGTACAATCGGAAGTCATGAACTTTTTCTGTTAAGGGCTAGATAATAAATATTTTAGGCCTTTGCAGGCGACATGGATTCATTGAAACTACTCAACTCCCCCATTATAGCTCAAAAGTAGCCAAAGACAGTAGTTAACAAATGACGAATGAATGAGCAGTGTTGTTCCCATGAAACTTAATTTACAAAAGCAGCTGGGCCAGATTTGACCTATGGATTGTAGTTTGCACAAGACCCTTTATATAAATGGTTGTACATACAAATTATATTTTTCTGCTAAAGATTATCTTAATCTACATAGATGAATAAAATGGGCAGAGGTGGGAATATAAATAAGACAATTGGGAGGAAAATAAACCCTATCTAAAGAATTTCTTTATTTTTCTAAGTCAAAGAATTGCAAAGGATGCTTAAAGATTCATTTGAATTAGATACTCAAGACCATTAAGAGAATATCTAATAGCAAAAGACTAACAACAGGAAAGGCTTAGTCAACTTGGATTCTGAGATGGAGGCACAGATGAGTGGTGAACTTGTAAAATGCTTTAATTGTGAGATCCTTGTGATTACCACGTGGCGCTGAACTGTGGTCCTTTTCCCCCTCCACCTGGCTGTTTCAGTCAGCTGATTGGAAGGCTTTTTAAGAGGATTTTTACTTAGTAGTCAGCAGCAGCAAAGCTTCTAACCTTCCCCTGGTTAGTTTATATTCTAGTATATTTGCATTTTTTTCTTATTACTTATTGGAAAACATTTGATTGCTGTAAAAATGCAGAATTTTTTTTAAAACCTCAGAATATCTTTCTTCATGACTTAATCTAGTCCACTATCTTCTTAAGGCAACAAGGCTGCTGTGTGCCTTACAGAGAAAATGTGTATGTCAGATAAGTTTCATTCAGGCCTGAGTTAGCGTGCTGTTGGCTGAGTTCAGTGGTAAAGAATCACTATGTATGTATATTAAATAAGATGTCTTTAAGTGGAAACACACATAAAATATTATGTATTGATCGGTTGGCAAAATGTTGTGACCAGAAGCTCACAGGAACCTAACCCTGTATTTCCCCTGGGAGCAATGATTCACTATTCACTAATTTGCATTTATGGTGACTTTATGGAACATAACTACCATGAGTAATGAGAATTGACTATATTACCTCTTAAGTAAAAATTCAGTTTTCAGATAAAAGTTATGTGCTATGGGCATTATTCCATCTTCTCTTGTCCTAATTTGCTTACAATGGGTATTGAAACCCTAAAATTAGTTTGTGGCTAAATGTTACAAAACAAAATTTAGTATATAGCTTCTTTATTTTTCTTTAAAAATGATAATATTTGTTACATGTTATGGCACTTAATAACTGCTTTCTGCTAGTTTCAGGAAGATTTTTATGATGAAATAATACTGATACAGAATTAATGCATTGAACTGTCAGTTTTCTACTTTGGATTCATATAAAACAAAGGAAGAATTATAGTTACAAAAGATAAGGTGATGTTAACATGCATAATATTTGTCTTTCAGTCTTCTACTTATAATGGAGTTGATGTTAAGCGTTCAACTCACATAAAGTGGAAAGGATCAGATAATAGATTTAGTGTCCATAAAACAAACCAGCTGCTCAGGTAATATACAGTTATTACTAATACAGACATCAGAAAATTATGCGTTGGGAACTGAAAAAGAAGACACTTTGTGATGTTATAAGCAAAGGCCACCTGAATAAGTGAATCAGACTATTTTATACAGTTGCCCTCAAACAGCTAGTGTTAAAGAACAGTGCCAGAATGCAGTTTAATAAAAGAAATTACTGATAAGATTCAAGTGTACAGTTCCTCTGGTCCTTGGTTTACTCTAGGGAAAGGATTACACTGTACATGTCAAAACAGTTCTTGATTCACAGATGAGTATCACTATTTTCTCAGTTTATAAACAAACCAAACCATTAAAAAAACAAACCTTGTGCCTAGATACTCTGATTGAATTTATGTTTTTAGTCCACCATCACTGAGTGACAGTGATTAATATTACAATATATGTGAATATTTCTATGTGCTAGCCACTATGCTATGTGCTTTGAACTCATTATAAACTCATTTGAATAGCCAAGAGGTACCCATGTGTGGCAGACTTTCTGCACTTTTTACAGTAGATACTATTACGTCCAAATCATGTAGTGATTCAGATGGATAAAACAATTTAAAAGAATAATTCAGACACCCATTTCATATCTTCAGTCCACTGACCTTCTTCCTCTGATCATTAAACATACAGGTAAATCATTAAAATTTTAGGTGTCATTGGGAAAGGTTTATATTTATCATTTGGTTGTATTGTCTTGTGTATTGCTTGATGGCAGAAATTCAGTACTGGTTAGTAAAGTTCTTTTCTATCATAAGATACACGTGTTGAAAAAAAAGACAGTATTGTAATCTTTTAATAATAGGTTTAGGGAACCATGGAAAGGGTCAGTTTATTATTTTTCTGTACTTAAATATTTTCAGGTGGATATTTTAATAATAGTCTATGTGTGGAGTTTTATGATATTATATGCAGTTATGATTAACTGGAAATTTTTTCCACTTAGAGACCCCACTTTTTGCAAAGATTGACTTTGCCTCAGCATTGACAAACTCTTCCCCCTAAGATTGGTTCCTGTGTGTCATTTTGCAAGTCAGTGGGATTTAAACACATACAAACTGAAAAGCCAAATAAGGAAATGTATCCCTTCTCTTGACAGTTCTAATTTAGCTTATAGGTTAAATTCAGTGTTAGCATAAAATGGTCTAAGTGTTTTATTAAAGAACACAGTTTGAATAGCATAGATGATTAGAGTAGTAAATGTAAGTTTTCAGAACACGTTTAAACACACCATCTAACATTTAGTAAGACTTAGTTGCATACTGGCTCTACCACAGAACATGTGAAAAGCCCCACTACACGTCTGTAAATTAGTCAATTTAAATAAACATTGCTGCAGTTATTAAATTGTACTTTATATAAAAATTTGACTTGTCTGGCATACGTTTGTGTTTTAATGGTGAATATATTTCCAAAGACAGAGATGTGACCAGTATGGGGAATTACAGAGTTTCTCTGGATGCCAGAATAATTTTGTCCTCTTATCATTGGAAACATTCTTGAGGTTTTTTGCTGTCACTCTGGAGTCTGGAATTGGAGTTAAGCCTCTCCACTGATGACGTTTATAGGACAGAAATAAAAGTGACGGTCCCATGCAGATGAGGTTGTAGATATATAGTCTTTGACTTTGCTACTGATTATCAATTTTTTTTAAGTATTTGTATGTTATTATTTCTTTCACTAGCTTTTTAAAAAATCCTTCAATATGAAAAGTATGTAAGAATGATTCCTAACAGTATGCCTGTAATAGGCACATAAGAAAGAAAATGTCATACCTTTGCCCCATCGTTTGGAAAATTACTTAAGCATTTTATAAGCAAATCATTTTATTCTGGTTTCTTGCTGTGAATTCTTTGACTAAGAAATTCATGAGTAACGCAATAGTCTATCAACATGTTCATATAACTAAAGAGAAGTCAAATGTAAAGAATATTGTTTTGCTTTTTACATTGCAAGTAAATAAATAAATAGCATTCCAACTCCTAATAATCCTTATTTGCATGGGTTATAAACCATGAGACAGTTTCATTACAGGAAAAGAAAAACTAATTTGATTTAGTATCTTTAAAAAAATCATCTATGATATGGCATTTTCTGAATAAAGTTTCCGTTGCTCATACTTACAGATTGTTTTGATTACTCACTGTCTTGAGATTTGAAAAGATTATTAAAAGAATAATATGCAGTATATGAGAATTTGGGTTCCAGTACTTTTTAAAATGTCCCATAAATTTGGAAACATTTTTAACAGTTTATGTACTGTGGCATGGTTATATGCAATCCTAATGGGGTTTGAACTCTATTGACATTAGTAATCAGATGTCTTTGCTTTGTTGTTTTGTCTTCCTGTTTTGCAAAGGGCTAAAGCCAGTTTCTAGGTTGGCTTGGGCAGAAAAGTGAAGAGAGAATGCTCCACCTTAACCGATGTCAGCATCTGAAACGAGTCATTCAGAAATGTTTTGCTAGTATACATGTTAAAACAGATAAACACACACAGCTGTTTCTTTCAAGAACCTTTGCACTTGCGGAATTAAGGAAGTCATGGCACTCAATATCCTCTCTTGTTGGAGACAAAAATATTATCCTGATGGGACCGCCTGGTGCTGGGAAGACAACAGTAGGCAGAATAATAGGTCAGAAACTAGGCTGTTGTGTCATAGATGTGGACGATGATGTCCTTGAAAAAACCTGGAATATGAGTGTGTCTGAAAAATTGCAGGATGTTGGTAATGAGCAATTTTTAGAAGAGGAAGGAAAAGCTGTGTTAAACTTCTCTGCATCTGGAAGTGTGATTTCCCTTACTGGGTCCAATCCAATGCATGACGCTAGCATGTGGCATCTGAAGGAAAATGGAATAATTGTGTATCTGGATGTTCCTCTAATGGATATAGTTAGTCGCCTAAAATTAATGAAAACAGATAGGATTGTAGGTCAGAATTCTGGAACGTCAATGAAAGACTTACTTAAATGTAGAAGACAGTATTATAAGAAGTGGTACGACACTCGTGTTTTTTGTGAAAGCGGGGCTTCCCCGGAGGAAGTAGCTGATAAAGTGCTGAATGCAGTTAAAAGATACCAAGATGTGGACTCAGAAACGTTCATTTCCACACGACACATTTGGCCTAAAGACTGTGAACAGAAGGTTCCAGCAAAATTCTTTAGTGAAGCTGTGATTGAGGGGTTAGCCTCTGATGGTGGACTCTTTGTTCCCGAGAAGGAGTTTCCCAAATTAAACTGTGGGGAGTGGAAAAGCCTAGTAGGAGCAACTTACATAGAAAGAGCACAGGTACTCTTGGAAAAATGCATACATCCCGCAGACATACCTGCTGCCAGGCTGGGAGAAATGATTGAAACTGCTTATGGGGAGAACTTTGCCTGCTCAAAAATTGCCCCCGTCAGGCACCTGTCTGGCAACCAGTTCATCCTGGAGTTGTTTCACGGACCAACGGGATCGTTTAAAGATCTGTCTTTACAACTTCTGCCTCATTTTTTTGCACACTGTATTCCACCAAGTTGCAATTACATGATACTTGTAGCCACCTCAGGGGACACAGGGAGTGCAGTCTTACATGGCTTTAGTCATCTTAATAAGAATGACCAGCAAAGAATAGCTGTGGCCACATTTTTCCCTGAGAACGGAGTGAGCGATTTTCAAAAAGCGCAAATAATTGGCAGTCAGAAAGAAAATGGATGGGCAGTGGGTGTCATGTCAGATTTTGATTTTTGCCAGACATCTATAAAAACAATTTTTAAAGACTCTGATTTTACTGGCTTTCTTACTGTGGAATATGGAACGGTCTTAAGTTCAGCTAATTCCATAAACTGGGGCCGACTGCTTCCCCAGGTAGTTTATCATGCCTCTGCATACCTTGATCTCGTTAGCCAAGGATTTATTTCTTTTGGAAGCCCTGTCGATGTCTGTATTCCCACAGGAAACTTTGGTAACATTTTAGCGGCAGTGTATGCCAAAATGATGGGAATCCCTGTTCGGAAATTCATTTGTGCTTCTAATCAGAACCATGTTTTGACTGATTTTATAAAAACAGGACATTATGATCTAAGGGAAAGAAAATTAGCACAGACCTTTTCGCCAGCCATAGATATTCTCAAATCTTCAAACCTGGAACGGCATTTACACTTGATGGCAAATAAGGATGGACAACTAATGACAAGATTATTTAACCAACTGGAAGAGCAGCATCACTTCCAGATAGAGAAGATCCTAGTTGAGAAACTTCAGCAGGACTTTGTAGCCGACTGGTGCTCCGAGGCAGAGTGCCTGGCAGCCATTCACTCCACCTACAACACCTCAGGCTATATTTTGGACCCACATACTGCTGTCGCGAAAGTAGTTGCAGACAAGATGCAAGACAAAACCTGCCCGGTGATCATCTCCTCTACAGCTCATTACTCAAAGTTTGCACCTGCCATCATGCAGGCTTTAAAGATCAAAGAAATCAACCATACTTCCTCCAGTCAGGTTTATTTACTGAGTTCATACAATGCGTTACCTCCACCACATGAGGCTTTATTAGAGACAGCAAAGCAGCAAGAGAAGGTGGACTACCAGGTCTGTGCAGCAGATGTGAATGTCCTGAAGAGCCACGTGGAAAAACTAGTAGAAAACCAGTTCATATTAAAGGTTTCTGAGTAAAATAAGAAATTTTTTCCAGTGATAAGCATTCAATAATAAATCACAAAAGTTGATTTGGAGTGCAAGAAGCATTTTGTTCTTTATGTAAATATGTATGCCTGTATGTAGATCTGTTAACTTTTGGAATTTCAACAGCCTAATCTCTAGATCTGAACATTGTGCTTGCACATGCTCCTTGGATCCCTGATCTAGAAGACAAAAGTTAGCCCAGAGCACAGATCCTTGTGCTGTGCTTTGCACTCATGAGAGATGTATCAGTTTCTAGTCCCTCATCCCCATTTTTAAGTGGACCAAAATACCTGGTATTCAATCTAGCAATTAAAATATTTAAGCATAGCCGTTACGTGGTACATCTGTAACCATTACTGGTTCTCTATTGCCTAGAAAGATAATTTACCACTCTAATGGCTAACTTCGATGTAGTAAGTGCATCTATTAAGACAGGGCTAGTGTTTTTAACTCTCCTCAAACCCCATTCTGGACTGTACTTAACGGTGTGTATCCTATGCCAACCAGATTAGAGAAGTGCTCTGTCCTTCACTCTACACTTTGGATGTTTATAGTTAAGGTGATGTGGTTTGAAAATCAGGACACAAGATTTAAATCCAGGATTTAACAATCAACAGAACTAGTTAGTAGTGGATGCAGAAATAAAATTACTTATCTATTTCAGGAGAAACGCTTTCCAAAAGTATTTGAATAGTCTTAGTAGAAGTATGTTTATAGTTATAACAGTTTTCATGTTTATAGTTATAGCAGTTTTCCTGTATTATTTGGGCTCCATTCCTATATAATTTGTTTACTGTCTCTCTTTTCAATGAACATTGTGTTTTTTTTTGGCAACTAAAATCACATACAATTGAAGCAAGTATTTAATTTGTCCTTCTTTGTGGTAACAGTACATTATAACTGTGATTTACATTTGTGAATTTCCTGGATGTTTTATTTCTGACTTAAAGATGATCACTGAAAGGACCTGTTAGTGCACTGGACCACTCTCAACCACAAGATGGCATTCCTAACATAATTTGTCTTTGCTGATAGGGAGGACTTCATTTTCTGGAGAACTACCTCCAAAAAGAAACATACTATAACTTGTCAAGAAAAAATTGTAAGTTTAATAAGCAGAAATAATTTAAAAATTAAAAAAGTTAAACCAATTATGTGCTAACTTTGGCTCTCTGGCTTCTAAAAAAGTAAGTTTAAACCCAAAACTTGAAAATCAAGAGTAGTTGTAAGACTTTCGAGAAAAAAGAAATGAGATTTTAAAATTACATATTAATGGAAATTGCAATATAGTTTTTCATCAAAATAGAGTTTAGAAGGTAATAAATTGTTTTGTTTGAGGTTTTTGTTAGGTTGTAATAGCAATTCACTTTCAGAAACAATCATTTATGGCAAATACTGTTTGAACCCATTAAATCATTTATAAATGTTTTACAATTCAAACTACTCAAAAAGTAGCTGTTTTCATGTGAGCATCAAATTCAAGGAAACAGAAATAATACAGGTTTTGTGCCACACAGGAGCATGAATAAAGTCTATGTATGAAATAGTTATTTGTGTGGGCCCTCTCTGTCTACTGTAACCACTAAAATCACTCGTTTTTTATCTCTTGGAAACTTTAAAGACAAATAGCCTCCTTTAAAATCAGTTTCAGTAAGCCCCTCTGATTCAAAGAAGGTGAAGCCAAGCAAGTTGCCAGTGTCATGGAGTAGGGAGCTGTGAGACACAGGAGACCAACTGAGCATCGGGAGAGCAGTTCTCTGATCAGCTGGCTGCACCGAGACCAGAGCTCTCCATCAGGAAGTTCTCTGCTTCCTACAGAAGGTACATTAGTCCATTTAGCCATTTTCCTTTCTAGACTCTTTGGGTTCTTAGGACTTTTTCACAATTGCCTCGAGGAGTCACTGCACTGAAGTTCCGCATTACTACTCATGAGGTTAGCCTCACAGATGGACTTTATTGAGATTTTAGTGGCCTGTACAATGTGGAGTTGCTAATGGCAGGTTTAATTTCATTTAAAAATATTAGGAGAGTTTATAACTTTACATTACTTAAATCTACAATGAGCTGATTTAAATAAATTCTCGTATTTGGTGAATGAGTCCTAAAATTAGTCAACACCATTTTATAGTAAACTCAGCAGTATCTTTGTAGGGTTTTTTAAAAAAAAAAAAAAAACATGCTTTATTGCCATTTTTCAAAATGGAAACTTTGAGGTAGGGATTCCAGAGCTCATAAGAAATGCTAAAGTAAGAAATACTGAATAAGAAAAAAACTTTGAGGCAGATATTCCAGACCTCATAAGAAATGCTAAAATAAGAAAAAAACACTAAGAACCACATTGAACAGAAGAAGGTAAAAAAAATGTTTAAACAACAACAAAAAAATTTCCGTGGTACTCTTTTAAGGCACAAAGATTAACACGGGTTAATGTTTAAATCACTCAGTTTTATTTCAGATTAAACTAGGCTTGCTTGCACTCATGGCAACATTATAGTTATAGATTAAAATAACCATATACCCAGCAATAGGTTTTCTTTTGAAGCCATGTAAAAATATTGTTTTGGGCATCCTTGGCCGCACATGCCCCAGATTTGCATTGCATGTTGTAGTATATCATTTTCTTTAAAATTAGAGATCGTCTAGGTTCTCAATCTGTTTGGTTTGGTTTGGTTTGCAGCATTTATTGCCTCCTGTTCACACTGAGTCCTTCACTGTCTTTCTGTGCTGCTGGTCTTTTCACCTGCCATTTTGGTCAGTTTATAACTTTCTTTTTAAATGATTTTACTGCCACTTTAATGGTCCCCAAAAGCAATTCAGTGATGCGACCTGGGTATTGTTTCTGGTGCCAACTTCTAAAGTGGATTCTCTGGTTTGCTGGAGATTCTTTGGTCCACTTATTATCCTTTTAATAAATTTATGTTAAGCTTAAGCTTGTTAAGAGTGATTTATTTGCAATTAACTACCCTGCTAATACAGTACTAAACAATGGTTTTAGGTAAAACTAGTGATATTGGCACCTACTGGTACAGAGTAGTTAAACATTTTTAAATTGTTCCATGAGACGGAAGTATTTTAGCAAACAACAAATATATTTAGTCAAATAACTTTAGGAAATGTCACATTCTATGTCTCCTTTTTAAAGATTTGGAGTACATAGTAGCATGTTAGTCCTGCTTTAAGGAAACTTGTTTCAGCTTTGCTTAACCCTTTTATTCCCAAATGTATTTGTCACCTGAAAGAAAACTTGTAAATATGTTCAGGACACACTTCAGAAATGTTGGAATAGGTAAATACAGACTGGAGAATTTGGAGAGGTTTATTAGGTCCTCAAGTAGTGCCTCTACACCATTTTTTTTTTTAAATCAAGAAACAATCCAACCTATTTGAGAGTCAAATGAAAATCAGAAAATTTGTAGGGATGCAGCCTCAGTGGGACTTAGAAATGTGAGGGCTGAAATACATTTAATAATACATTTGCATGTGTGTGTGTGTATATATTTATATGTCTATATCTATTTGTGTATATATACATACATATGAACTTAAATGAGCAGTTATTCAATTAAAGAAGTTAGAAAGAAGAACTAATAAGCCTCCTCTCCAAAGATTTAAGAATTAAGGAAAATATCACCAATATTCATGACAATCACATTCCTTCATCAATCATAGCCATAGTTTGACTATGGATGTAAGAGGCAAAAATCAATTAAAGCAGCCTGTGAAAATTGATTCATTACATGCAATTACAGGGAAGAGTATTGTATATTTTATTATCATTTGTAATTTTGTGTTATACATTGTTTAATCATAAAGGTCATAATGAATTTATGTATACACACACACACACACACACACACACACTTTTTTCAGAGAACCATTTACTACTACCACACTGAATATATAGCAAACACATGGGATTATCTTTCTAAAATCTCAGAATTTCAGAGTTTCAAAACATTCTAACCCAGGAGTTTTGGATGAAGGACTGTTAACCTGTTCATCTTAGCACAACACAGTTTCTTAATCTAACAGAAAATATGTGCAAGAAGATAGCATTTCTACTGGGTCAAGTGACCTGGTTAAAATGAGTCAACATCCTGGTTTAGTGAAACTTGAGATTATTCATATTTGTTTTGAATTTATAAGGCTCAAGTCAAGTAGTAGAAGTTTTCAGAAAATAATTTTACTTGCCCTTGATATCACCTTTTTTCTGGGGCTAGCTCTCTGTTTGAGGTTTTAAATATAATTGGTTGACATAATATTTAAACAACTGCCAAATCAACATGGATCATTACCCAAAAATACATCATTTCTTGTAAATTCCACATCTGCGTAGGGTTGTTCTCTATTAAAGTAATGTAACTTAATCCTAAAAGATCCTAATTGCTTATTTATTCACAATATCCTGTATATTTTCCAGAAAGAGTCATCAGGTCAAAAGGTACCCTTTTTTTTCCTTCAGTGTTATAGCCTACTTGAAGAAATATAGAACATCTTTTTCTTAAGAAGAGTTGAGTATAACAATATTTAACTGGCAGCAAAAAGAAGGAAAATATTAGTTTAAATCGGGTCAGGAGCATAAAATTTTTACTGGCCCAAAGTCATACCGAAATGAAATGAAATTTTAGGGAGAAAACAATCAAAGCTAAAATATCCTTTGAAATATGCAGGTCATTCTTGTCAAAGGGGAAAAAACACATGTAGGAGCTTTGTAACTTTGAAAATGATTACACGTATATTATTTGATTCTCCCAAGACCTCAGAAAGGGAGATGGTCACCAGAGTGAGCAGTCCAGAAAATAAATTTTGTTCATGTACACAAAGTTGATCAGATTTAGAGATTTTGAACTGATAATCACACTTACAAGTTACTATACAAACTGCAATGTAAATTTATTGATTTATAATGGTTAATATATTTTTCCAGTGACCACAGATTTGGTCTTCTCCACCCAAGACTCTCCAATCCTTATGTGAAGATATCTAAGAATAATCAGTAGTTTATTTGGCAAACCAAAGAGAGAAGCAGAGTTTTCAGGGATATTTTATTCACATATTACTTTATATAATTTCTATGGGTACAGTTACTAATACTGTCTTAAATTTTGAAAGAACTCAGAACAGTTTTTTTTTTTTCCAGTAGTAGTTTTATTTTCTGAGACTGTGCATTCAGGAATAATCCTGCAATCCTAGTAGGTTGATTTCTGAAGTGAATGCCATTTTCTGACACTGGAATAGAATGGGACAGTATGATTTTAAATGCACACTTTTGTTTCAAGCTATATTTTTTTTAATAGTTCCTGAATGCATCCTTTTTTTGTTGTTGTTGTTGAGAGTAAAAGCATTAAAAGAAAAAAAACCTGCAAGAGGTTGTGGAGCATCCTTAAACAGTGCTATGGAGAAGGGTTTATTAATTATTATGATTCAATCTGTCTGTTTTCTTCACGGGAAAATGAGAAATCTCCTCGTGGTACAATCAGAATGATGCTAGAAGCCATATCTTTGCAAAGCCAAAATCATCCATTAAAACTTAAGTACATTGTATCAAGTCCAGAATTAATCTTACTGATAAAAAAGAGGAATTCAGGATCACTAGTATCATGGGCTTTTTGATGAAAGCATATGTCAATCATTAGAAGTATCACGTCCATATCCCAGTGTGGTTAGTAAGCTCTAATTCCCTAAGTTAAAGGTTTTCTTGCATCTTACAATCTTTATAATTTCCCGTATGCTTTAGAGAGACAGTTCTGGACCTGGATCACCTGTAGCCTGACCCTGGTTCCAACACCAGCTTAAGACCCTGAGAAAGTTATTAAATCTTCCTGTGCGTCATCGTCCCATCTACAACATTCGGATAAAAATACCTGCCTGGTTGGGCTGTGAGGACAACATGAGATAGTGCATATAAAGCACCACAACACTTTGCTTTCTCCAAAAATATGACCCTTCCAAAGGATGAGCCTAAAATAATTTTGTTCCATAAAACTGAAATCTCACTATACCTTTCCTTAAATAGATTTACTTTTTAAAACCAAACTATTGTGTTGTATTCTAGGCAAAATGTTTATTTACTGAAATGCCCAAGGGTCTTTAGTAAATGGTTACTGTACTTAAAAGTAAGTCCCATATGTTAGTTTCAATATCCTAGAAATTCACATTTAAATAGAAGCTATTTCATTTAGGTGGAAAAAAAATGACAATTTGTCATTTGCAACTTTGGGCCAAACCAGTAGACTCTCACTTTGCTTTTCACCAACTAAAATTAGTTTTTGGCAACAAGAATTGGGGTTATTGACTCTGAAGCTGCTGGCCATATAAGTTTTTATCTATCCAAATTCTTACATTTCAGGGAACAGAAAAACCCAATTTTTCCTCTTATAAGCTTAATCCAATGTAAACACAAACTTTCCAAGTTTGTTCAGGGATGCTAACTCCTTTCTTGTTCAATGTTTCCATGATGAAGCTCTTCTTGGATGTCAGCGAGCAGGACTAAACCTCAGGAGCATGTGAGGCCACTCAAAAATGCTTCATTGTCTTTCAGTCTTTCTGGGCCACTCAGTATTTGATTATCCAGACTAATTGTGGGCAAGAAAAGCATGAATAATCAAATTGTACAGACAAGCTCTTGTACCTTATTTTGGCCGACGACTTCACCCTCTTCTCAAACCTTTTTTCCAGAAGAGCTAACAAGGAAAGTAGAAGCTTTGTTTCCTGTCTCCGCTCAACTTCCTCTGTCTTTTCAAAGAAGTATTGACAAATGACAAGCTGTCCTCCTCCCAGTGTCCCCTTCCTTCTGCCATAAAGTAGTGCTATCAGCAATATGTCTAGGTAATAATTCCTTGCCTGTTCTAGAACTTTCTGCTATAAAAAGGAAAGCAAAACTTGAGCTTGAACTTGGCTTCTGGTTCTTCTTTTTCTTGATCATTTTCCAACAATCTTAAAGGCTATTTTCCTCCTTCTTCCCATTACAGGATTTCTGGCTCCTCAGAAGTAATAATGGAAATAAACATTTAGCAGATGGTCCCCGCAGCTTCCCTGACATACACGCTTAAGCACAAAAGGAAAGCATATATAATAAAGTTGATTAGATCTTGCCTTTATTTTATTTCTCACAGAATATTCTCCTGGTCACATTTGTTTGTTTGTTTCTGCTTTTTATTTCCGTGGTCCCTTACACACAGTTTCTGAATCATTCTCAAGGTCAAGACCCTATACCTCCTTTTGCCCCATCTCGGCACCAGAGAGAAACGTGGATGGACCCTAGTGTCAGCACTAATGGCTTTGCCACAACAAGTCTGCAGAGGATCTGTGGGGACAGTTAGGGAGTGTTCCCACATCTGCATCTGGTTCTCTCGTGAAACTGGAGGTCACAGGGTGGAAGTTAGTCAAGGAAATATCAGCAACAAGAGGAGGAAAGGAAGAACTGAGAGACTGTACTAAGGGCTTTTCACTGATAAGGGGGAAAAATCCTAGAGTTAGAGGGACAGAAAATACTCCTGGGTGAAGTGGTCTGTATGTTCCTATTCCCACAAAACTTTGCTGGGTCCTTTCCTGAAAGTTCAGGAGAGATCACTAAACTGTTGAAGCGAACAGGGCAGAAGCAGGGGTCTTGAGGAGCAGAGGACAAACCCAATTCACCATTCTGTTTAACACCTACCCTGGTGATGCTCTGAAATGACTCTGTGATTCACTGTTGTGACACCTAGTGGCTGAAAGCCATATCTGCATCAGCCACATACATATTTACAAAATGTTATTTTTGATTTTTAAAAATGGAAAAAATAAAACTTACATTGAGCTGCAAGATCACAGTTTAATCACCCAAGAACAGAGCAGAAAGCCAGTTGTCTTTATAATTGACTTGAAAGCTACATTCCTTAGAATTCTCAGATAGGATGTGCAGAGATATTAAATCCTGGCAAGGTCCTTGACTACACGATATCTGTCATAGGGGCTAATGAAATAAGTGAGAAACTGTTCCCTTAGTTTAACAATCTGATAAGAGAAAGGAAACAAAAAGTTAACCTAAATCAAACCTTCTCATCTGTAAAGTAAGAGGCAAGTAGGCTAAATAAAGGCTAAGTCCTGTAGGTCATGACAGTAGATGAGCTCACTTGGGCCTTTCAAATGTTTCCTTCTTCATATCTCGTTTTAAGTACTAAATATTCTTGTATGTTATGGGACAATGCATAACAGTGAATGGACATTTTAAAATCCTCATACACATTCACCTAGTGAATACATTTATACTGATCATGGGTTTAATAACTGGAGAAAATAAAGTGGGAGGAATCCCATTTTCAATTAGGTGCCAGTTGTCTACCATCTTCCACTCTCAATGGTAGGTAGCAGCTACCTCAGTAAAATTAGGTGACTTAAGGTTCATAGGACAATAATAATGAATATTAACAATATTATCTGGCTTTCTTTACTGTGCCACAATTTATTTAGCCAATTTTCTTTTGTTGCACACTCGGTTGAAAATATTTTGACTGTTGCAAATAACCCTTCAGTGAGCATCCATGCGCATAACCCTCTGTATCCAGCACTGATACTTTGTTTTTAGAATTATAATGAAATATTTGAAAGGCATAAATCATTAAAAGAAACCTCAGGTACCCACAATTCAGTTTAAGAATTTGATCTTTACGGATATAGTCGGAGCCCCCATGCATTCTTCTCCATTCCATCTCCTTTCTTATCCCAATGGTCATTTTATCCTGACGTCAATGTGTATTACTCTTCCTCATTCCTTTATACTTTCACTACATGGTGTATATTTCTAAGCTGCCCATATATTACCTACTTAATGTAACTTTCTCTGATTGCAAATGTAATGCATGCGCATTGTGAAAAGGTTGCAAATACAGCAAAATATAAACAGAAGTACAACTAAAACTACAAATAAAATTATTGCCCCAAACACATTATGAAATACTGACCATCTGTTAGTATTTTGATCTATTTTGCACTTCTTATTACATACTTTATAAAATCAATTGGGTTCAGAACAATTGCTTTAAAGTGAAGGGGGCTGTTTCATTTACCAGGTGCTTTTGTTTCCCATATTCCTCAGTTTCCCCTGCATCCCTGTCAGGTAGGTGATGTATTTGTATCTCCATTTTGGAGATGAGGAACAAAGGTCCTGCGAGATGAGTCACTATCTCAAGATCTCCCAGCTCTCAAGTGAAGGAACCAGAACTCACATCTGGATCTTTGGAGTCCAATTCCCGAAATTTTTCTGTTAAAATATCCTGTCACCACCATTGTCCCTCATTGAAATCTCCAAGTATCAATGATGGCTCTTCTTCTCACTTCATCTCTTTGCCCTTTTGTGACCTCTTCAATTTAAGTGCCAACTTCCATCTTTATTTTAAGTTGATTTTGCCTGTGTGCAAGGCTTGAGTGGGGAGGAGAAAAACAGTGTAATGTATGTTAGAGGCCACATCTCAAAGAAATGGTCCTGGTTCGCAGCTGTTACTGCCATCACCCACCTTGCTTCCCAGCCAAGGCCTTATTCTGAGGAACGGCACAGGTTTCACCTGCTGTTGTCAGAAAGGTCCACGCTTCCAAAATGTGCTTAAATTGCTCTCATGTAATAGAATCTATCTGCATGGACATGAGCTCCAGGGAGCAAACAAACTGGCTGAAAAAAAAGGGGGGGGCGTATTTCCATTAAGATAACTCTAGATTTGGTCTAAATTGGAATAACAGTCAGAAGATTCCACAGACATACTGGTGATCCAAAAATTATCTTTTGGGGGGGAGATTTTATTATATTCCTTTATGAATAGCTGATAAAAGGGCACAGAGAAGCTCTTTTACGTATCTATTCAGCTGCTCTTTTTTTTTTCACTTTCACTGAAGACGTCTCAAAATATTGTGATTCATCCATCTATTCCCACAGCACTGCCAACCTTCTTTACTATTAGAAACTCAAATCACCAACTAAAGCATCTCCAGCACGTCAGGTGTGAAGACGACCCTGGAAGTTCTCACGGAGCAGTTATTTTCTGGTGATTCTGGTGATTTCAGGTTTATTATACTGCTTGTACACAAGAGTGGGTAAGGCTGTTGTATCATCATCCACCGTCATCACTGTAGCACAGGTCGTGCAGCACAGGGTAACTGCCGTATTCCTGGCACTGTCTTTAGGCTCCTTTGAGGACATTGTCATCTCCATTTTACAAATGTGGAAACTGAGGCTCAGGGCAGGTTATCAGCTAGCCTGAGTTCACCTTAGTAAGAGATAGAGTCAGAACAGGAATGCAGGTCTGTCTGAAATCCAAGCCTGAGCTCGGCAAAGCTTGGTACATTTGTGAAGTCCTAGTAAGCAAACTGTCATATGAGCCTGGGGGAAGAGTCATTCATTTACGGGAAATTAGGGATTTAAGGAATGCCTTGAAAAGATAGAACTTCTTGGGTGTCACTATCGAGAATAGGGTCTGGCACATGATAGCTGCTCAATAAATTTTTGCTGAGTAAGACTGCAAAAGCGTGATATTCTGAGAGATGTGTCAGCTCTCTGGAGGACAGAGGAGTAATATAACAATCACTACCACTTGTGAGCAAAACCAAGTACAGCCTGCTGTTAACTGCAGATTACAAGTCACCATTACACACTCAGAAGGCAGGGTCTCTACTGGCAGCCCCAGGGTCTCCTGGTTGACTTGCTTTTGTGCAAAAAGAACCTCACACACAACACTATTTCCAGAAACCCCTTATCTTCTCACTCTGCACACCTGATCACTCTTCTCTGGCACAGACGGGTCTTTCTTCTGTTCCCTCAAATTGCTGCCAAGGGTCCTTTGTGAAGGAACAGAAAAGTTAAGTAAGCCTTTTTTTTTTAAATTGACTATTCTGGAACGTTTGAGGAAAACCTTGGGCTTTTATAGCCACTCCCTGTCTGGGAAGTCTCAGGTCAGCCAGCCTCTGGCAGATTTTTTTCCTTCTGTTTTTTTCCCTCCATGTGTCCGCCCTGAGTGTGTAGCCCTGTTTCCTGAGGCAGGAATTTGTCTGTGCGAGAGGTCAGGGGTTGATGGCCCCTCCGGAGCCAGCTTTGTGACAGCTGGTGACACAGCAGGCCTGGCCTCTTCTGTTCCTCATGGTCGACACTTGGTCCAGAGCAACGTGTTGGTAACGGCACCGGCCCTCATCAGGCCTCTCGCACGACTGGGCACAGGAGACAGGCAGTGACTCACATCGCGGCGGGAGACAGCCCAGCCACCTGGGCCGCAGGATAGCGACGTGACTGGAGGGGCGGGGAGAGGAAGCTGCCTGTCTCCCCAGTCCCCCAGGGTCTCCACCATCTCCCCCCTCCCCCCTCCCAGGCTTTCCCTGGAACCAGACTCCAGCCCACAGGAGGTGTGTCTTCCTCTGTACTTGGCTTGCTCCTCCCTCCTCTGCGCTTCTGCCTGCCATTCCCTCTGCCCCCCATGCTCTTCCTGCACGTCTATATTGGTTTGCTCTTACTTGTGCTTCCAAGCCCCTTCAAACGTTTTCTCTCCTTGGAAAGCTGCCTCTGCTCCCCTTGGCGACTGGGAAGCCCTCTGTGCAAATCCACAGTCTGTAACGCAAGTGTTAGATTGTGTCACAGCTTGTGTGTATTGGTTTCAGCAGATAAGGATTACCTGAGGGCATCTTTGGATCCACTTCTCCAATCAGGGGCTGATACAGAACAAACACTAAGTGTTCGTGGGCTGACTGCGGAAGGAAGCAGATGCACCGCGCCAGGGACATGCGACACTGGCTTCATAGGCAGATGATTTGGGTCCAAAATCTGTAGTTCTGAAGAGTCTGACATCCCCAGGCCCCCTAGAGTGAAGAGAAGGCCCCATCTCTTCACTCTACCCAGAAGGACCATTGCCACGTATCTGTGGTAGGAGGGGTCCTCTGACTCCCAAGCACAGGGATTGCTGTTTGAAGGTTACGGCATTAGCAGATCTCCTTGGCCGTCATGTCTGCATGTGTCCATAAGAATTTATAAACCACCTACTCAGTGCTCAGCTTTACAATAAATGATGTGGAGGCTCCCAAAGAGGAGGAAGATATACCCTCTACTCCTGTGGACCTTAAAACCTAGTCTGAAAGACCGTGTGGCTGAAATGAGAACCTGTCCATCAGCATTGGCTCATCCCTGGTTGCTCAGGAGAATCATTAAATGTTTTTAAATAAAGAAAATCCTGCTTCCCATTTCCCTGGATCTTCCTATATAAAGTTGCTCACGTTAGAAAATCAACGGTTGTGTTTAAGAGAACCAGCTCTTGAATTTCAGCTCAAGGTGTTGGTTCACCAGGCAAGGTGATGGTTTGGGAAGGGGGAAGGAAGAGATGGAGGCAGAGAGTGATCAAGAGATGCTTGGAGTAGTTTGGCAGGAGACCACAGAGGCCAGAGGAGGTTGCCACAGTGAGAATAAAACAGAAGGTGGGGGGGTGGGCAACACAGCAGTTCCCAACTTCTCCGAAGACCATGTGTAACTCCTGAAGGAGGAGGGAGGCTGGAATTGTCCCAGGATAAAGTGAGGGTATCCACAGAAATGGAACCCCAAGCAAAGAAGGGATTTTTCTACCGCTGAAGGCCAACATTCTGTTTGAAAGTGTATGTGCTCAGATTGTGTTTAGACTTTATTTGGCGATACTCAGTTTGTTGCATGCTAAGTTGCATTGACATATGGCTTATGCTTCATGGTTTTGGTGATTATCTCCAGGCAACCAAAAAAATGGAGTTATCATTTCCCAGAATTATTTAATCATTAATAATAATATTAAATAGTGTTTATTATCATTAATTTAATTATCATCATTTCTGGTCTTGAGTTATCCTACTGGGCCTGCATCCAACAACAACAAAGGATTGTATTTCTAAACAAGAATTTGTATTTTAAAATATTGTTATTGCTTTTAAAAAGAATAATAGTCACCCAACCTTGGCCAAACCTTACCAGAAATAAGGAAATCAGAGTTGTTTATGCCACTGTTGGACATTCCGAAGGGCAGACAATTCTGTCTTTATTTTGAGCTAAACTCTGATTTGAAATGAGATGAAATTATAGAACAGGTATTTACTTTATTGTGATATTTTTGCCCTCTAAGCTATTTCTGTCTTAGGCTGGACTCATAGATACACAGTATTTTAGGAAAGGGGGGAGGTCCATGTCCTCCTGAAATTACATACAGAGTGGGGCACACTGGCAGCCCTGCCTGGGTGGCCGGCTGCAGGGGTGCCTGGGCTTATTTGTTTAGCCCAGAATAAGCCCCCTATCCCCAAGCAGAGCCCAGCCATCATGCCTGTATATCAAGGCCAGCCAGGTGGAGACACAATGCTGTCAGAGCCTTTGTTTCAGATCCTGCTCTCAGTGCTCAGGTGTGTCCGCCTGTCTGTGCCTTGACTTCACGTCAGCACCGCCCAGCGATGGAAAAGGCATGTGGGATAATGGTCATGTTTGTAGAGCCAGGGTGTGTCACAAGGACTTCCAGACAAAGGGGTCCAGAGGCTCACACATTCCTAACTCATCATCTGCACACCCGTTCAGGAAAAGGAAATGACTGGGGCCACGTCACTCAGAACGTGTCTCTGCTCATCTTTGGGGCCACCACCTCCAACACATGTATGCAAAGGGACACTCTTCTCTCTTGTTTTCAGTAGCAAGCCCTAACTAGGGGTTACATTGTCTCTGTGTTGATTTAGTTTAAAATATTTTGGTATAATCTACATCCTGAGAGTAGTGAGTGAGAATCTGAAGTGTCTAATCAGGCATCAACATGCCAAAGGTGGTTGGTTAGCATTTGAAATACCCTAATTAGGGATCCACCCTTCAGAGGGGGGTTACCTAGCACTTCAAGTATCATCACTGAAATCAGCACCACAAAGGGTGTCTTCATTAGCATAATGGATGTTAGGCGTAAAATTTTCATTGGTGGAATGGGTGGTATTCAAGTCATGCAAACTGGCAACGCCAAGTCCCAAATAAAATAAAGATAAACAAACTAAAGCCTCCACGTGTAAATACACTTTTTTTTTCTGTCCTGTGTTTGATCCTTCCAAGAGGTTTCATAGCTGTGGGATTAAATCCAAAATATGGAATTTAGCAATTCTGCATTGCTGGCTGCAGCCCACCTCCGCACATCAGCCACCCTCACTCCCGCACACACTGGTTTTGCTTCAGATGCACAGTCCCACCTTCGTGGCTCATGCGGGCAGGCTGTTTCCCTTCTTAAAACCTTCTCATGTGCTGCCTTCTCGTCTGGAACTCTCTCCTCGATAGAGCTCTGCTACTTGCCGTGTGAACCTGCTTGAGGCACTTACCATTTCCAAGCCTCCACTTACTCCTCTCTAAAGTGGGGGGGTCGGGGTGGGGTGGGTAAAATCACTCTCTACTGTATTACTAAGGATTAATGAGATTGTCTATAAGGGTTTAGCTCAGTGCCTGGCATATGGAAAATGGGATTATTGTGATTTTTTGAATAGTCACCTAGCTAACTCCAACTTGATCATCAAATCTCATCTCAAGTGTCTTCTTTCCTAGAGGGTTTCTCCAGTCACCCTCCCACCCTCAAACCAAGATAATGTGTCCCTGCTTTAAGCTTTCCCAAAGTCTGGCCAACCTGTGTGGAAGTACATACCATACTACATAGTGCATTTCTTTTTATGTGTTTATCTCCACTTAGAAACCATTGGCTACACAAGGGCAGGAACAATGTCCCCCACCTCTTCTTTTGTCCCCAGTGCCTAGTATAAAATACTCAAAGAATATTTAATGAATGAATGAACGAGTGCAGGAACTAATTAGGGATGTGTGGCTCTCCGCAGAGACACCTGGGAGGGGGCTTTGAGAATTCCCATCCATTGGTGGAAAGGGAGTCACATGGGAGAGGAGTAAACTGAGTTTCACTTGGAAACTGTAGTTGAAATTCAGCTCAATATATTAAAACACTATTGTGACTATTCGAAAATATGGAAGGAGCTGCCTCAGTGGTATTTCTTTTCCAAAGTTATTTTAACAGAGGTTAATAACAAGGCAAATTGGATTTACCCACGGGATAAAAGACTTGCCTATAAGGTGATGCTGTCTAACATTATGGGATATTCTATGAAAATTCCATACAAGAAAAAAGTTTTGTGAAACATTCTCAAATGAATATTTAGTCTTATTGCATATTGCTTCTGTACCTTAATATCCTTAACTCTTCTCCTAAGCATACTTTTTAGTTTTCAAATGATCTGTGTCTCATTTTGATCAATTATATTACTCACATATATACTTATCATAAATGTAGCTATTCTCAAAGCCAGTCTTATTGATAAGGATGATCTATTCTGAGAGACTTCTGCTTGGCTTTTGGGAAATGGAGGTAGAGTTGTAAATTATTGTATCGAATGCTTGGGTTTTAGGTCCATTTATTGAAAGTGTAGGGGTGGCTAAGGCAGTCATTTTAGCTTTAAAACCAGAATGACTTTAAATGAACAAGGGCTTTAAAACCAGAAATCAATCAAACCTTGAGCTGAACTAAACCTTTAAATTCACAATGCCTTTATTGAATGTTGGAAAAATTTTTAAACTTCCAGAGAAGAGTCAAACCCTAAATAAATCCAAAGCCTGAGCTACTTTGTCCAATTTGAGATAGCCAATTAATCATTGAATGGGGAACATTTTCAAGCTTGTGTACAAACTTCATGTAACCAGGACATTCCTAAGTTGCCTCTGGGGCAAGTCTTTCTTTATTTAGTGGTCTTCTACCGAGTGGACATTTTGTGACTAGGGAAAAAAATAGATCTAATCTACTTATCAAGAATGATCTTGTCTTTTTTATTGGCAACACTGGGTTGAACATTTAGCAATTTTTTTTCTGAGGCTACTTTGGAAAAGCAGACAGACTCATACTACCTTAGGAAAGAACCAGATCACTCCAAGTATTTATATCTTACAAGCATTTTTTTATTTGGTCATTATTTTATAAGTTTTTCTCTGCCTCCATTGAGCAAGTGTCTAGAATAGTGTAAAAGACTAAGACTAAGACTTAGCCGCCTTAAGACTAAGGTGGCTCTTTTCAACATCAAATAGACTGAAGATCAAAATAAGCAGCTGAAATGAGATGCTTTCAGTAAAATAGGTTTGAATAGATTTGAGAATTATTTGGCTCCCTGTTTTGGTCAGACAGACGAAGAGAAGAAGAGTGTATCTTGACTCCACTTGTCGCCATGTAGCTAGGGTTCAGTGACATTCATCCCTAAAAATTTTCCTAGGCTTTGACAAATTTAAGTATGCTATTTTTCTTAGGATGGATGTGACAACTGGTCACACTTTGAAGATCACATTAGGAAGACTAAAATTCCTGGCAAAAACCTATGAATTGCTAAGAGGCATCATAGCCACAGGCAAAAGTAAGTCATTATAAGTTTTCTGCAGATATTTCATTATTTGAAAATACGCACCCTATGGTTCTTAGGACAGACTCACAGTAAATTTCACTAAGTTTCTTAAAAGATATCATGTTGTATAAAGTTGATAAAATAATGACATTCTCAGTCTCATTATACTGAGATTCCATTTCATTTTCTTTTCTAATATGCCATGTCAAGAAGAGAGGGAATAAAATAATATCAAGCATCTCATCGGCTGGATAGTGAAATTAATCTTATAATGGTGCCTCACTCACAGCTATGTCATTAGGATTTTTTAATGGACTAATTTTAAGGAATCTCAAGGGAATATCAGTCTCACAATATTTTTACCCAGAGAAATAGATGGACTTAAGAAAAAAATCCTCACAACTGTATTTTATCAATTCTTGCACTTTTGGCACTGGGTAGACTTAGAATTTAATTTCTTGTTTAAAAAAGTCCTCCCTTGTGAAGCATGAGGACAAGGAGAATGCCAGTGGTCAAAGTCTGGCTGAAATTAATCTTAAAATCCTATAATTCTATATGAAGACTAATGTTATGTCTCTGAATTTATAACAACTTCCCTGGAGATAATGCTTAAGAGGCTAGAATTTTCTTAGATTAAGCAATCTTGTGAGAATTCTGAAATATTGGCGGCTGTGAGAAAGTCAAGTATCTGAATTACTCACCATTTCTCCTAAATACTGAAATCAAAACAGCCTTGGGCTTTAAGAAGATATTCAGAAACCGCATCCCATAGGATTAACAGAGGCTGGTGACTTGCAGAAATTCTTGAGCCTGTCTTACAGAACAACAGATAAAGGAATAGTTTGTTAAAACCCCTCTGCTTGTAAACTGCCTTCACTGATTAAGCTCTTTTTAGTTCTTTTTTTCTTTTCTTTCTTCCTCTCTTTAATTGCATACCCTCCAAGCTTCACGTAGCCTATGTAATATATCACAAGACTCCTTAACCACCCCTATGGATAATGCCTCTGGTGTATGGGTTGCTATAGTAACAAGGGATTATGTTGTTTTTTAGGAACCTGGAGTCAGCTCTTGTCCAGTTCAGGCTGGCTAAGACTGGTTGGGACCAGCAACCCTAAAACTAGGCCTGCATAGATGTTCAATAAATGACCTTTTGACATCAGAGGCCCCAAAACTCCACCTCGGATCATGTTGAGTGCCTTCATTTTTGAACATGCATCCCATGAAGAAGCATGTAACCCCGATACACCCAGGTAGAACACCGATGACCTCACCTCTCCCCACACCTAAGCCCACCCTGCGTCTTTATCGCATAAATATTTCACACACCTGACCTTCAGGGAGGCAGATCTGAGACTTATACTCCTACCTCCTCACTTGGTTGCCTTATGAATAAATTCTTTCTCTGCTGCAAACCTCAGTTTCCCAGCATCTGGCTTGCTGTGCATCAGGCAAATGAACCTGGTTCAGTAACAATTCTACATAATGCAGCATTTGGGGAAAAATACATCAGTGTATCTCTAAGCAGAGACATATGCAAAATGAATCTGCTCTGGGCACCATTCTATAGGGTATGAATTACATCCTTTGCCCAATCAGGACACTCTAATAGTGATCATGCAGGCCATCTGAGTCCTCCCTGTTCATTTACTGTTCCCCTAAAGTATCTTGAGTTGAATACTAAATAAGGAACCTCACTCCACTACTGACAAGTGCTTTATTCCATGGTGGTTTCTTGTGTTCTGGTACCATGTCCACTATGGCCATGGCAGTATTCCCTTTACTTTTAATTGTTTCTTAAATATGCTTATTTATCTTGATGGAGCATAATAATATTTAAAGTAGAAATCTCAGTAATGTCCTCTCCTGGGATAATTTACCCCCTAAAACCAGGGACATTTGTCAAGCTGAGGAAGGTACAAGCTAAAATGTCTCTGTAATTGTAGAAAAACATAATGGCCTCTCAAGCTACTTATGTAATTCCATGCTTTAAATCAGGTTGGAAAGGAGGGGGTTGGAATGAGGACTCTTGAAAATGGCATGGTGACCTCCACTGATTCTGGGATGTCTGGGCATACCCAAGGAAGCCACTGTTCCATATAGGACACAATACATGTGAAATTAGCCTAGACTGGCAACACGCAGTGCATTTTATTATATTTTTTGGCCCCAAATATCTGAATTCTCCTTCAGTTTTGCTGGCTGAAAAAGCAAAAAGAATATGGGGGGAAACCACTCTAGGCTCTTGGCTACAGAAGAGTGGATCAGGTGGTGTTAAATGTGTGTAATCAGATTTTTAATAACCATTTATTTACTTACAGTGATACAGTGATTAAGCACAAAGTAATTTTTTTTGTTTGTTTTAATGAAAGAACTGGGGGTATTTACTTTGAAAAGAAATGAAGACCTGAAGGATGGTGAGGAGGGTGTAGAAGGGACCAGATGGATGTGTTGGATAGGGAAGATCTGTCCCATGGCAAAAGGATTTGACTCACCTTCAAGGATAAAATTATGCTAAGGGCAGAGTGAGAACCAGTAAGTACACATCCTCATAGAGGAGAATATTTAACTCAAATTATGGACAAAATTTCTACTAAGTGAAATGATCTGAAACTGATTGAGCTGGATGTTTACTTTTCAAGGACTTTGTAAGGGGAATTTATGCATCAGGTGGAGATGGCCCTTAAGATTTCTTCCAACCATAATGTTGGGGGTCCTATTATTCTAAATCTAAATCTGAGCTGATTTATTTCAAAACCTGGGTCAGAGGTCAATGACATGGTTGTTAGAAGAGCGGCTTCCTAGATGACTTCCTGTTTCTTCAGCATACCTTAAAGCCTTGCGTGTGCTTGGAAGACTAGAGTCCTCTGGACTAAGTGTGACTTGGCCAGAAGTTTCTCTGAATGTCTCCAGGGACACAATATAGACCTTTGGCTCAGGAATGTCAATGAGATTCATTATATTAACATATTCAAAAGGGAAAGTTCAAGAAGAGGAAGAAATTTGTATGGACTCAAAAATCTTATATTGTTTCATCAATAGAACTCAGGCAAGGGGCAGATGGACACATAATGTAACAAGAACGAATGTCTAACAATCTGTAATGTTGTTGGAGTGTCTATTATTTCCAAGAATCATCTTATTTCATCTTCAAAAACCTTTTATGAAATAGGTACAGTTATTAGGCTCATTACTTAAGCGCAGAGGTGTGAATTCCTACCCAAGCAGTAAATGGCATTGCTGGGGTTCAAACTCAGATCTGTCTGTCTCTACTCCCAGAGTCTTAGCCACCATCTCAGAGGAGACTGTAGCCTCCCAAATATCTTGGATGCCTGCAGCCCAAGTATCCCTGAATTAGGTTCTCCGTAAAATCTTTAACCAAGAACTTGAAAACAAGCACCAATCTTGGATCTCACCAATCTCAGAACTAATTTGAACTTTGGAAACAATTGATATCACCTATGTATAAACAATAATGCATAGAGAGGACCTGAAGAAATTAGGAATCTGTGATTATTTGAATTGCATGAGAGGAATTTGAGGAAGGAGACCAATAGCACACATAGGCAATGATGTGCAATTCAACTGCATTCAGTAATATAATGTTCTTTTTTTTTTTTCTGAGGACAAAATAAGAGACACTTTTGTGGGAAATGGTCTAGGTCCAATGTGAGGAATAAATTCCTGGAAGTGAGAAGTATAAAACTCAAGAATAGAGTTACCAAAGAAAGTTGCAACTTAAAAAATTATTCACCTCTATGGACTAATTTGTGTTTTGATTACAGGAATGATACTCAAAAACATTCAGTAGGGGAAAAAGCCAGCTAAGTTGTTGTTTACTATCCTGTAGTCTTCAAAAGAAAAAAATATATAATTTTTTTCCTTTGAACTAAGTTATTGAAGAGAAAACTAGGACCTATCTCATTTTCTCCAAATGACTGGGCTGTGACACCAATGGCACATTGCAAAGCACCGTGTGTTCACATTTCAGGTCTTTGCACTTCTGTTGGCCAATTTCTCAGCTGGAAGACTAAGAGGTTATTTGGGTTGAGCTTCCTGCTGCTCTTGCTGCTTTTAGATTATGGATCCTGGTGCTCAGATAAAAGACACGACTCTCTCCAGTGCACGTGCTAAGCCTATGTGAGTAGGGACCAGCGTCGCACCTGGGTCTGCCAGCAACACAGATAAATCAACACTTAAACCTTCGGGAAGCCATTGAATACATACAGTTCCCTTGTTTATTCAATAATTTTTTTCATTCCAGAGTGGATAAAATACTAAGTAGTACTTTCCAACATGAAATCTGGATGTTACCCAACTGCTTGGAAAAGCTGACAAATTTTCCCCCCGGGATTTGGTAAAACTTTGTCAACACAAAGAAAGCGAGACCTACAGGGAACCTCCAGCTGGTGGTGGTGCGTCCAGAGGCTCCTCCTGATGTGCTGTCTGAGTTGAGTCTTTGTTTCTCTTCCTGTAAAATGGGGTCAATGAGACCACACCTACGAAAGCACTTGGTAACTGGCCAAGTCCAAGAGATGGGCTACGTCAGGTGTCGGCACAATGATTGGATTTCCCATTGATGGGGCATCATTTTATAATTCTGAGCAAACACATATTGTTGAAAAATTGCCTTCCAAATTAATAATAATGCCCAGTTTTAGAGCCTTTACCATATGTCAGGTCCTGGGCTAAGCTCATTAAAATACAGGATCTTGCTTAATACTTACCCCATAACTAAGGTAGTATTATTATCTTTAATAATACATTTACTTATATTTATTATTAATTTATAAATGAGAAAACTGAGGTTTAGAGAAAGTGAATAATTTTCTTCATGTTATAAAGCTTGAAAGAGTTAGTAGGCATCTGGCCCACATTTCTCTGATTCATTATGTGAGAATTCTCCCATTGATTTAACTTTATCTCCTCCACTTCTGAAAAGGAAGGACTTTCATTCTGGTGATGTGGGAATGGATTTTAGTAAATGTCCATAGTGGTTTCCTGTCATGTTCAGCCACTGCTCTGCCCAGCCAGGGTCCTGCCCTGTGCATCAGGTCATGGCCTGATACTTGCTTGGTACAATGGATACCATGGGTGTCCCATCCAAGCCCTCTTTATGAGCCAGTGCACCCATCGTGTAGCTGCTGCAACTCACAGATGCCCCCATTCTGGAGACTTCTCCACTCCCTCTGCCCCAGCCAACCTGGGGTCCTTGTGTTGCCTCCCTACCCACCCTAGTAGACCTTGGCAGCAGATGATGGGTGGGCACAGGTCAGCCCCCTCACCTAAAGGTGGGGCCTAGTTCAGGTGCCATTGGTGCTCCACGGTGTCCCAGGGGGCGTCATGTTGAAGCTGGTCTCCTGCTAAGGCTGGGTTCTTGCTTAGCTTTCTCTCTCCACCCCCAGACCCACTCTTTTCCCTTACTCCTCTGTCCTGAGAGCACAAGCCAAGACATCACCGGAGCAAGAATCTTCCTTTTAGGTTCTCCTTCTGGGAAACCTGAGCTAAGACAGTTGGGCATTGTTGGGGTTTTCTGTGTTATATTCCTTATCTCTTTATTCAAAGAATTCCATGCCTTCATTTAAATACATTTTCTCCCTGAGCATATTTAGGACATTTTTATTGTTGTTTGTGACTAATCCTGGATTTTTCCTTTCCATCTAGGGGGGAATGGACCACCTTACAGTGAAGGTGTGATACCATGAACACTGGCTGCAATCAAGGAGTCTCTGGGAATGAGTAGATTCTGCCCTCTAATTACTGACATAGGAAATGGCTTAATACAATCTATTTGGGTCCCTGGTTCTTGTCATACACTGACAAAATTGTTGAGGTCCCTTCTCAGCCAACCTATCATCTCGTTCCTACTTGGCGCACATGATCACTGTAGCACTAATTCCCTGGGGTTTCCAGGCATATAAAGGACAGTGGTCTTTTCCCCCTCTCACCGTGTCTGAAATGTTTCCCCCTCCCCCAGGGAAAGCACCCAATGGCTTTCTCTTTGCCTTCACCGAGTGCTGGTTCCTCAGTCAGGCTGTAAAGGAGATTGTGAAAACTGCTCTGAGGCACCATGACTAGGCTGTTATGTGTTACCCTGAAGCAACAGTCCAGCACTTCTTTGAGCTAAAGAAAGAAAGAAAGAAAGAAAAATGCACATTCCAAAGGGACTAATCTTACAGTCTGAAAGAAAAGCTTCTCCGATAAACAGGCACAATACTGGCTGTTGAGGGAGGACTATCTGTGGAAATTGCCAAAAAGATTAGACATTGAGCTTCTACCAGTTAATCATTTACAGTCAGAAGTCTAGGCCGATCAATAGATCCACCACAAAGAGATAAGAAAGTTGGGGAGCAACACAGGAACATTTACAAGCTCAACGTCTAGAGATTAGTCTCTGTGGCCAATGTGATCAATTTCACGGCTCTGCGGCCCTCGCCTCCCCGGCCGCCATGGTGGGCCATGGCTTGAAGGCAGTGTGAGGACAACAGGGAAGATGATTTCAGATTCCTCAGTGGATGGATGGCACCAAGTTCTTACTAAGATGCTGGGCCTTCTGACTCTCAATGTCAGAACTTTGTCTTCCACAACTTTCCCTGTTCATTTCTGCTCTGGTCATTACTCATAATCTTTGATCACTTAACTTTCTTTACCTTCGCGAGTCTTTCCATTGGTAAAAGCTTTATTTATTCCCCCAATTTTCATCACTTCCCCGTTATTTTCATCCTTCCCCACTGACCTTATTTCAGACCCTGACAACTTTTCCTCGTTCCAAACAGCCTTCCTCCAGGTGAGATGCTGTTAAACTATCCGGTACAACTGTTGTTTAGATTCCCATAGTTCAATAGAAAAATCCTGGGTACTCACTTGCACTTTTACAGATATTCCTAGTGAGCCATTCCAGTTTTTTTTGCCTCTTTCTTCCCAGACCATTTTCCTTCAAGACACTGCCTCTGTAGATTACCTAGCAAAAATCACAGAAGGAAATTAGCTTGAAGAAGGATTTCCTGTACCTGGAATAGCTATCCCTAAGCTTTGTTTCAAATAATAACATAACCTTGAAACACCCCCTCATTCAGGTAGTAATTTCCTGCTAACATCACTTTACCAAGTAATGTTCCCTTTCTTCCATGCTAAATATATTCACTCCATGGTGTAGAATGCAAATGTCTTTCTATACATACAACACACCCAATCATAGACACCTGCAAATGACCAAATGGATTCTATGAAGGACAGAAAGCCATTTAGAGCTTATTAAACATTATTTGGGCCATTCATAATCAATGTGAATTGAGCTGAGCAGAGAGTAAAAATAAAACTTTAGATGGTAACTAATTTTTCTTTTCTCTCTGCCTTGCAAAGCCATCAAAGCGAAGATCTCAAAGTTCATGTATTAATCTGTCTCTTACTGAAAGGGCTTGTTTTCATTAGCCAAGGTCTTCTATAATGTCATTCTTTTTTTTTTTTTTTTCCTGATTTTTGACCCTGGAGAACACTGATTGGCTAAGCCCAGGGCTGCCCCCCACCAGGGAGGCAGGTGAAATGAGTCCTTAGAATCCTACTGCTACCTATTTCTCAGTCTTACCTTCCAGTCCCCCAGCTCACTCCCTACCCCCTCACTGCACGCATGCCTGCTCCTGTGTTATCCCGTCAATCGTCCCTTGGTCTTCGTTAGCAGTTTAAATGTCCCTTTTTTTTTTTGGACTATTATAAAAAGTAAGCTATCACTTTTCTTGGAAATAATGGTATATAAAAATAAATTCTTTCTGATTATAAAATTAGTAAATATTCTTTTTAACAGGTTTTGTGGGGAAATATAAAAAATGAGACAAAATGTAAGTCCATCTGTAATTCTACCTTTCAGAGATATTGATCTCAGGATTTTGGTGTCCTTGCTTTTTTTTTTAATTAAAGAATTGAGATCATTTTTTATATCAGATCTCCAATGTGCTATTATTCACTCACCACTCTTCAGTGATCATTTCTCAGGTCATTAAAATGATCATTAAAGCATGATTTTAAAGTTGTCCTCATACTGCATCCTGTGGTTCCAGCATAATTTACCCTACTAGTCCCTCGGGATGGAACAGCCAGTCTCTTTCTGATTTTTCTATTGTAAATAGTATTTTTAACATACTTTCCCCTACATATCTGTGGTGTTTTGATAGAGGATTCCTGAAGACTCCAAGAAATGTGTCTTTAACACAAAATTGCAGAAATGGGTTACAGGAAGGAGTTACAGTTTTGAAGGGAGAAGGGATTCTTGCTTCATTTGTTTGCTAAAAAGGATAATTTCACGTGTGGCTGAAGTCGGGCAGATGAAGCATCTGCTGTTGACTTGTTACACATGCTTAACTGATCACTTAGGTGGAATGAGTGTGGGGTGAAAGTGTATCCATTTTCAACTAGTAAATAGAGATCACCAGCTTCCCAGCTTCTTGTCTCCATACATCATTCCAAAATGGAAGCCAGGCTGGCCCTTCTGTGCATGATGATGTTCAGTTCCCATTATCTACTTTAAAAATGCATCATACAGCCCCTCAATGACTTTGCTGAAGGAAGAGCTAAATCCAAGAATTAATCGTTCTTCAAAGAGAGGTGTGCCTGAGGCTGAAGTGACTCCTGCATCCTCTCCCAGCTTCCGTCGTTCTGTTTGTATTTCAGATGACTGCAGTTTGGAGAAGTGCTTTCCTGGAGAAACCCACGGAGGGACCACAACTCCCTCTAGTGGACAACAGCGCTAGGCAAACAGGCAGACTCTTCCCCTGCAAGGTTCAGAAGCCAAGAACTGGTGTCCTTAAATGCCCTCCTGAAATAATGGAAGTTGTGTTTCTGAAGGAGACTCTTCCCACTCCACAGAAGCTTTTGTCTTTAACAGGCCGTCTGTGTCTACTGCTGCCACAAGACAAGACATCAGGGGATGTTTTTTTCCTCCTTCAGGGCCACATCCCAGCCTCTTTTTTTCCTCTTAATTAATTCAGCAAGCTACTGGGTTATGGTGCTTCTTTTTCACCAGCGCTAGAAACTTATGTACAGATTCACTTATGCTGTGCCATGAGCTAGAGGCATTGCTAATATGAACAGAGCCCAGAATAAAGCAGCTGGGAACCGGAGAATATTCAGATAAACTACTGGAAAATGTCATAAAATCACTTTCTTTGGCTTTCCTGTAAATGTAAAATTTTAGGAACACTGAGAAAAACAGAAGAGAATATTACAAGAGTTACTGGCAAATCACTTATAAATAAGGTTATATCCAAAGCCTCTATGATTTTTTTTCCCCCAGAGTTCAGCCAGTTACCTCAGATAGCCACACTGCTATTTTAAGAATAAATTGAGAAGCTTTCATAAATGAATTGTCTAAATCCTTTATTGATCTCTTCATGAGCTTATAAAGAAATCTAGCTACAGCCAGATGAGGTGACCTGGTTCCTGGCAGAGAACCCACCTACATTAACTTCTTTCCTCCTTCCCTGCATCCTACCTACCTACCTACCTACCAACGGCAAACTGCTTGAAAGCTCTGGGTCTAGATTTTCTCACTTGAAAAATTAGAGGATTGAATTACCTGAGCTGTAAGCAGCTCTGCCAGTTATAATCGGCATGAAAAATAGCACTTAGCCTCTTCTTAGCGAGCAACCCCCCACCATTACTGTTGGCTTGTGATCTAAGGTGACTTCCAACAACAGAGCAGGAAACATTTCCTTTTTCTAATTCCAGGCTCACATGTCCCCTCGATATTCCTCTGCTGTTAGGACCAGGGCATCTGAGCATCTCAGTCTGTGCTTGCTGACAAACAGGCAGCCTTCCAGGACTCAGTGTGAAGTTGCAGCAGGTGAAGAAAAATGTCCACCATTTCAAGGGAATCTCAAGGCTGACACTGCTGTACTAGAATTCTTTGCCTTTTTATTTAAGCCGAGATCAGCGCGAACACTATAGCTTTGACCTGTGCAAATACTATAAGCACTTCAGCCCAGAAACAGTTTTACCTCTTTTATTAGATTGGGCTTTCGGTTTGTGTTTGAAGAGGAGCTATTTATGGGCTTGCAAATAAAGCACTGGAGGAAAGGAATTTAAAGGATGTCCTTGAGCGAATTTAGGGGGTTTTATTTCAGGAGGCTAAGCTGCATGTTAACCCTTCATCTCTTGGTGCGCACCACCTCCACCCCACTCCCAGGGGTGCCTGGGAGAGATGAGTGGTCAGGCGGCCTTGAGAAAGTCACTTCCTCGGTGGGCTGGCTCATGCCCTGGAAAAACAGAGGGCTGATGGTGACCTCCCGACCACCAGGAAGGAAAAGAAGTTCAAGATGCTAAAGTCTGCTGTTCGGGGAGGTGGGGCCCGCTGGCTATGACTTGGTTATTTGGCTCATTTGTTACTGGGTGTTTTCAGACCTTAGTCATGGCTATCCTGTCAAAAGAATGCATGAACTTGAAAACAAGAATAATAAAGTAGCCTATTACTCCTTTGGTGTGCCCACTGGAAAGTAAGACTATAGCTTAGAGTTTATAAAATCAGTTTGTTAAACAAAAGTGCAATTAGCCAGGGCGGAGTCATTGTGAACACCTGTAGGCCACCCTCTGCCTCTTTAGGGGTAAACAATGGCGTTGTGATTTCACCATGTCATTTTAGCTTCAGTCTTTTCTTCTGCTATCTACAGCTTAGTCATTTAACATTTCTTACCTCTGGGTTAGGGAAAGTAAGAAAAGAAATCTTTTACTTGATCACTTGGTTACCTTTTTAAAAGTGTGACAGGGGAGGCAGCTTAATCTCCTGTTTGAACAGGGCAGGACTGCAATTCCCAACATACTTGCCCGTGCGTGATGTTACTAGAGGCTACTCCCAAAAAAGGGTTTGTGCTCGAATGAATTTAGTTAGCATTTCTCAGAGTGAATAAAGTCATTCCTGTTCTCACCAGAACCTCGGCTGACCCTGCCGCTGTGTCATCCTGTGACTGGTGATAGAAGGAATGAGAGCATCCTCATGCCCCCTGGCACTTCGACTTGGTTGGAGAAAAGTGGCCAGCCAGTTGCTAGGGAGTATGTGTCTCCTGATCAAATGACTGGATTCCAGTATTGAAAAATGGCTGCATTGAGAGTTGCAAGCACCCCATTATGTGCTATCCCCTGCGCTCTCCCAGGCTGCCTGGTATATCCTCTGCTGCTGCCAAGTAGCACTAGACAAGTGAGCCCTGTCCTGGGCTCCGTGTTTAAGAAGACCCTGCTCTGGCTCTCCTCCAGAGGACTCTCCCCAGAGGGCAATGGAGCTCTGCCCGCCCAGAGCCCATGGCCCATCTTCTTTCTAGACCGATGGCTCTCAGAATGTGGTTTCCAAAAAAAGCATCACATCATCTAGGAATTTGTTAGAAATGCAGATTCTTGGGCCCCAGTCAGAACGACTCAATCAGAAACTCTGAAGGAATTCAGTGTTTTCACAGCCCTCTTGGTTGATCCTGCCTGCTCAAATTTGAGAATTGCTGTTCTGATCTAGACCAGGCTCTGGGGTCTGATGGGGTCTAATACCCCCTCTGATGGCTCTGGGCCCCCCTCCAGGGCTTACTCAGGCTTCTTTCCTGGGTTTGAGGACAGGTGTGCCTCCAGTGGCCAAAAGCAGACCTTGGAGGAAGGTTGGGAGGCAGAGCTTGAATTTGGTGTGCTGGGCTGTTCACAGTTGTACCTCAAGTATCTAAGCCATTGTGAAAGTACATTTTTCAAAATACTAGGATAAAACATACCTTATGTAACAGTCTGTTGGTTTGATTCATAACTTTTAAATATTTAGATGGATAGTAGACAGGCCTCCAGTTTTACTCTTATCCTGGACTCTGCAAATATTAGGGGTCGTCCTGCTGCTAAAAGTCCATTCTTTAATTTACCTGTTCATTCATTCATTCATTCATTCCTATATGAGCTTATTTAAAGTCTTACTCTTTATTGATATTCTCTCTTTGATGTGACATCTTCATACCTTTCTTCACTTTTTAAATTATAGTTTCCTTTTGTTCTTTGAACAGACTTGTAACAGCTACTTGGAAGTCTCTTTCTGTTAATTCTACCATCTGTTTGCTCTCACAGGCTCTTTCTGTTGCCTGCCCTGGATCTGGGTCATACTTTCCTGTTTCTTTGCATGTCTTAGAACTTTTTTGTTAGAAACTGGATATATTGTAGCAACTCTGGTACTTCCCTTCCTCCCCTGGCCCAGCGCTTGCTGTTATTTGCCTGTTTCATTTTTTAGTGATTGGCTGGATTGCTTTAGTGAAGTTTCTTGAACCCCCTCCTCCCCCGACCCCACTTTCCACACACAGTGTGGAGCCCCTGACGTTGCTCTGGAGGGAAGCGCAGCATCGGGGGTACCCAGTTGCCCTGAGATGACATGGGCCGGGCAGAGCTTTAGTCTTCTTTTTCCCTGACCATGTCCCCCCGTTAGGCGCCACTACTGTGGGCTGAGTAATCGCTCTATCATTTCCCATAATACCCTAGAGGCATAAATTGCTCTATAGACAAAGCCTATCAGATTCAGGTTCCCTTGAAGGAAAATTTCCTGAGGTCCCTGGTATTTGTTCTGACCCCAGGACAGGTCCACCTAGCCACCTCCATCCTCAACTCTTTTTGGAGAAATTAGCCAGCCTCCTCCCAATTACTCCGCCCTCACACACAGTGTCCACTGTCCTAGAAAGCTCTTAGGCTTGAATTTCTCTACACTTTGCTGCAAATGAAACCAATTCCTCTGGGAAGACATGAGGAGCTATCAGTTTTAGGATCTGTTTCTCCCTCCAGACAAAATTTCTGAGCCAGGGCTCTGGAGCTGGGAGCAGAGACAATGGCACCCTTTCCTCTGAGTGACACCCCCATTTTAGGAGTTGAGCACTTGGTGAAGAGGGGACAGTAGCCTGAGGTCTTCTCAGCTGACCACTCCTGGCTTTATAAGCCGGACCAAGAGTGATGGGGGCCCCAGTACGGCACCCGTGGTAAAGCTACCTTCTACCAGTGGGGGCTTAGGGAACCCCCACCACTCTACCACACTTGCTTACAACTTAGCCACCTCAACTGGGAGTTTTAGCCTGGATGAAAAATGCTGATGTACTGCTTCTGGGAAGAGAGCCCTCCAACTGGGAGCCTTCCCAGAGGAGCCCTGTGATCTTGGCTTCACTAGCCTGGAGGGGCATCTTTGTCTCACCAAACCCTGAGGGCCAGGAAGCAAATGGCTCAAATACCAGGGACTTCCTTTTCTTACTGAATTTTCATAGATTTTCTTGCTTACATGTTTTCCCCTTTACTATTTGCCCTTCAGACCAGTTCTAGGGGTTGTACATGGCTATTTTAGAGTTTCATGCTCTACCGACTGAGCTAGCCTGGCGCCGTACGTGGCTCTTTTAAAAAATAATTTCCACCGATTTCATTGGGAAATAAGTCTTCAGAGGTGCTCATGCTGTCTTGCTGGACAATGACCTTCACTTAAATTTATTTGGACACTTCATATTTAAAATCTTTTACAGCACCTTTTTGAGATTGTTTCTGAGTCAAATTTATGAGTGATAAAGTAATTAGCTCATGGTAACACTTCATATATAATGGAAATGGGCTTCAAATCACAACCATATTTTTAGAGTCAAACTAGCCCTCTGATTTATCAGTCTGGTAACTTTGTGCTGTGTATTAGTTTGAATGAAGAAAACTTTAAACACCAAAAGAGAAAAAAAAGGGGGGGGGGAATAATTCACTTCATATATTGAATTAAAGTTCCCATCAAATTCCAAAATAAACTTAACATTAAATTAAATTAAATTAAATTAAATTAAATTAAATTAAATTAAATGAAAAAGTTATTTGGACATTCTATTGAGCACCTATGTGCCAGGTGCTACACTACACGCTGGTAGTACAGCAGGGAACAAAAGGGACCACAGACTTTGAGTTTGTCATCTAAACTCAGGTGCGTGGCATATAGAGGAAACTCAATAAACATCTATCCAATAAATGAATGGCTGCCAAATAAGAGTGTTTTTTTTTTTCTTTGATTTTTGTCTTGTTTTGTTTTTTGTTCGTTTTTTACAGGAGGTCTGGGGCATTCCTGGAACATCTTGCTAGCTGAGTTGGTGGACATTCAGAGGCACTCGGATAGGCACGTTATGAGGACAGTAGCCTTGTTCTGTCACAGCATTTGCACAATATTTGTCTAACTTTATGAAAGGAGGACAGGTGGCAGTTGCCATCAAGATTCTCTGTTATTTTTTTTCCTCTGTCTTTGGGGACCTTCACAAAGGGTTAAATGTGGTAAACATGGTCACAGGCTCAGTAACCACGAGGGCATCTTCTTGGCATGGTCCTGGCAGGAAAACCCTACCTGGGGTTGTGCAGCCTCAGAAGTCTGTCCTCATTTCCTTGTCATCCTCTAATTCACATTTTCTTCCAGCCTCTGACTATGTCCTTTTCAATGACCCATGATGCCACTGCTTCCTAATTCTCATGGTTCTCTTAGGGAAACATGACAGAAATGCTGGAGCTGAACTGTGGTATGAAAAAAGTGAGGCGTTCAGTCCCAGAAGGACGTCACTGCCACAGCTCTGACCCTAGCACTTCATGAGTGGAGGGGACAGTCTGATCAGCTGTCCAGGTGGCTTGTGTTTAGCAGGGTGAGGCTGAGCACACATTAGAATTACAGGGAAGCTTTGTCAAAACACATGTTTTGTGTGGGTTGAAAAAGCTCTCCCCTGAAACACAGATTTAACTTCAGGAAACTAACTGATGTCCCTAGAAACAGATCAAGGCTATGATTTCAGTGAATTCCCAAACAAGCATGTCCTGTCTCCAGCTCACTGTGTCTCTGTTTCTGCTCTGAACTGAGGTGCAGCTAGACCCAGTGATAAGTAGGTTATTTCAGTGCCCATGAGAAGTGCTAAATAAGCAAACCTGGAGGATGACATCCTTCATGCACAAATTGGGGCGATGAGTCCCTTCCTGGGACTTGAGAAAGCCAGGCTAGGGGAGGCTGGATTGGCTCCTGAGCAAACTTTCCCCAGAAGGACCAGGGTGATCTCCTGTTCATATGACTTTGTTTTTACATAAAAACAGTTCTTCAAATGTATAGTGATATGTAATTTTATTTTTTGACTTTTCTAAGAATATAGACTTAAGTCAAAGAAGCTACTTTGTCATTCAGATACTCATTTAATTAATTCACTCAACAAGCACTCATTAAGGGCCAACTATAGGCCAGACACTGTACTAGGTACTAAATGAAGATGAGTAAGATACAGTCTTATCTCAGGCATTCCCATCTAATAAGGTTAATGGATCCATATGCACGTAATTACTATAGGAGAACATACAGGGAATGATAGAGGAGTCTTTGGGAATATACAAGAGATGAACTTAGTTCTGACTGGGTGAGGTGTTTCCAAGGAGGTTTCTTGGAGGAGGTGACACTTAAATTGAGTCTTTAAAGGTGAGAAGGAATCAATCAGAGAATAGAGGGTTGGGTAAGGAATTAGGGGCATAAGGTCAACCTATGCACAGACACAGAGGTGAGACGGATCATAGGGCGTTCAGAGAACTATAAGAGCTGGGTGAGTTAGATCATTAAGAGCAAGATGAGGGACAAGAAATAGACGGTGCTATCCTGGACAGCCTTTCCATGGCTCATTAAGGAGCTTGAACCTTTCTGTCTAGGCAAAGAGGAGCTCTTGGAGCATTTTATACAGTGAGGGGGCATGGTCTGATTGTTGGCTTTGGGAAGAATGGATGGGGGAATTGAGGACAATATTTAAGGCAGAGAAACGAGAAGGCTGTTAATTAATAAATGGATAGGAAGGGTTAGATTTGAGAAACAGTTTGGGGTTATAGTCTGTAAGAATTGGAGATTGATTGCATGTAGGAGTGTAGGGGAGGGAGTAATCATTGATGGTCAAACCAAGGGTCCCATTGTCTGCCTCACCTTAAGAGTGCTGTGATAAGGTACCTGTGCCCCTTCTTACTGCCCCAAATAGCATGGATTGCAAATCACAGTGCCTAGAAATGTATCTTTTTATGTCTTCATGTCTTAAAGATTCTTCCCCCCCCCCAAGAACCCCATAATAAAATGTAAAACTGAATAAGAGGCAAATATCTTTAAAACTTGCTAATGTGTTAGTTGATAAAAAATTGTTCAAATTGTTGAACTGAGATCTTTACAATTATGATTGGATTACATAAGGGTATAATTTGGGGACATTTTTCTTCCTCTGGGGACTTTTCACACCTGAACCTTGTAACAGATCTTTTTTGGTGCTTTTTTTGAGGGGATCAGATGAAGATGGAAAAGCAAAGGTATGTTGCCCTTAGCAATGTGACATGAGCTATCATAGCACCACTGGGCAAAAAGAGCAACTTAAAGGACACAGACCTGTAGCAGAAGGTCCACCCACTCTGGCTCCAACTAGCATGCAGTGGGTCAGCATTTCAAGACTGGAATAGAAATCTTCCTTAAGTGTAGGGTAAATTAATTAATCCAATAAATGTTCTCTAAGCACCTTCTATGTACAGTACAAAGACAAACTCGGTCTTTGTTCTCCAGAGACTGCATTCTAGTTGGAGGCCTCAGAGAGAGACAGAGAGAGAGAGACAGAAGGAGAAAGAGGAGGGAAGAATTTCAGGTAGTACAAAATGCTGTGAAGAATGTAAACCAAGATAAATGAGTAGAGGACTGGTGAGTGACTGCTGGGGCCGAGCTGGTCTGGAGAGGGTACACTGCTCACACAGTATGATTTTAGCACCCTAGGTTTCCAGGAGCATTGCTGACATCTGAAGTGGATCATATTTTAACAACCACCTCCTCTATATAACAAAACTGTTTTCAGTAATAATTGTAAAAGCAAAAGAAGAATGCCATCCAGAAAAGAAACATAGTAGAATTTCCCTCTTCTTGAAATTTGTTTATATCTTCAGACCAATAAAACAAAACAAAAAAGCCTAAAAAAAAGTATTACAGTACAAAAAAGGGGGGAAAAGCACAACTATTCAATAGATTTTATATCTACCTATCAGTTCAAAGTATAGTGCTTTGGCTACAGTCTGATATATATAGCAATATTTTATGTAAGTGATTTTCCAGTACGAAGTAAACAAATATTATATCATTTCACAATATATGCACATATTGAAACATTATGTTGTATACCTGAAACTAATGTTACAAGTCAACTATATCTCAAGAAAAAAAGTATTATTAAAATTAATTAAAATATTTCATGTATACAAATGTCCATCAACAGATGACTGGATAGAGAAGATGTGGTACATATAGACAATGGAATACTACTCAGCCATAAAAAAGAATAAAATAATGCCATTTGTAGCAACATAGATGGACCTGAATATCATCATTTCTAGTGAAGTGGGCTGGAAAGAGAAAGAAAAATGCCATATGATATCACTTGTATGTGGAATCTAATAATAATAATAATAATGACACAAATGAACTACTTATTATTTATAACTTAGATGATTGACTTCTTGAATACGGGTAAGAACATTTGACTGTCCTTTATGATTGGATTACCACATTCTGTTGATTCTTGTTTTGTAGTTGGCTTTATTCCTTTGATAACTGTAAGTTTAAAAAGCTAAAGCTCTAATCTGTTCTTAGAAACAATGATCAGTATGTACATGCAAACAAAAAAAATGTGCAGAATATTGTATATATGTATTTACATGCAATATAATGTATATGTGCAAACTGTAATAACTCTACCTAATAAAACTGAAAAAGGAAAAAAATATTTCATGTATAAATTAAAATTTACATCTTCCAAAAAAAGATCACTCATAGTTCTCACTGTGTTGCTGTTTTAAAATTTAAGTATTAAATTAAAAAAAAAAATCCCTTCAAGTGGTCCCACAGAGTGACAGGATTGAAATTCAAATCTGCCTTTACAATCATTGTGCTATCAGTGTTTATTTAGAACTCCCTGTTTAAATGCAAGAACATGTAAAACATTGGAGATTGCAGACAGGAGCTTCACCCAAAATAAACACTAGAGATTATGAACTGGGCAAAATGTACTCTCTGAAGGAACACGAGTCACAGAGAGGGCAGGTGCTGGGGGCTATATAATTGAGATTTCCACAAGTTAAATTCCAAATAGAATATAATGTGTATAAAAGAATAAGAAAATGTGATCATTTGACACTCATATATATTATTAATACTCAACAACAAACTGCAACAATTGCTTACAATTGAGACCGGATGAAGATTCTGGGGAGAAGGAAAGAGGTATTTTATCAATGACATTGTTTAAAATTGCTGGTGAAGGTGATAATAAAAGTAAACCCATTTTGGTCAGATTTCTTATTGCTTTTAAATTCTCTACAGACCTGGTGCCGCCTTATTGCCTGTACCCTGGGCTTGAGGGCTCCCATTGTTCTTCTGCCCTGATTGGCCACTGCATTGTCCCCACACCCTTCTCTCTCCCAATTACCTGGTGTTAAAGTTTTTCCAGGTCCTTTCACTAGGTTGGTGAAAGGCTTTTGGGATGCAAATATCCTGGAGTAGCATTGCTTGGTCCTCATGATCATTTTCACTTGAATCTGGGTTTATCAGAGCCTATCCTGGGAGTTCCATCATTCATTCTTCCCTTCATTTATTCAGCATGTTTAATCATCCCACAATACGGGCCAATGATTGGCTGGGCTGTGTCCTAAGGGAAGGTGCAGTCTGGTGAGAGAGAGGGACACTGACATTCAGCGCGATCAGATCGGGGCTCTGTGAGGGCTGATGGAGGGGGTGCTAATGGTGCAGAAACACCCCCAGGGAAGGCGGGAGCTGAGGCCACTGAGCGGCATCCTTAGAGTGTGTGTTTGCAGCCAGACACACGGTGACTGCTGGCTGTGCCTCACTGCAGAGGTGGCTTCTGCAGGAGCTGAATATGAAAAGACTCATTTCCGCTGCTGTGGGAGACAATGAAGAGGAAAGTGTCTCATCAGTGTGGGAAGGAGGGACCGAGAGATGGTATGATTCTCTGGAGGAAAGGCAGGACCACCTCTTCCTGGCCGAACACCCCCAGCCTGCCTAATACCGTGACTCTCTTCAGCCTCCTCTTTCCTGAGGGAGGCTTTGCTCAGAGACGTGGCACAAACCTTTCACACAAATTTCCCGTTAATTAACACACTGCTTCCTCTGCGTAGACAGCTGGCGAGAGTTTTCATGATCTGAGGTAACTGAGCTCCTGCCAAACTGCCTATCTTGTGCCTGTTTTGCATAATGTGCCTTGTCTGAGGTTGGACTTGGGTAGAGCGACTGGTTCTGGGATGCCCTCCCCCAGGAGCGGATTTTCTAAGCTGTGGTATGTGACTGGTTGCTTTCAGGGAGTCTGAACAAACTGGTTCCTGGCAAGGTTGGAGCTGGAGTGAGGCAAGCTTGCCTTGTTTTATGAATCCTGGAGCTGTTTTTTGGGGGGCGGTCAGGGGGAGATACAGAGGAAATGCGTTGAAATCAGAAAAGCCTTGAGATTCCTGTGACCAGTCATTTCAGGTCAGTGCTGGGCTGGACTCTGTGACCAGGAGCTTGGCCAAGAGAGAGTGAGCCAGGCTCATTAGCATCTGAAAGCAGGGGCAGGGGCTCAGCAGAAGCCTGGCTCCCCACCGCTTCAAGAGTTTGAGGAGAGAAGCAGAGAAACACTGTCAGACCTGCTCCCTCCTCCTCCTCAACATAAAAGCACAAGGGCGCCACCTACTTGATAAAGGCCGGTTGAAGGGGGTGATGTGGTTGAAGTGAAGAGGGGCACATTTTCTGGGCCTCAGTTTCCTCCTCTGAAATATGGGTTCGTCTTTTGGACCTGTAAGGTCTCTCTTTGTGTGCTGAGCCTGAAAGTTCAGTCCGGCCCTGGGGTGGCGGGTGGGAGGAGCTCGTGGGTGAAAGAATGGGCTCGAGTCCAGGGATGTCTCATCACCTCGTGTTCTGATGAGCAGAGGAGCTCTGAGGGGACATGATTGTCGTTTTGTTCGTGAAGGGCTTATTCTCACATTGAGGTGGTCACATATTAGGGCTTTAAAAAGAACAATGATCTCAAGGAGTTCTAACTGTGAAAACAAGACACGTACTGATGACAAATGGAAAACCATTCAAGACTGAAAAGCAGCTTCCATCTGAGCCCTCACAGGGAAGCTTCGGGTGAAGGAGTGTCAGCTGAGTGTGCAGAGGGGCAGGTGCTCGGAGTTCACAGGGGGACTGATGACAGCGTGCTGGCTCACGGCTCAGGAAGCAGCCACCAGGTGACACTTCCAGGGCTCTTTGGGGGAAAACAGAAGTGGCAGGTTGGGAAACTGGATGAATCAGGCCAAGGTCATGGGAGCCATGTCTTCTAACAAGGATTTAAAAAAGTGTTCCTCAGGAAACTCTTAATTCAAAAAGATATATTCACCCCAGTGTTCACAGCAGCACTGTTTACAGTAGCCAAGACATGGAAGCAGCCTAAATGACCATCAACAGACGACTGGATAAAGAAGATGTGGTATAAATATATACAATGGAATACTACCCAGCCATAAAAACAAATGAAATCATGCCATTTGCAGCCATATGGATAGACCTGGAGATGACCATCCTAAGTGAAGTAAGTCAGAAAGAGAAAGACAAATACTATATAATATCACTTATATGCAGAATCTCAAATATGACACAAGGGAACTTATTTACAAAACAGAAACAGACTCACAGACATAGAAAACAGACTTATGGCTACCAAAGGGGAAAGTGGATGGGGGAGGGATAAATTAGGAGTTTGGGATTAGCAGATAGAAACTGTTATATATAAAATAGATAGATATAGCACAGGGAAATATACGCAATATCCTGTAATAAACCATAATGGAAAAGAATATGAAAAAGAATATATATACGTATAACTGAATACTTTGCTGTACAGCAGAAATGAATACAATATTGTAAATCAACTATACTTCAATAATTTGAAAAAAAACAGAGCATTCCTCGGCCAAACACTGGGTCCTTTATCTCAGACAGCTAGGAGGGCCTTCGGGCCCAGGGCAGAGGTGAGAGAATGCAGAGAGTCTGTCAGGATTGGCTCTTGTGATGAATGGAATGAAACTGCAAGAATTGCCACATCTGTGCCAACCTCCCGGCCCTACACACCTGCTCACAGGCCAGTGCTCCCATCCCCCACAGCGCTGTCTGCACTGGCTCATTAAGGGGCCCCTGCTTCACTCAATCCAGCCCATGTCAAAGGATCCTGTTGTGGAAAGTGCATCTGGGTTCCTCTGGGGCTGAACAAGTCAGGACCTAAAATTGTTCCCTCATCTCTGCAGGGACACTAGAGTCATGTCTTATCTCTGCTTCCCTCTGGATATCTGACCCTTTCTGTCCTTCTTCCATAGCCAGACATTCTCTGTTTGTCAAGGTGCATCTGGTTGGAAACCAGCTCTCTTAGTCTCTCAACTGCACTGTCTGGGATGAGCCTCTCTGGGTTACGATTCTAATTCTCCAGGCAAAGCATCTCTTAGCTCATCCGGGGTCCCATATCTAGCTCCAGTCCCATGAGCTGTGGACAGAGGACACCCTGTCCCTTCCCCGGGGCCTGTGGGCAACAGCCAGTTTCCAGAGAAGGGAGTGTGGACAGAGCCTTTTCTCCAAGAAGCAAGATCAGAGCCGGTCTCATCTTCTTAATTAGCCACAGGCAGAACAGTCTCCTCTCTGATTAAACTGTCAGAGATGAATTTCCGAGGCCAAGAACCCTGTCCTATAGTCTTTTTTCTGCAGTCCCATGGCCTAAGACCAGACCTGAAACGTGAACTGTGGAACATCTTAGATATTCTATCAACTTTGTTAATAGAGGCAGGGAATGAACGGTCACTTGGGGTCGTCTGGCTAAGGAAGAGAGCAAGGAAGTCAGCAAAGAAGGTAACGCGTGTTTGGGCTTTATTCCTGATGCTGTGTTCCCAGCCCTGGAGGAGATCAAAATCCTCCGGCTTGAGAGCTGAGTGGCATTTGCTGTGATGTTCCTTTTCTTTACATACATTTCCTATTAATTAACACAATTCTTCCTCGGTGCATGAGCTGCCAGGGACCTGCAGAATCAGAGCACTTTGAATATTGCCATACTGTGCATCTCACGCTGACTTGGCGTGATGCTCCGCGTATCAATGCTGGCCATCCCCGAGGAAGTGACACCTGGCTTCTGCTTTGACAGGAATCTCTCCACTTTTGCTGCTCTTTCCACATCATGGAGTTTACAGTCAATCTTTCCCAAAGTTCAGGACCAATTTGCACTCCTGAATAAGCTTGTCACACAGGGAAGGAGTTATCCTTTGAAGAAGAGTCCTGTCATGTTCAGCCCTTGGATTGGGTGGGTGGGGGAAAGTGTTAACCGCTAAGCATTTAATAGAAACTCCATTTCTGTTGATTTCTGTTTCCAATAACCTCCCCCTGCCCAAATTTATCAGAGTCTCCATTTACAGAAAGCCATCTTGTCCTTGTAATCGAGTCAGCATTGGTGCTTGGCCTCAGTCTAGCCTGAGTACCCTGGGTCCTCCCTCTCACCCTTTTGGGGAGCAGTTCTCCCCAGCTTCACAGATCTGTTTTGCTCTGAGTGAAAATCCATAGTCTTAGGCATGACGCCTAAGATTTCACACTATTAAAGTCTGGATTGCATGGAGGGGGAGGTTAGTGACTGGGTAGATTGCAAATCCAGCATTCTGTTCCTTTTCTAAAAATCAAACAAGTCTAAACTTAAAGATGTTGTCCTCGTTCATAGTCCTTTCGAAATAAAGTATGTTGGGAAGGGTTCATACAGGACACTCAGTTCACCTTTCTGGAGAATGTCATGGTTTGGGGCATTTAAGGAAGGTGAGGTCATGGTCAGATGCTGAGATTTGCAGGGGCTGAGAGGGGAGGCACCCTGTGACTTTTGAGTGCATTTGGCTTCTATCGCAAACACATTTTTAAAATCTCCTTTTAAAAAACATAAATTTTCATATTTATAATCTATCATGAAATACAAGATAGTGCTTTTTTGGATGTGTTGCGGATGTTTTAAAGTTGTCAGAGTTCTCATAATTGTTGGCTGCACAAATCTGCCCGGACATGTATTTTTTATTAAGACATAATCTCACCCATCATCCATTCATGACACATTACTGACTCTGCTCCCTCTGTTAGCAGCTGGGAAAAGAGATGGAAAGTTGAATTGGAAACAAATTTATATGCTCATTTAGCTCAGTTAATTACCTGCTGAAATAATGCCCCCAATGCTTAATGGGTGCCCCTCTTGATAGATAAGGCAGATGCCCGAGAGGAGGTGGCGGCTCAAAAAGACACCTGGCTTATGATAATGTTTGTCAAAACACAGGAAAAAGCAGGTTGGGATATTCTATCTGCCAACAAACTAGATCCTGCCAAGCCTGGAGGCAGTTGACTGACAGCCTGTTAAAACTGAGGCTGGTTACATAATAATAGGACCATTTTGTATTCTTGATAATGCTAATGCATGCAAATTTACCGGTAATAGATTCTCTTAGAATGCCCTGGACACGAGGGCGGACTGTGAATACTAGTGAAGCTGGAGAACCTTGGAATGGAATCTGAAGCTCTTTGAGCGACTGTACAGGATGCATACATATGATTTTTTAAAAAAATTTTAAATTATCCATGCTGTGCTTTCAATTCTATTAATTGACAGTACCACTGTCAACTTTCTGAGGCCACCTCTCGTTTGCACTGTTTTATTTTGTTTTGTTTTCTAATGAAGAGTTCATGTAAATAATAGAGTATACACTTTTGGTCTTTTAAAAGTCTGCCTGAAGTTGATTCCGAGCATCTGCATTTTCTTTTCCTCAGTTTTTCCAAACTTCCTGAAGTTCATTCTACTAAGTCAAAAACATTTACCTTCCTAAGATTGCTGGGAAGTCTGCTGAAGTATTGTCCTTCCCAGTTTGGAGAGGGGATCTTGGGGTGCAGAGAAGTTGTGACTTCCACCCAGTTGGCATTGGAGCAACAGGTGGACTCTGCTGCTCTGATTTCTAGTGAATGCACTTTTTATATCCCCCTTGCTAGGTCACGCCTCAGTGATGCCTTAATTAGGCCAGAGGGACTTGGGGCATACAGATGGAGTCATGAGTTGGAGCAGGAGACGGGATCTAGGTGTCTGTTTCAGATGGTCAGGGAGGGGCTGAGCTCAGCTCCACTGCACCACGCAGAGCTGGCTGTTACCCTTTCTTCCGGTTCTTTCTTTTCCTCCATCACCAGACATTCAGAAATTCCTGATGAAAGAGAGTTCCATCTTTTCTGGCCAGTTGCTGCTCTTCGAATATGATAGGATGTTAGAATTGACGGTTACCTCAGAGGACAGCTAGCTCTAAACTTTTCAATTTGTGGAAATTTTATGAGTAATTAACCCCAGAGGGTTTAAGCAATTTGCCTGGAGAGGCTATGACTCTTATACCTAGTTAGTAGCAGTGCCTAGGCTGCTACACATGTCTTGATTTTTCATCTTTGTCTCCTAGTGATAGTTACTGTTACTGCTGGCTTCAGTTGAGCACCTACTATGTGTCAAGCACTACACATGCTTTTGGTCCCCACCACAATTCCCAAAATGGGTCACAATTATCCTCAGGGCCAGTGAATTAAAAACTACTCATCCACATCAGGATTTTTACAAATTATTGTAAAAGAGAGCAGACAAATAGTAATTTACACGCCTAGCACACAACAACAAGAACAACAATAATAATAGCTAACACATGGCACTTGTGAGTGTCAGGTTCTGGCCTAAGGGCTTTATACATGTTAACTCATTGAGTCCTCTGGGCAACCCTATTAGGTGGTTACTATTATCCTTGATTTACAGATTAGAAAACCAAAGCACAGAGAGATGAAGTAATTTGCCTGAGGTCACAGAGCTGATAACTGACAAAGATGAGATTTGATTCCGGGGCTGTCTGGCATCAGAGCCCATGCGTCTTAACAACCATACCCCCTCAAGGAATCATTATATGTTGATCATTATCAACTATAAATTACGAGTGACATCTGACTGACTCTCAGCCCAGAAACCAAGGGCCAATGTGTCAGTCCACAGGGAAGCCTGAGGGTCAGCCCTGGAGGTCTGAGCCAGCTCTGCAGCTTCACCTCCAGCCCCCTCACTAGCACATGGACCAGGACACGGGAAGGAAGCCCCAGTCCATCGTCAGAGAGGTTCCACTTTGTTCTCGGAGAAACCAGTGAGAAATCAAAAGCTCAGTGTCCACAGAGGTTGTGCCTATTACCCTGACCCAGAGACAACTTAAGGAGGTTTAATAAAGGGGTAGTAAGTTTCCTTGAAAGTTCAGTATGGCTTCTGCCTGAAAAGCATCTTATCCTTCCCCGCAGTGTCTGGCAGACGTGAAGCCACGTGGCCTCTGGTACAGCCAGTTCGGTAAGCCCATTTGCACCGGGGAGGGGAGAAGGCACATTTCTAACCAGTCTTCCCATCGCCTTTCAGGATCTTGCCTTCTAGGTGGTGCTGGCTCTCTGCAGCCACGGTACAAACCTTCACCACAAGGGGGCACCTAGACATCACAGACTGCTCCCTGGAATGGGGCCCTATGGGGACAAGAGCAGCGTTCTCTGACAGGTTGGATTCCTGGTTATAAGCTTGAGCTTATGGTTATAGCTCTGCTAAGCATAAAATTTGGGGGAAATGCTTCTATAAGATTAAATGAGGTCAGCTAAAGTTATTCCAAGAGGCTCAGCAACTCTGGTAGCCACCTCATTAACACTCCCTGCCGCCACCTAGCAGTCCCCTCCAAGCCCCAACCCCAGAATCCACTTATATGGGCAGCTCTCTAAGCAGAAGGTGGGGTGGGAGGAGTTGGGGGTCCTGACACACACACCCTCCCTGTGTTGACTGGATCACTGGTGGGGACAGCCATGTTGGCAGCGGGCATCATTCTTGGGATCACTCACTCCATGTGGCTTTACAGATGTTTGGTGAATAATCAGTTGGCTAGCTTTTCCTTTTTTTCTCTCATATATTTGTCCATGTCCTTTCCTGTTCCAGCAAAAACAATGACAGTAAACCCAAGGCACCAGCCCTAGGAGGAAACCAGCAGGAATGCTAAGCAGAGCTGGAACCAGGGCAAGGCAAGTGATGCATCCAGGCTGCCCTTTGCTTGCACAGCCTGAGAGCTAATGCCCCCTTTCATTTTGTGCCCCAGGCAGCTCTCTTGCCTCCCCTCAGTCCCAGCCCAGAACTGCCACTGCAGGAGGTAGCCAGCAGCCCTGCAAAACAGCCAGCTATTTATTTGCTGCTGGTCTTAAGCCCTAATCCCACTTTCTTCACCGCCACCCTCCTAAACCCGTATCTTTTCTTGCTCTTTCCTGTTAAGGATTACTGAGGACTTCCTAGTCGGGGGCCTCGACAATAAAAGTTACTAACATTTATTCAGTGCTTGCCACGTGCCAGAAATGCTTCTAAATGCTTTACAAGTGTTGGGTTGCTTAACTTTCTCAACAATATTGTGATGAAGGTATTTATTTTACAGATAAGGTAACTGAGGCGCAGAGAGGTGAAGGTGCTTACTGACGACCACGGTTAGTAGATGATGGAGCCATATTTTGAATCCAAGGAGTCTTTACTCCAGAGCCTGCTCTCTTAAGCATTACATCTGCTCGAGATACTGAAAGCCTTTCAGAGATGCTAAACACAGGATTTCAAGTTTCTAGGGGCAAAAAGAGGGGCAATTTGATGTTTTCAGTTGGGAACCCTCCAAATCACAAGTGATGGCTACTTGGCAGATTGGCCAGACCTTAGAGCTACTGCCGTTGGCTTACATTTGAACAGATTGCTGTTCTTCTGAACAAACGGTGTGGCATTGTTAATACTGATTTACTACAACTCTAAAAACTGGATTTACTTGTATCTTTCTTATTCCTGTTCTGATCTGGTTCTCAATAGATGGTTGTGAACTCGAGAAGGGAGGAGTCTCTTCTTATTCATCTTTGTGTTTCCAACAGTCTCCAGCTTTTTGGCTAAGTAAGTGCTCACTAAATGTTGATCCATTAAGATTAAACCCCTTTAGTTTGTATCAGCACATCTTTTTGCCACTTTTGGGGGGGAGGTAGTTAGGTTATTTATGTATTTATTTTAATGGAAGTCCTAAGGATTGAACCCAGGACCTCATGCATGCTAAGCCCACACTCTACCACTGAGCTAAACCCACACCCCATGTATCAGCCACCTAGAATTACAAGCCATGGCAAAGGAGCACTTCTGGGACTGGCAGATGACCCTATCCTGTCTGCCACTGACCTTGTTTTCTTTTTTCCCACCTGCACACAAAAACAACATTGTTTCTTTATTCAGATTTAATGGGGGGAGGGTTGGTTCTGTTTGGTAGCTGCAACCAAGAACATACGCATTTTTTACTACATCTTTTGAATGTATATGTGCAGAATGGACTAGAAAATCTACCTTCCATTTCTAATTGCTCACCCTCAATTTAAAGAATAAACTAAATCCTATTATTCTACCTCAATCTAGTGTATCTATCATTTCAGATGCCTCCCTCTGCCATATCTGTCCTTTTCCCCCTGTATCTTTTTATGAGCATTTCAGATCATTCATTTTGTTCTTCAGCTTCTCAGCCCCACCTTTTTACAAACTTAAAATCCACCCAAATATTAAAGATCAAGACACATTCACCAAAATCTCCAATCCCAGGCATCACCAGGAGGCTGCTGTCTCTCCCAAACAAGCTGATCTCTGAGAGGCCCTAGGTTCCTAGAACACGGCAGACTCTGGCTGCAGAAAGGAAATTCAGTCATGCTCAAGAGCAGTCTGGGACCGACCCCTAGTCTGACCCAGAGCAGCTCAATTCCAAGGTTGACTCTGAGCAGGGCTGCTCCTCTCTGGATCTGGGGAGCAGGTGGACTCACCTTCTGCTCATGGTCATTCCAACCCGTATGTTCTCTGGATGGCCTCACTGTCCTCATTCCTCTGCCAATATGTTTCCAACATGTTCAAAGTAAAATTCTTAAATCACTTCCTCCACATGGCCATATCTGAGCAACCCCAAGATCTCTGAGTCTTCCTTTATTCTTTATTATTCTTTATTCTGTATCCCATCATCTTCCAAATCCTAATGTATAAGTAAGAATTTTCCAGACTTCTTCCAAATACATGGAATATCTTTAGAATCTTTTCTGAAATAAGTGGATTTGTGAGGGTTTGCAAGTCATATGTAAGCTTTCCTACGGTTATAGGTTTTAAATGAAGTTTGGCTTCTATTTATCATATTGATACTTGTAAGTCTGTTGCTTAATAAAAGCTCCCCAGCCTCTCTGTGCATGATGTTTTTCTTTCCAAAGGCACAGACCTACGTTTGCTGGTGTGGTCCTGCTGCATATGGCTGTGCTCAGGTCAGCAGTGAACATCAGCAGCCTGTGCAGGCTGAGAGTCTCCCCAGAAGGGACCCCAGAAATTTATCTACTTTTTAAGAGGCTCCGTCAGCATTCAGAAACACTATCCTACCGCAAAGGGCACCAACTCTGCTGCTCCACAAAGGCACGTCCTCCAGGCCTCCTTTTTGGGGTTCTGGGCCCTGAAAGTCTTTCTGTGCCGCACTTATGTAACCTCCCATGTTGTGCACCTGCACTGCGACCTCTGTGACTTCCCTTTACCTGCAGTGGGATTCAGGATCTAGGAATTTCCCACTATGTCCTTTTCTATGGTTTTCCTCAGCAGGCCTGGCCTGGCCTGTCGTCCAGGCTGGCTCCTTTGGCCTATCCCTTCTCTGTTGCCTAAAGGCTTTGCCTGTGGAGCTCTGCAAACAGTTCCACTGATGAAATTGAATCTGCCCAGCATGAATACTGGAGGGATGATTAAATACATGGAAGCATTTCATAAATACTGCATTGGAAAGTGATAGTTTTTCTGATCATCTCACGACAATGATTAACTTCTTTCAACAGTTCTCTATGCCTGTGAATGGCTTATCAAAACAGATTGAGAATATTTTTTATCCAAGTTCTTATTAATATTGCAATATAGTTATTTTTAGTTTGGTATGGAAACAACCCCAACTGGGAAAGGTAGCTTTAAAAAAACCCGACTGACCAAAAGCATAATCAGTTGGAAAAGAACCTTGAATTCTTTTATTCTTCTGGTGAGAGGCATGGGAAATAATAGGAAAGGAAAAGTGGGGAGCGCTACTCATCAAAAAAATGTTTTTAAAAATGTGCTGGCTTCTATTTCAGGAAGGTTTACATTGATGATGCTAACACAGACAAATGAAGGAAAAGGAAGTGTGGCTCATTCATTGGTATTTTTCAAAAAGGCTGATTGATAATATTTTCTCATATTTGAGATAGTCAAGGACAGAAAGTAATGTCACAGGATGTGAGTTACTCCCCGTGACGGTGGGGAATGCAGTTGATATATGGGACCTATTTTCTGTCTGCTATATGGTATCTCTGTGAAGGCCACCCTACACCGAGTCCCTGGTCTTTCTTCCTCTGACCCTTTCATGTGACTTTGACTCCTCATTGGTAGGGCCTTTTCCTGATTCTTTGGTGATAATCCAGTCATGCTGTACTTACACAAAGTGCTGGAAATAGGCATGTTTGGGCATGACACAGCCTTCCTCCTCCTTTGAAGGGGTGATGACCTTCTTCAGGACAGCTTTTATTAGGTCTCAGTGTTTCCATACAGGTCACCAGAGGTCTTCCTTTTACAGATTCTAGAGGGTGAGTAGGCAAGTCATTGCATTTCACGCAATGCCGCCACTTCCAATCTGGAGGCTTCTTCCAAGCCGTGGTCAGCCTTGTTTTATGTGGTTGAGGTAAGGCAGGATGTTGGGCCATGAATTGCCATAGCCTGGCTGATTCATAATTTTGCCTTTTTTTTTTTTTCTGGCTGTAAAAGTAGTCATTCTGATTGTAGAAAATACAGATAAGACATAAAGAATAAAATTAAAATCCCGCAAAATATCACTGTTATTAAATTTTGGTGTCTTTCCTTCCATGTCTTATTTTCTAAAGATAAAAATATAAATACTTGATAAAGTTTCAGTATATGTATATGTATGATTTCTATTAGAAGATGGGACCCATGTTCTACCTACAAATTCGACACAGTTTTGCATCCTGCTTCTTTTCACTTAGCCTTTTCACTCAGCATAGCCTGCTGTCTTTAAGTATGCCTCAACAATGTACTTTTTAATAGATGTACAATACTCTGCCATATATGACTACACCAAGATTTATTTAACTGCCTTCCTGCTGTCAACATTTTACTTGTTTTTATAGTTTTTACTACAACAAAGCAATGAAAAATAGCTTTCAGGCAATTATATTCTGAACCTTATTCCTTAGGGTAGAGTTTTGGAAGGATAACCACTGGGCCAAGTGGTAGGAGCACTTCTGGATGTCTTGCCCAGTTTCCTTTGAGAACAGTGGTTGCAATTTGAAAATCCCACCTGCTGTGTAGGAGAGGTCCAGTATCGCTGCAACTTCATTAGCACTGTTTGTTTGTGTATGTATGTTTGTGTGCATGTAAACATATCTCTGTAAATAGATAAAATGATATAGATAAGAAAATATGGTGTGTGTTTTTTTTTTAATTAAAATTTTTTTACCTGGCTCTATTGAAATATAATTGACATATAACTGATGGTGTCTATTTTTAAACTTGCATATTTTATAACTGGTAAGGTTGAGTACTTTTACATAGATATTTGCATGGGTCAAATGATCAGCCATTGGCCTGGATTGTGTTCATTTTCCCACCAGACTTGTAAGAATGTTAAAACAAGATTTGTATATATATATACACAATGTTCTTCTTTATAGCAGCTGATATAAAACTCGCTTTGCACATTCAGTAGTGGGTACTCTATATGTATGTTGAGACAAAATGTAAATCACAGATTTATTGTGGTATTTAAGAACTAATCAGCTCATATAAGCAAAGCACACAGTGGCAGAGGGAGAAGTATTGAGGGGACGGCCTAAAGCTGGTAAGGAAATAATGGAATTGTTGGAGGACTCGAGACTAAATCACAAGTGTGACAAGGAAATTAATAATGATTTCTTCAATTTCATTTTTATTATTCTATCCCAACGAATCCAGGTACCATCATGAAGTAGGCAGCTCCATATCCAAAACCACCTAGACAGCTCAGAGCACAGTAGTTAAAAGCATCAGTTTTGCAACATGGTTGACGTTGAGCCAGGTCTTGTCTACTTATTTCCAGGTGACTTTGGGCAAAGATTACCTAACCTCTTTTAGCCTCAATTCCATCAATGGCACAATGGGCATAATAATCCTTACTTCACCGTGTTCCTGTGCAGATGAAACAAAAGAGTTTGTGTAAGCCCTTAGCCCAGTGTCTGATACAGAATAAGAACCTGATAAACAGCAGCTGTCCCTGTTCTCACCTATGACCATAAAACGTCACCTGCCACTGGCATCTTGTACTAAGGTCCCTGTGCTGTAAGTCTGTCATTCTTGGACAGTGAAATGATGGTGAAATAACTCTAATTTCTTCTTCTCATTAATGTGAGTTTAGCCATGTGACCTGTGAGCTGGTTTGATTTACCACCCATCCCCATCATGTTTTAGTGATGTTGTCTTTCTTCCTAAATCTGGAAGACAATGAAAAGGATCCAATGAGAGAAAATAAAATGAAAAAGATCAATCTCTCAACAAGATACCTACAAGATACACCTACAAGAGTGGCTAAAATTTAAAAAGACTGACCATACCAAGTGTTGGGAAGGGGACAGAAGAAATGGCACTCACATATACTCCTGATGGTATAATCATTGTGGGAAACAATTTAGCAATTCTTAAAAAGTTAAACATAGACCCACCGTATAACACAACCATTTTACTTTTAGGCTTTTACCCAAGAAAATAGGAAATATATGTTCACACAAAGACTTGTACACAAAAGTTCAGCCAGCTCTATGGGTAGTAGCCTAAAACTAGACACAACCCAAATGTCCATCAACAGATGAGCCAGTAAACAGATTTCAGCATGTCCATGCAATAGAATACACTCAACATTAAAAAGGAATGAAGTAGTGGTACACAAAACAACATGGATGAATGTCAAGATCATTATCCTGAACAAAAGAAATCAGACCAAAGAAAGTACATGCCATCTGATTCCATGTGTATAAAACTTTAGAAAACGCAAATGAGTCTATACTGACGGAAAGTAAATTAGGGGTTGCTTAGGTATGGGAGGGAGGCAGGAAAAGGATAGGAAGAAGAAATTACAAAGGGACATGAGGAAACTTGAATGTGATGAATATATTTACTTGATTGCACTAATGGTTTCAAGGGGGTATATGTAGGTCAGAATTTACCAGATGATATACTTTAAATGTGCTCCGTTTATTGTATATCAATTGTAAATACCTCAATAAAGCTGTCTACAAAAGACCAATCAATTATATATTAGTGTATTTATTCATCTTTCACTCATTAGTCTTCTGTCTTTTACTAGCAGATATAATAATAAACAGGGATACAGACCCTCAGGTCTCTGACTCCAAATGTGCTTTAATTGGGTCACATACTTCTTGTTCTGAACAGTGCTAAGACTCATGACCTCATATCTTTTGGCTCCTATTCATATTTCATTTCTTTCATAGTTTAGATGAAATATTAATCATATAACTCACACACACAAGTATAACTCGAATATTAATATCTGAACCTACCAGAACCTGTTTTCTCTTACAGCTGCTCCTGGCTCCCAAGAGGCAGAGCCCACCTGTTTGAATATTCGATTACAATTAGTTGAGGGATTAACCCAAGGGAACTCAAGAACTGAGACACAAATGAGGAAATTCAATTCAAATTGCAATTCAAAGCTTCCCGATGACAAAGCCGCTGCTGAGATGGACAGCAACCATCCACCTGTTTTCTTCAGCTGTTCCTTTTCAACTTCCTGCTTCATTAGTACTGTCATTTCATGGAAAAGAGCTAATACCCAGTTTGTCCTTACAGGTACCACAGGGAAGGGTTGGGTTCCCAGGGAGGCACCTGACCTAAGACAGATGCTCCCCACACATCCCATTGGGAGCCCAGAGCTGCACTGGCAGGAGCAGGCTCCCTCTGCAGCCCTTTAGCTCTGCTGCTCTCCCTCCTTCATGGTTTGGTGGGCAAGGAAATCGGTTGCCATGGCAACTTCCAGCATCCAATTCAGGCTAGAGGGAACATTCCCTAAGGCTCTTCTCCGTCTGTGTGTCCTTGGTGACTTCCTTGCCTTGGTGAAGTAGGTGGGGAATCACTTCCTCCAGGGATCTCCCCCAGCTCACGGATGGTATAAATGGGCAGGGGAACGGTGTTGACATGGCAGCAACTCCTCTACTTCTTCCATTCAAAGAAAGTCTGGCTCAAGGGATCCACCTGGTCCTCCCAAAGGCAAAGTCAGCAAGGAACTGCATTATCTTAATGATTTCCACACTGTCTTTCTAAGAGAGGGGCTAGCTTTGTGGGGTAGATACTAGGGGGTTGGCAGGGAGTTTGGCTGAAGAAGCCTATTCCCAGGGACCCCACTGCCATGGTGACATCCTTAAGTGGCAGGGACTGGGCAGGTCTCTCACCAGTTAAGCGCTGATGCCAACCTTTGAAATCTGTTCTTGTTCTTCTCACTTCCCTTTTTCTTTTTCACAACCCCCAGGGATTCTGCTAGCTTCTGCTCTCCTGATTCTGGAAATCACTGTGATTACACCTTCCTCCTGCACGAGACCAGTTTCAGGGTAGGGGGCAGTCTTTGTGTATGCTCACATTCTGTACACCAGGATTCCACCAAAAAAATTCCCTGTTGAAAAAAGGCAGATTTTGTACACAAGATAATGGGGTAGAGGGGAATCACAAGAAATAATAATCATGGGAAAGCTGAACCTTCTGTTAGTTCTAACTGCTCATCCATGGAGGGCAGCCTTCCCTTCAGTCCCCAGACTGTCTTTCTATCCCTGGACTTGGAACCCTTGGTGAGAACAAAAATGGCTTTGTTGTTTGAACATCTGGGTTTGAAGCTTGTTTCAAACAATTCCTACAAGCTGAGAAGTCACAGGCGAGTCACATTCCCTTTCTGGGTGTCCATTTTCTTATCCACAGAAGGAGAAAGCACCGTGTCTTCCTTCGAGAACTGTGAGAATCAAGAGACGTAATCTGTGTACATAAGAACTGTGTCCATAATCAGGCACTTTACAAATCTTCATAATTTTGGTAATTTTTGTTCTCATGGAGCATTTATTTAATTGATTGGTTCAATCAATTATTCATCCAGTGAATTGATTAGGGGGTGCACTCTAATAGTTCCTTTAAGGCTGGTGACGTAACCCTCAGGAGGGTCACTGTCCTCATCTGTACAATGGGATAAACACAGTCTTAAAGTATGATTTTGAAGATTAAATGAAGTACCGACTTATAAGTATGTACAACCGTGCTGGGCAGAGTACCTGCTCAGCGAATGATAATTACTCTGATCGATTGCCTCCTATGTATTCTTCTTGGTTTCTCCTTGGTCTTGAGTCGTGTTGCCATGGCTCAGGTCTGGTTGTTATGCTCCCTGGCACTTGGAAAGGCTGAGAATTAACAAAGAAGGGTAGGGCCATAAAGCTCCCCCTGCAGACAGTGACTGTGCCCAGGACCACGGTTATGAGAAATAATCAGAGGGATTGTAATGCTTCTCAACTCCCTTTATATTCAGTGGAGGGTTAATAAATCTGGCCCCGAATCGTGCAGCAGGCACAGATTGCTTGGGGAAACTTCTCTTTGGTTGCCTCTTTTCCCCATCTTTGAGGCTTTCTGTCCACATGGACCAAGGGTCAATAGCCTCTTGCTGACATCCCCGGACTCTCACCCAGCCCTGCCCTCCCTCAAGTGATGCCTCCAGTTCTCAAACCTTCTCTGGGTCCCCCCTCCCTCTGAGCTCACCTGACCCACTGTCAGCTATTCCTCTCAAGTACAACTCTGTGTTCGGTGGTCTAATACATAATTCATAGATAAGACATTAAAAAGCAATAAACATTAAAAACACTGCCCCTCCCAGAAAGTATTTTTGTTGAGTGACTGGGGGTTTCAAAAACTTTACTCCTAACCCCTTTGTTAAAGCTTTCAAAGTGACATCAGCCTGCGGTGACTTTGAGTCCTCCACTCCCTGAACTACCACTAAACTTAGAGTATTTTTTATTTTATTATGCTTTAATTATCTCAAGGGGTAGTCTGTTCTCCCCAATGAGACTGTAATTTCTTGAAGGCAGGGCATTTTTTTTAATACTTCTTGATCCACTGCACCCCACGGCCAGCAGTGTGAAGCATAAAGTAGACTCTAAGCAAAAAAATTTGCAATTGATTTGTAACGGTGAAGCAAAGAAAATGTCTTCTAATACATTAGTGTTACATTTGGTAAGTTGAATTCTCTTAAACTCTTTTTTTTTAACATTTTTTATTCATTTATAATCATTTTACAATGTTGTGTCAAATTCCATTGTAGAGCACAATTTTTCAGTTATACATGAACATATATATATTCATTGTCACATTTTTTTCTCTGTGAGCTACCATAAGATCTTGTGTATGTTTCTCTTAAACTCTTGATTGATTCTAAACAACAAATATTTTGTGGGTTCTGCCTCTATATCCTTTTCCCTGAACAACCGTGCTGGGATAATTCTATTTATGTGAGGACGTCATTTCAAGTGGAGTGGCTTTACCAGAGTTCTTTTGATGGCTTTGTATAAATTTATATCCAAAGAGGCAGTTGTGGACCTGTAAATATACTTTATTCAAACTGTCTAATTATTTCTGATAAACCACTGGATAGCTTAGTTCCAGGAAGTCCAGGTTTAAAATAGGCCCTATTAAAGGAAGTGATGCATAATGGAATTGCATCTTCATCGATTGGGGTTTTTTTTTTTTCAGGAACTGGTATTTATTATCAAAGTCATATTCGATGTCAACAAGATGACACAACTACAAAAAAAAATGGTGCACATTGCAGTCCCAATGCAGTCAAATGGAACCCCAGTCATTAAAAAAGTAATTCAAATTACCCCAAAAAGCAACTGAATTTTTAAAACATCTTTATACATCCAGCCAACAAATTTAAATGGTTAACAAGAAAAAATACAAATTCAGAGGTCTGGTATCGATGTTTAAAAAAGGCAACAGCTTAAGCATTTCTATCGATTCTGACATCAGTCTCTCAGCCACTCAGCTTCATCCCATTCATCATATGGCAGGCTCTCTCAGCCACCTCTGGCAACTCAAACTTAACCACACTGCACCCCCTGGACTTCCCATTCTCCATCTTGATGTCAGCATACAGCATGTAGCCACATTCGTTGAATCTGTCTTTTAGCATCTTCCATGTAAAATCAAATGGAAGATTTCTCAGAAGTATCTGGCAGGCCTTCCTGGCCACCCCAGGAGCGTGGCCTCCTGCTCCACCAAAGGAACCTGTGAAGCTTCCTCCAAAGTTGCCATCCTCCACCTTGATGGCATGGTCAAAGCTGGCACCTTCACCACCACCCATGGCCAGGCCCATGCGCTCAATGTCAGCGCTCAGGGCAGGGCCCATGGTGGGACCCATGCGCTCCAGTTTGTTGGCTCCCATGCATTCCAGGCTGGTGGCCATGCGATCCATCATGGAGCCCATGTGCTCCAGGCCTGCCCCCATACTTGTGGGCACCATGCGCTCCATGCTCAGGCCCATGCACTCGATGGCAGGGCCCATACGCTGCACACCAGAGTCCATGCACCTGATGGTCTGGCCCACTCAGTCAATGAGTGTGGCCATACACTCGAGGCCAAAGCCCATGCTGGCACCCATGCGCTCCACCACGGAGCCGAAGCGCTCCGTGGTCTGGCCCATGTGCTCAATGCTGGAGGCCATGTGGTAAAGGCCCAGTGGGCCCATACGCTCCATGCCAGAGTCCATGCGCTCGACTGAGCCCATGAGGTCCATGACCAGCCCATGCGCTCAATCTCGGAGCCCACACAATTCATTCTGTGGCCCAGGCCTGCACCCATGCACTCCATGCCGGCACCCCTGATGCGGTCAATGCTGGGGCCCATCCTCTGGATTCCAGAGACACTGCCCCCGGCGATTGGGTATTTTTAAGATGTTCCTTTTGCTCAAAACCAAAGGACAGAAATAAAAGGAAAAGCATACTCTAAAACAGTTAAGTCAGAGAAAAATAGTGGGTAAAGGAAAAATGAATGTTAAAATTAGCTAGGTTGTTTCGGTTTGTTAAGAAAGCTTTTTCTCACTCTAAGCAAAGGCAGGAGAGAGTTCCTCAGACACAGGGCCCCTCCAGAGAAAGGCTGCAGGCCTCTGGACCCCTAGGTATAAATTAAGGAAATGTTAATAATCTCACACAAGGGGACTTGCACAAGGATACAGAAGAGTAGAGCTGTTCTCAAAGGTAACATTCAACACATTGAATTCTTTTTTGGGGGGGGGTAATACATTAAAATGCCCTTTAAAAGGCAGTGCTCACTGCCCCGCCTCGCCCCGCCCCCGCCTACTTGCGCGTGCCCCCCCCTCCCCCAGCCTGAAAACCGGAAGTCGCGCACTGCCCCGCCCGCAAACCGGAAGTCGTGCTGCGCCCCACCCCGCGAACGAGCAGAGCCCGGAAATTCACTCCCGGTGAAGAAGCTAGTCGGCGGCTGGCTGTACAGTCGTCTCTGCGGCCTGGTGCCCGGGGCTAGGAGGTGGAGGAGGGAGAGGGCCCGCGGGCCTCGCCTCCACCCGCTGCGCCCTCCATGGAACACTCGGGCGGAGGCGGGCGACCCCGGCCCCGGCCCCCGCAGCGCTAGGCCCCGGCACCCGGACAGGCCGCCGCCCCTGCCGCCCCTCCCCCCCTCCCCCGCTGGGATTCGGGAAATTGGGGAGAAACTTCACCGCTTTTGGGGCCTGGCAAGCCAGGGGCCCGGCTCGCCCGACGGTCGTGTCTGATTTCTGATGCTACCTGCTGGCACCCTGCGTCAGTCTCCGCCCCGTGCAGTCCTTCCAGGTCCCGCCGAATGCCACCTAAGGTCCTCCTGCGCTGGGACACCCCCACCCGCGACTTTAAGGGTAATGGGACCACCCGGTGAGGGGGTGGTGAGATTCACTAGTGCTGATGGCAACCCTGGGCCTGGGTCACTGGCCCTGAAGAAACACACATAGACTGGGTCACTGACCCTGAAGACGCACTCATGGCCTGGGTCACTGGCCGTGAAGACGCACTCTTAGCCTGAGTCACTGGCCGTGAAGACGCACTCTTAGCCTGAGTCACTGGCCCTGATGCATACCCTGGGCCTGGGTCACTAACCGTGAAGACGCACTATTGGCCTTGGTCGTTGGCCCTAAAGACACGCACTTGGCTTTGGTCAGTGGCCCTAGAGATGCACTCTTGGCTCGGGTCACTGGCCCCAAAAACATAGCCTGGGCCTGGGTCGCTGGCACAGAAGCCATCCCCTGGGACTGGGTCACTGGCCTTGAGAAGATCCCCAGGGGCCTGGTTCACTGGCTGTGAAGAAGTACTCTTGGCTTTGGTCACTGGCCTTAAAGACACACACTTGTCTTGGGTCAGTGGACTTAGAGAGACACTCTTGGCTTGGGTCACTGGCTGCGAAAAAACTGCCTGGGCCTGGGTCACTGGTGACTAAGCCATTCCCTGGGCCTGGGTCACTGGCACTGATTGCAGCCCTGGGCCTGGGTCACTGGCTGTGAAGACGCACTCTTGGCCTGGGTGACTGGCCCTGATACACACCCTCGGCCTGGGTCACTAACAGTGAAGATGCACTGTTGGCCTTGGTCATTGGCCCTAAAGAGATACACTTGGCTTGGGTCAGTGGCCCTCAAAATGCACACTTGGCTTGGGTCACTGGCCTCGAAAACATATCCTGGGGCTGGATCACTTGCGCAGAAGCCATCTCCTGGGCCTTGCTCACTGGACTTGAGAAGACCCCGGGGGCCTAAGTCTCTGCCCCTGAAGGCACACCCTGGGATTGTGTAACTTTACATGAAAGCAGTCCCAGGTCCTCGGTCGCTTTTCTAGAAGGAACACCGAGGGACTGTGCCACTGGTGCTGCATGCATACCCTTGTCCTCAGACAATGACCTGAAGAAACGCACTTAGATCGGGTCACTGGCCCTGAAGTTGCACACTGGGCCTGTGTGCCTGGCCTGATGGTACAGCTGGCTTCGGTCACTGGGGCTGAGGGCATACCCCGGGTCTGGGTCACTGGCAGTGATTGCAAACATGGGCCTGGGTCACTGCTACTGAAGGCACACTCTGGGCCTTGTTCACTGGCCCTGAATGCACGCCGTTTGTCTGGCTCACTGGCCCTGAATACAAACTTGACCTGAGTCACTGGCCCTGAATTACCAGTCTGGGCCTCAGTCACTTTCATAGAAGGCACAAACTTGTCCTGTGTCACTGACCCTGAAGAAACATACTTAGCCTGGGTCACTGGCACTGAAGACATACTCTGGGCGTGGGTGTCTGGCCTGAAGGCACATCTGGGCTTTGGTCACTGGCTCGAAAGCACCCCCGGGGCCTAGGTGACTGGCGCTGAAGACCCACACATGGCCTGGGTCACTGGCCCTGATACACTCCCTGGCCCTGGGACATTGGCACTGAAGACACACCCTGGGACTGGGTCACTAGCCCTGAAGCCAAAACCTGGGTCTGGATCACTGGCACTGAAGATACATCCTTGAGCCTGGGTCACTGGTAATGAAGGCACTCTCTGGGCGTGGGTCACTGGTCCTGAAGGCACACCCTAGACCTGGGTCACTAGCACTGACCGCAAACTTGGGCCTGTGTCACTGGCCCTGAAGACATACAGTTAGTCTTGGTCACTGGCCTTAACACACACCCTTGGCCTGGGTCCCTGTCCTTGAAGACACACGCTGGACCTGGGTCACTGGTCCTGGAACACAGAGTTGGCCTGGGTCACTGTCTCTGAATTAATACCCTCATCTGGGTCACTGTCCCTGGTTTAAAACCCTGTGCCAGGGTCGCTGGCCCTGAAGTCACACCACTGGCCTGGGTCACTAGTCCTGAAGACACACCCTCTCCCCGGGTCAATGGCCATGAAGACACACCCTGGTCCTTGGTCACTGGCCCTAAAGGCAAACACATTGCCTGAGTCACCGGCTCTGAAGACACACACGCTCCCTGGTGATTTCTCTTTCTCTTAAGAGACTGAGATTTTAAAAAGGCAAATCTCAGTGTCACCCACTCGGCGGGCTCCAATTTATTCGTATCACCCATATTCTATGCAAGGAGCCCATGAAATCTCTGTTCCTTTCGTAAAATGCCAGTTAGAAATTGTTAATTCCAGCAACACCCACATTGTCCTGCAAACCAGAAGCCTTCTGCTTTTTTTTGGATTTTTTTGTCTTTTTAGGGATTTTGTCATCTGAGAGGAAGGGTACATATCAGAAATTCTGTGGTAAAAAGAGGACAATGGAGTATGTTCATGTCCTTAAATGTCTGAAGAAAGAGGGATGTGTGTATCTTGAATTTCTGGGGATGGGAAAAAATTTCTGAATTTTATTGCAAATCTAGGTTAAAAACTGAATTTCTAGAAAAATTAGTCTGAAGTATTTGAGAGCACTGTTCTTTTACAAATAAATGCATTCAAGCTGCAGCCTTTGGAAAGGGATAGTCTTGCCTGATCATGGCTTTTCCTTTGTTTTTTTTTTTTTTATGAGACGGCTTAGAACGGGGTTTTAATAAATTTAATGAAGGATTAAGTAACTCCAGAAGAATAAATTCCATTTCAGTGATGATGAGAACCAGGACCCTGCATGGGTTCCAGGCGGGGTGAAGGGGAAGGAACCTGGTGTGCGGTCAATCAGTCTTTTTCTGGCACCTTCTAGTTGTTAGGATGTGCGGGCCCTCAGTGACCTCACCTTCAAGACAGAGATGCTGATCCTGTCCTCAGGAATGGGGGCCTCTCCATGAGGTGAGGCCACGTGATCATCTATGAACGAATCTAGGAGCTCAAGCTCCCTTCCCGCCTTATAGTCCATGGAGCTCATGCAAATGTCCAGTCTCCCCTTTTCTGGGACACTGGAGCAGTGTTTGTGAAGGAACATCAGTGCTGCTAAAAAAATAAGACATTCCCCTCCCGCCCGTCCCCCCGTCCCGGTTTGACTGTCCCAGGGGCTTGGGGTTTTTAAGCAAGATCTCCAGGCAATTCTCAGACACATTCATAGAGAACCAATGTTTTCAGGTTCTGCATTTAATTCACCCCTACTCCCAAATTTGTCATAACAGTCATGGGATAAAGTGTGAAGAACATCAAGCTTTATCTTGTTCACCGAACAAGTTTATCTGAACTCTTCTCAGTTAAGACTTCTCTTTCTGTCACTGGAAGTGCCATTAAATCTAGTAACAGACCCGCAAGAAGCCATCAGCGGACATCCTTTCAGGTCTTCAGGAGGAGAAGGAAGAAACATCATTTTCCTCTTGTATTTTCCAGTCAATTGCTAACAACCCCCGACACCTTCCCAGAAGACCTTATAAAAATCTAAGAGCTTAAAAGAAGGCAAATTCTAAACATCTTTCGGTCTAAACTTCCTAAAGTTTATCCTGCAAGTTCTGACAACTGCCTTGTAAATGCAGAAGAAGGAAGATTTCATACAGCTTTTTGTTGCTGAGGCTGTCACCTGAAATGCCAAAGCAACAAACAAAGCTGAATGAAGCATCTGGGTAAAGGCAGTCCGATTTGGCTCCAGGGTCATAGAAAAATTACTACCACATATCTGAGTCGTCCATTTAGTTTAGTGTGGAAGGCTTCTAACATTTGGATGAGTCTTTTCCCAAAGTTCATTTCCTTACGAAGTTGAAAATCGAATTCCCAGAATCTGTGCTTTTTTTTTTTTTCCTCCCCTCTTAAAACTTATGCCTCCACCTGACAAGATTAAAGGGAAATAATGGATT